>NW_023416319.1:26190974-26570974 GCF_014108235.1 Myotis myotis | reverse complement strand
TTCTCAGAGCAGTGATCACTAGGTACAATGCCTTTGTTATGATGTCTGTAGAAAGGCTAAGGAGAAAAATAAAAATGAGGAAAGAAAGGATCAATTAAAATACAATCCTACTTCTCCCAGAATGAGTTGCAATTCAGTCGATTATCAGACCTATATTGACCATGGATCTGTAGAACCCTTTGTGAGGCTGTGGGAGCACAGTGCTTCATACAAAACAGTTCCTGCCCTGTGGACCTCACAGTCTAGACAGGGAGACAGACATATAAACGGTACATTCCAATTCGTTGTGATTAAGGCCAAGTAGAGATGTGGGAACTGTGTAGGCGCCAGAGAAGGGAGTGAGAGTCAAGGCCACTTCCCAGAAAAGGTGCAGTGGAGCTGTCTTGAAGGCTGGGAAAGGGTTGCCGGTTGGGAAGGACTTGGGCATGGATAGCCATTCAGGCAGGACGTCAACTACCAACCTGAGAAATAGCATGGGCATGCATAAAGAGATCTACCTTTGTGGTTATGACAGATTTAAAACTTTCTCCTCAGTTCTCATTGCTAGTTGCAGAATTCTAAGGTTTTGTAGGGTAGGGATTGAAGTGGGTATGGAAAATGGAAGAAGTTGGAGTTTCTTGGGCAAGCTTGCAAAATTTTCTTTAAATATTAGGTCAAATTCTCTATAAAAACCCTATTTAAAACTTTTTGAAAGACTTTGAAGTCCCAGAGAAGCAGGAAGTTAATTAGAGTGGCTTTGATATCTTCGGGTATGTTTTAACAGCTGCTTAAGACAGTTTAAACAATAAGAACTTATGTGGTTTGGGATGTTTCTGTGATAGTCAGCTCCGGCCAGAGTGAAATATCACTGCATCTGAGAGCAACAGCAGTTGGCTTTAATTTTAGGAAGAGTTCAGGCCAAAAAATCTCTCTAAAACCCAAGGGAGGAACTTCTAAAGAGGAAGGTTGCTCCCAGAGAATGCATTTGGGGGTAAAAGATGAACTGAGTGGGGAACAAATGATCTTAACTTGGTTCTCAGAGGAACACAGGGCACACCCATTTCTGATTAATTCTTTTAAGGTGGATTTAGCCAAGGGTATTTGTTGGCAGTTGCCATTTGTAAAGGGGTCCCAGTGAGGTGGATTAGCATCTGTAAGAAACACTTAAATAACACAAAAGGTGTCCAACCAATTTAAAAATTCTGGAGATTGGTCATTGTACTTGAATTAACACGTAATTTGTTTTCCTGGACAATGCCTTCAGTCTCCTTAATTATTTCCCCAGAGCCTGCTCCTGATTGGATCTTATCCATGCTGGGGAAGAGCAACTAGAGGATATCTATGATGAGCAATAAGGAGAGGACTGTAGAGTGAATTTCAAGAAATTCTGGGCAGGCAGGCCTGCTCTGGAGGCCTGATGTGGTCAGCATGCTAAGCTGCTGCTGCTGCTGCTGCTGGTGATGGATAGTGGTGGTCTTGGTGGCAGTGGTGCTGGTGATGATGCTGGTGGTTCTGGTGGCAGTGGTGGTGGTGATGATGCTGGTGGTTCTGGTGGCAGTGGTGCTGGTGATGGTGCTGGTGGTTCTGGTGGCAGTGGTGGTGGTGATGATGCTGGTGGTTCTGGTGGCAGTGGTGCTGGTGTTGATGCTGGTGGTTCTGGTGGCAGTGGTGCTGGTGATGGTGCTGGTGGTTCTGGTGGCAGTGGTGGTGGTGATGATGATGATGATGATGATGCCAGTGGTCTTGATGGTGGCGATGATGCTAGTGGTCTTGGTGGTAGTGGTGGTGGTGCTGATGATGCTCGTGGTCCTGGTGGCAGTGGTGGTGGTGCTGATGGTGCTGGTGGCCGTGGTGGTGGTGGTGGTGGTGATGATGATTATACTGCCCAACTTTTGGAGAGCTAAGGATTGTATGATAGGCACCCTGTTGAGCATTTACACCCATTCTCATGCGTCAGGTATTTCATTTTCAATTTATTGATGAGAAAAGTGGGGCTCAGAGAGCCTCAGTGACTTGCTCATTCATCCATTCATTCACTAAGTCTTTTGCTTCCATCAAGTTCTGTACCTCCTTGAAATCTATACAATAGTGCATTGCAGCCTCTTTCTCCCTATGCAAAAACTGACTAAACCATAGAAGAGGTTTGAAGATAAGTGCTTTTGGTAATGGGCCAACTGTTGTCTGACAGGTGATTATATCATCCCATTCAGGAGACAAATTTATCTTCCAAAAATATTGCATGTTATACCAACCTTCCAAGGATTTCCCATTTTCCACAGAATAAATACCAAATTGAGGCCTTCCTTGCTACTGCAATTGGAGACTGTGTTGTAAAGGATGTTGTTGTTTCTTTCTAAAAAAGTGTCACCATCGCATCTTTCCTAGAGAATGCTTGAGTTTATTTACAAAATGGAATAAAATAAAATGAAAGTTGCACGTAACACTCACACTGAATCTATTGAGAAACGTGTACAAAAATAACCAGTTTTCTTTTTCTTCTTAAAAACAAAGTATTTTTATTGATTTTTTTAGAGAGGGGGGAGAGAGAAATATCAATTGGCTGCCTCCTGCACATCCCCTACTGAGATTGAGCTTGCAACCCAGGCATGTGCCCTGTCCAGGAATTGAACTAGCAACCTTTTGGTGCATGGGACAATGCTCAACCAACTGAGCCACATCAGCCAGGGCAAGATATCCTGTTTTTCAAAAGTTCCATTTTGGTGTAGTAGCTGCACAAAGACTTTTAACAGTTAACTCTCTGAGTGGGATACATTTGTAAATGAGGACATTTGGTAAATGCACAGACAAAAACCTTCTAAAACAGTGACCTTTTCTTGATAAATTATTGTCCTTAAACTAAGTTGTTTTTGCAAGATCTATCTATCTATCATCTCTCTATCTATCTATCATCTATCTATCTGCATTTTTACTTCTCTATACAAGAACACAAGTGCATGGGTGGCCTGTCCAAGCCCAGTGGGGTACAAAAGATGCATAAGAAAAATTCATATAGAAAACATGATGTGAGTAATCTTCTTTCTTAAAGAACAGGCACTTCCCATACAGAGGAGTGGGCTATGACAAGGTGTTCTTGAGCTCAGTGTTTGCCATAAACAGGGAGATGCACAAAAATAAGGGAGACGAGGAGCATGTCAGGGGAGGCAGGTTTTCAGGGAGCCTTTAATGCTCACTAACTGTGGAATGTTCCTCAAGGGGTCTTAATTTTCTCCAATTTTATAGCTCATGGTAGGTTCTGACTCCTTTCTCTCATCTATTGAGGCACAAATTTGAGTGGAAAACTTTGTCTAAGATTCACATGTTGTCTCTGGAAAATAGAGCTTGTTCTTCTTTCTTTTGGACTTAGGTTTGGCTTTATCTTATTTTCATTGGTCCTTGAAGTGCCACCCACAGCCTAGAGTTGAATGCTCCAAAGGTATGGCATTGCTTCATGGCAAGCAGAGTGAATTCTGTGCACTGCAGTGTGCACACACTCTCACATTTTTAGCTGGTCCCAAGTCTCTTGCCTGACAGCCCACACCAGCAGCGACATGTTAACAATTAGCTAGTGGCTAACGTGGGTGCTTTTGCTTCCAAAAGCTATAAAGAATAGGCACTTCTGTATGCAAAAGGATACTCTACCTTTTCCACTCCAATCATCTAACTTAAGAATTCCAGTGTTTCCAAATTTCCAACAGATATTAATCTTTGGGATTCAACGATGAGAAATCAGAACTCCCAAAATTCTTAAAAATACCCCAATCCTAAGTTATTATTAAAATACCTCAACATTTTTCAGATTCTTTACTTGCTATCATGGATACCTAAGAAAATGTATTTAATAAATAAAAGCCATTAAGTTTAGTAGCATTTGTAAAGAGCTGTAGACTATTGCAAATATTCAAATGCTTGAAAATGCCAGCAAACATCATTGGGTAGTATTTGAATAATGTAACATTGGATCTCCAAGCGAGGCTGATAGCATAACACAGAATCTCATATTGAAACTGCCAATTTAAGGACTTGATTTACTTCCAAAACTTTTTATTCTTTAATATACCTCTAATAGGATTTATAAAGTACAGTATATATGCATATATATATTTATTAATGTTACTTTCTTTTTTTCAAAAGTGATTCACCATTGACAGCCAGCAGGACCATGAACACACACTTATAACATGACAACAGCTACAGGCAAGATCAACTGATTGGATTGGGGCAGCCTCTTTTCCATGGGTGCCTGTCCCACTTCCCTGAAATGTTGGCATCAATCCTGGGCTGCACATGCCAGCTGTTCTGCTTTTGCTTTCTACTTTCTACTTGATGTCATAGATTTCTTCAAACCAGTAATGTCTCTCTGTGATTGCTAGGCTTTAGTTCTCATGGTGTAATTATAATAATTTCCCCTATTTTCTCAATTTCTTGACCAACTTTTCTTGGGATTTGAAATTCAGAAAAATCATTTTAATTTTAGAGATATGCTACTTCTCTCATGGAAAGGATCTCTCTTTCTGGGAGTAATCCAGGACATTACCACCATTCAAAATGGTGACCTAGGAGTTGTCCACTCAAAATCCCCAGTAGCTCATCATGGATTTCCACTACTGCCACTATTCAGTGGTCTTTGTGGGTCTTCCTCCAGCAAAAGACTCCTTTAAAAAATGTAAAAGCTGAACCACAGCAGGCAGGATGGAAATTATAACTGAAATGGGTTAGCATAGAGCATCCACCTGGGAGACCTGTATGTCTTTGATGAAATGGCTGCAGGGGCCATGTGGAAGACCTAGATGGTGGCTACCTCATTTTCTCCTGGAGTGTAGCATAAAGATATAGAGTAAAGAGTAAGCGTATCAGACCACCTGAGATGAAATCCTGTCATTAACTAACACTGAGAAAGTTGCATACCTTCTCTAGACCTCAGTATTCATGTCTGTATTGACTTCACAGAGTCGGTTAAATGAAATAATGCAAATTACAGTGCCCTGGCACATGCTGACTATGAACTAAGCAGAACCTAAGCTTGTATTTTTTTTTCTTCATAGGATTATTGAGAGTGCACGCTACCAGCACTTTTTTTTTTTATATAAATTTTATTGATTTTTTTACAGAGAAGAAGGGAGAGGGATAGAGAGTTAGAAACATCGATGAGAGAGAAACATCGATCAGCTGCCTCCTGCACACCTCCTACCGGGGATGTGCCCGCAACCCAGGTACATGCCCTTGACCGGAATCGAACCTGGGACCCTTCAGTCTGCAGGCCGATGCTCTATCCACCGAGCCAAACCGGTTAGGGCGCTACCAGCACTTTCATTCATTGTTCAGAGGTCTGGGTGCCCGCAGCTAGGTGATAGGCAGTGCTGGTTACGGTTCAGAGCCCTGCCAGGTGTCTTGGCACTGCACTTTCCTAAAATGCTGTTGCTATTTAGTTGACGCCCTCAAAGTAAATCCCAAACATGGTGTCAGGAAAGGACCTCATGTCTGATAACTCTTCTCTTGACACGTCATAGTACTTCGGGGGGCGGAGGAGCTTTGGACTTGAGCATTGCACACACCGGCTAAAGAGATGCAGGTCTAGGCAGCCTTGAGACTTCCCACCCAGGGTAGGGCAGGGCAGGCCACTGGGGTGTTTGGTCCATGCTCCTCTTGCACATTTTAAGCGGTGGGTGCAGGCTTTATAAGAGAAAGGGCTGCCTGGGAAGAGTTTGTCTTTCTAAATCTGTCTCAAAAGACGGAGGAACTCTCAGATATGGTCACACAATCTGATGTCAAGAACCCTTTGAGCAGATTTGTTATAGGGAAGTCAATAAGCAGTTGGCATTAGAGTGTAGTAGAAGGTTCTATGTTAAGAGCATTAGTGCAGACTTTATCACATTTAGGGTTAAAAACATTAAAAAAAGATATTTTTGTTGATTTCAGAGAAAAAGAGGGAGGAAGGGAGAGAGAGAAAGAGAGAGAGAGAGAGAAAGAGAGAGAGAGAGAAAGAGAGAGAGAGAGGCATCAATGATGAGGGCAAATCACTGATCAGCTGCCTCCTGCATGGCCCCTTACTGGGCATTGAGCCCACAACCTGGGCATGTGCCCTGATTGGGAATCAAACCCTGACCTCCTGGTTTATAGATCAATGCTCAACCATCGAGCCACATCAGCTGGGTGAAAAAACACACCACAATTTCTTCTTTACTAGCTGTGTGACTTTGGTTGAGTTACTTATTATCTCTCAAGTTGTGTTTCCTCGGTTATAAATGTGATAATAATTGTACTTACTTCAAAAGGTTATCTTGAATATTAAATAAAATAATATATGTAAAAAGCTGTCAAAACAGATCCTGGAACATAATAAACACTCAAGAAATATTAGCTATTTTTTCATTAGTACAGTTGAGTCAAGGTGTACAAATATTCACCATACTCAACTGCTGCTTTCTTGAATTGATCAAAGTTTTCTTATAAAAAATATGGTAAAGAAGGGAGTGAGGAGAGTTTAGTCATTCATGACATAATTTTCCATTATCCTGGCCTAGATTCACACAGCATATGTTTCTGGACATGGACAGACAGCAGGAGAGGTGAGTGGGTGGATTGCGGAGCAGGGTGGAGTCGCTACGTTGGAGCAGAAGGACCCGCTGTGTTAGATGTGGAAGAGCAAGGTGTAGGTGATGGGGACGCCTTCCCAGCGCCAGGAGAAGTTGATGGCTGGACACTCTTCTTTGGGCCTTTCTTGTTGGTTAACTTATTCCAACCTGTTTTACTTTCTTTAGTCCTGGTCTAGTTAAATCACGAGACTTTTAAAAGAGACTCTTTAGTAGTCTCTCACGAATCAGGCTTTTTAAAAGCTCCCCAGTCCAATGCCTGCACCATCTTGCTGGCAGGAAAAGTCTTCGCAAAAGTCAAGTTTACCAGCAGTTGATCCAATAAATACCAGTGCTGAGGTGTCAGGGGATACACATGTCACTTTTCACAGGGGACTAGATAGAAAATTATTCTTCAAGGATGTTCTGAACAGAGACGGACAGAGCTGGAAACTCCAGAAAGACCTCCTTTTCTGATCCACTAGCTTTTAAAAATGAAATGAAAAGAAATGTGAAACTGGAAGTTCTCAGAATATGTCATGAACACTGCTGAACTATGCTTACCACTCCTAAAGAACGTGCACTCAGCAGTCTCTGGTTCTGGCCAGCTTTCAGGGCACCTTCCTTGATCATGATGAACCCTGCCCCCAGGAGGACATTTGGATTTCCAGCACCCATCTGTTTTGTGTGACCTCCCCCTTCCTGGACCGATTTTTGACTTCATGCATGCATGACAATAGTCAAATCACAATGACAACAGCGCCTATGTTGAGGGCCTTCTATGTGTCAGGCATATCACTGGATATTTAGTTTACATTATTTTCTTTAATTCTCAAAACCAATTAAATACCATTATCTCGAGTTTAGAAATAAGGATATTGAGGCTTGGAGAAGATCATTCATTTGTCACTGAAGTGAATGGAATTGAGAGTCAAACCTCGGTCTGTTTGAATCTAAGGCCTTTACCTGCTAAACAGCAGCTCAAGTAGACGTGGCATAGCATCAATGCCTCAATTTTGTAGATGTGCGTGCCAGGTGACTCTCTGATCTTGGCGCCAGCCATGCCCTGACAATTTATGCTGGCCACAAATCTCTCTTGGTTCATCTTCTCACACAGGTGTGCCCTTATTTCTGCCCCCATGTATGCAGCACTGGCAGCTCCTGCCTTGAGTTCAGGACACATGTTTTTTTGGTTGGCATTATAGTCTTGTAGTTATTGGCTAAGAACTTGACCCTGGAATCAGAGTCTGTGACTCTGAGAAAGTTGCCTAATTGCTCTCAATTTTTGCATCTGTAAAGTGGGGACAGTAACAGCACCTAACTCACAGGTGAAGATTGAATGAGGTAAATTGCTTAGAAGAGCAAATGGTTCAAGTTAGCTGCTTAATAGAATTATTCAAACTTGGAAGAGTTCACTGAATGTTAATTATAGCTAACAACATAATACAATTAGACACTGCCCATTACAATCTCTAGTCTCCTGACTTTGGTTCAATTCTTTAACAGACAATCATGAGTGCTTACTATATGTCACACATTGTACAAAAGGTAATGGAAACAGATAAGAATAAAATCCTCAGGAAATGTATGGTGTGGTGGGTAGACAGACATATTAACAGATACCTTCGACTTAATGTACTAAGAATGCAGGATGTATTAGGAGTCTGGAGAGAGGAACAGTGATTAACCTGGCTGTGCAAGGAAGGAAGAACAGGAGCCAGTTACATGCAGAAAGATGCAAAAGGATTTCTAGGCAGAGAGACCATGCAAAAAGACACAACAGTGGAAAACAATAATATGGGTGAGAGGACCTATGAGCAATTTGCTGATGTTAGAATATATCACTTAAGCTAGGAAGTGAGCTGGAAACAAATGTGATGCTATGGACTTTATTCTGCAGGTCATGGTGGAGTCATTTTAGTGGGTGGGTTCAAGAAGAGTGGTCAGATTGGGGCAGGGGGAGTAGGTGGGAGGCTATGGAGAGACAAATGGTCCAAACTAGAGCAGTCAAGGTAGGATGGAGAGGAAGGGGTGCATTAGAGGAATATTCAGAGGGTGAGCTGCAGGGCCTGTAGCTGAATGGAGAAGCTGCAGTAAACCCTGAGTTAACATGCCTCTCCTGTGGGAGTTCTTCTTTTAGAGGATAATTCTTTTTCCATGTTTTCAGAAGGATCCATTAGACCATTAATTGTAGGCTCCTAATGTCCATTAGAGAAACTACCTGAGAAGTTGAAGCCAGCTCTAAGAAGTCAGCTTTAAAAAAGATAGCAGAGGTATGATAGCACTTAGAGTCTCCACATCTCAGTGTCCCAATCTGTAAAGTGGTACTTGTTCCATTGGATTGACATAAGGATTAAATTAGCCAAAGTTTTAATAACAGTGTCCACCATCAAGCTAGCCCTCAAAATAGGAAAGCTGCTGTCAGTATTGTTGCTGTGACTGTTACTTTATAGCACAGTCTCATGAATCTACCTCGGTTCCAACCCAAACTCTATGAAATTGAAAAAAAAATACTTAATTTCATTAAGCCTCAGTTTCTCATCTGCAAAATGGGAACAATGATAGACAATTTAAAAAGTACCTATCTTGCCCAGCTAGCATGGCTCAGTGGTTGAGAGTCGCCCTATGAACCAGGAGGTCACGGTTCGATTCCCAGACAGGGCACATGCTCAGGTTATGGGCTTGATCCCCAGTGTGGGGCATGCAGGAGGCAGCTGATCAATGATTCTCTCTCATCATTGATGTTTCTCTCTCTCTCTCTTTCCCTCTCCCTTCCTCTCTGAAATCAATAATAAATGTAAATAAATAAATAAATAGTACCTATCTCATAGACTTGTGGGCAGACTGAATGGAATGTGTACAGACATGTAGCTCAGATCCTGGCATGGAGTAAAGAGCCAGGAAATGTAAGCTACTGCTGTATTTCTTATTGTATGCTAGGTATTTTTGTATCTGTGATATTTCACTTTCCCTGCATCCAGTACAGTAAGTGATATGTTTTCCATATTAAAGATGAGGAGATGGAAGCATGGGGAAGTTAAATGCTTTGTCCAAAGTCATCTAACTGAGCTGATATAAGCTATTCCATTTAGGACACCTTGATTGGATGTAGGGGAAGTACTGAAGGAGAATCAAAGATGATTTTAGTTTTGTTTCCCTGAACAACTATTTAAATGGAAACCTGGGTGGGGAACAGAATTTAAATGGGGGTTGTGTACATGCATGTTTGTATAGGTATGTGTGTGTGCCTGTGTGTTTGTGAGAGAGCGAGGCAGATGGAGATAGAATCCAAGACTTCAGTTTTGGATATGTTAAGCTTGTGATGTCTTACAGACATCTTTGTGGTATATTAATGAAATAGTTGATTATACAACCCTGTCTTTAAGGAAGTCTGGAATGGAGATAGAAATCTGGCAGTTGTCAGCACAGAGATGGTATTTAAAGTCATGTGAATGGATGAGATTTACCAGAGCAGGAAAGTATAGAGATGGAAGAGCAAAAGGCCCAAGGCTAAACCAAACCCAGAGCATGTCAACCTTTAGAGTCAAGAAGAGGAATAATTGCTATAAAATGCACTATAAGGAATGGCCAGTGGGGAGAACCAGCTGGCAAAACACTTCCAGGAAAGTAGGCTTCTTGGGTCTACCTCCCTTTTGCATGGCACATTGGTGCTATATGTCACCCATTTGGTACTTTATATATCCTGCATTCGGGGTTATTTCTCTTTTTGTCTAATGGACAATTTCTGTTTTGAGACCTCTGGTCTCCAGGGACTGGGGTTCTGTCTGTCCTTTGGAATTCCCCATAGCAGGCACAGCACTTGACCTTGAGGCGATACTCCATAATGTTTGGCAATGATGATTTTTGCTCACTGTGGTCACAGAAAAAAAGATGGTGTTCAGCAAAAGGAAGCTGGTTTGGAAAAATGAAAAAAAAAAAAAGGAAAGTGTGCTCAATCCCAGGTTGAAAGGCTCATTGAACACCAGAATGAAATACATTATCTGACCGGAGGGAAGACTCTTTAGGAGTAATTTTAAGAGTATGAGTTGGCTGTAGCTCATAAGACCTAATATAAGCCAGACAGATTAAAGAAAAGATGGTTCATAATCTAAGAATTTCATTGAGGTGGGGTTCAGGTGGAGAGGGTAGCTTTGACCAGAAATACCAAGGGCTTATATCAGAAGCTGAACAGGAAAGAACAGAGTGTTCCCAGAACTGGGATGAGCTCATGGTGGCTGCTGGGGTGAAATAAAGAGGAAGTAGCTATGAAACCCTGGCTACATGCTGACCCACAGTCATGGCATTGGCTGATTCTCGAGATCTCCTACATTGGTCTCTGGCATGAAGTGCTAATGGCCTGCTATAAGGGTCTACGGGAGGGAAGTGTAGCCCTGGGCTAGAAGGCCAAACCCTGATCATCCATCCATTCATATATTCATTCATATTTAATTTGCCATTGCTATGTGTCACATCCTTTGGATACAATGGTGTAAAAGACAAAAAACATACCTAATTTCATGAAACTCCTATTCTACTGTGGGTAGTTTGTCTATATATGAGAACAATAACTACAGAAAGTTAGTGACTGTTGGAGCTCAGAGAGGGCCTTAGCACTAAATTCTGGAGGGATTTAGGAAATTCCATGTGAGCTGGCTCTTAAGGGAGGAAGACATTTTGCAAGTTTAAAGGAGTAGTGATGAAGTGGTGGTTACTGGACGTGGAGTGGCAGTGATAGTGGTGGTGGTGACGTTGATTTTGAATGGAAGTGGTGGTGGGTGAGGGTGGTGGTGATGAAAATGATGATGGCAGTAGGGTTGAGGTGGCTGTGGTGATGGTAATGGTTTTGGTAATCATAGAGATAATGAAATACAATTATATACCCGGCAGAGGCCACAGCGTGCCCATGTGCACAAAGTCACGAAATAGCTTACTAAGTCCAAAAAGCTCAGTTGGTAGAGATGTTGCAGGTAAGAAGGATAGGTAGGTTTGAGCCAGATATAAGGGCCTCCGGGGCCAAGATGGACCATTTTTATTAGAGGTTTAGGTAGGACTTGGTTTGCTTTGATTTGTAGGTAGAGAACTGGCAGTAGTGTAGCAGAGGTGGGGGAGGGTGACATCTCCTGTCATAGTTGACATTCTTATTTTAAAATTGTACCAACATCAAAGGGGAAGGATCAGAAGGTGTATGGTATATGCATAAATCTACTTCTCTTTAGAGAAGGAAATCTACATCCTAGAGAAGGAAAGAATGTCCCCTTTCAGGCAGGATAATATTGAAATCACGGAAGAAAGATAGTTAGCTATCCCACTTACGTAATTGTTTGCATCTACTCAACATTCATTAGTTCCCTTACTCATTCCAAATATTCCCTTACTCATGCTTGCAAGTTCAATGCCTCGGAGAGGATAGTCCAAAAGAACAGTAAGTAACTTCCTCAGCTCTCAAGGAGTTTATAATATCTTGGAGAGGCAGGGTTGTGGGAGCACATAGAACCATGAACAGGAGGTGCCTATGTGCTGTTCCTGACTTTGCAGACTAGGACAGGTCTGTAATGTGTTTGCTCAACACTTTCTTCCTGAGTCTTTACTGTGTTGATGCTACTATATTGGAGAATGCAAAGGTCGTTAAAATAGTTCTTGCCCTAAGGAGCAAGAGGTTTATAATCCAGGGAGGAAACATCTCTATAGTCTTTATTTATATTCTTTATGTGTTTGTGTGTAGGTGGGTGCAGAAGGGCTGACCAGATGATTTTAAAGGTCCTTTACAAATTTAATATTTTATGACAAAAAGAGCCCAGATTTATAGAGAGCACTGGGATTACAAATAAGCCCAATATTTATGCTAACTTTTCTAGAAACTTAAATATTACAGAAACTGCTTCACACACCCCCTCCCTCCAGTAAGTTATCTAGGATCCTTGTAAAAGGCTTATTTGTGGTAGATTTGTGCACGGTTGTCAGTTTTCAAACCTGAGGGCAGGGCATGGGACCATCCCCGGGAACTCAGGATCCTGGAGGCCATGCTGGGCACGTAGTCATATAATGAAAGACCCAGTTGTTCTGTATTCATGCTGGGGAATGTGGTTTGAGTGGCTGTGGGAACTTAAACTTTCTGACTTTCTGTGTAACCGAAATCTCAACCCCCAAGTGTGTCGGAGTGACTTCTCTGACACAGCACATGGAACTTGGCTCCCTCCTGATGTCTGTTTTTCTGGCTCTCAGGAGAAGAAATGGCCTAAACAATCCTCATGGGCCAACAGTTGAAAAAATATTTGTTTTCGTTTTGTTGAGCGCTTTCCTCATTAAAACGTGAACATTTTTGAGGGGAAGGGAGACCCCCATTGTGTACATTTGATTCGTTTAGGCTTAACAAACCAATTGTTTTACGGAGAGACTTTATGTCCAAGAGGGCTATAGAAAGCTTTACTGCCCTTTCCTTTCAAACAGGAAGTTGTATTTTGCCAAAAGTAAACAAATGTGAACCGGGAAGGTTTGTTTAGTTTCTAACACTGACTTCAGGACCTGAGAATGGAGTCTGTGCTTGGCAAAAATGCCTTCTCTGGGATCGCTCTGGGCCAAAATGTTCTCAGCTCAGGACCTGGCCTTTGCACTCTGGTAAACATCCTCCTCTCACCAGCCCCCAGAGCTTCACTGCCAAAGTCCCTCGGCAGCCCTGCTTACTTATCAGGGACATTCTCAAGCTGATGGCAACGTGGACACAAACTTTCAGTGGGACATAGCTTTCCGAAGAGTGGCCACTTTATGGTAATGGCTTGAGGTTTGGAAATCTCAGGGGACTTGAATGCAATGTGACGTTCTACCAGTAGGTACTTAGGCAGGCACTGGCCCCTCTGGGTGCAGAAGTTTCCAGGAGAAGGACTGTGATATTCAGCTACCGTGGTAGCGCTAAGCACTTCATAGAACTGATCTTACATAATCCTTACACAGCCCTGGGAGGGAGACTGCCGTTATCTGCGATTTACAGATGAGGGAACTAAAGCTTAGGAAGGATGAAAAAAATAGCTCAAGTTCATACAACTAGTTAAGCAATGAAATCCTCTGGTTTCTGCCTCCTGGTTTGCAGATTTGAACTAGTTCAAGATCAATATCTGAACTCCAGGAAGTTACCAAATGTTTAGAAGAGGGAGACCCACATGATTCAGGTGAAGAGCAATGAAAGACAATTTACTGTTACAGGACAACTCAGCAGGCAGCATTTACTGTTTTGAATGAATAAGTTTAACACTGAACCGCTCTTGTTCCAGGAAGGACTTAAGACAGCTGAAAAAAATTCCCATGGGAGAACCTATGAATTGGTAGAGACTGTGAGGTCTAGAGGCATCTGTGATGATTCTTAGAGGAGGGCCTCTGGTTTGCCCTCCTCTAAGCAGGAATAGGGCAAGTAAGACACGTTTCAGATCTGGGGAATCAGAATCAACTATGTATTTAGGGCCCTTGCACTAGAAGCTACTTCATAAAATGCTCTTAGTACTCAGGGGGACCTGCCTTGGGCCTTAGTATTGTAGTCTCTGAACTCTTATATGATTGAGAGATATTTTATCCACCTAAACGCTAAATGTACCAAAAAAAAATTGGCCTGTGATATAATCCACCACTCAGAGGCGGTGGCAAAGCTGGTTATATCGGACCAGAAATTCACCCTCTCCCCATCTTCTCTCCCATCCTGAGCCAATTCCCCCACATCCTAATGGCGTTAATCTTGCCATGGCTCCAAACACAGGTTACTGCCTACATGCATTTTCTATTGTACTTTACAGACATTTCCATTCATCTTCACAACTGCTCTCTATGGTAAGTGAGATTAGGCCCATTTCACAGCTGAGAAAACTCAGGCTGAGAGACATTAAGAATCTTGCCCAAGGCCATAAAACTTACTGATGGTAAAACCAACTGATTAGAAGAAACAAGTCTGATGCCAAAGCCCATGTTCTTTCCACTATACCACGCAGTCTCCTTGGAACAGAACGAAGACTTCCCAGATAGTTCTTAGCTAGCATTCTGGATTTTCTTAAAACCCTTGTGAGATGTTAACAGCTGTAGGTCCTGTGGTGGTATGGGAGACCTGAACAGTTCGGTACATTTTCATTGATTCCACCAAACGGGGACACAGACCTCTGGCTTCCCTCGTAGAACCCCACGTTTGAAGTGTCTCTGTTTTCTTCATTCAGAAGAACAGATCAGCATCTCTCATGCAAGGCCTGGCTCCGTGCCCATCTCACTTTTGCAATGCGTTTAGCAACATCTGCTTTGCCCATTAAAGTGATTTTTCTCTTCCTGGCCCCGAGCCTGTGTGCTTGCTGCAATTGATTACCAGCAATTTCCTTCCCAAACCAGAGGGTTCAGTGAACTCTAAATTGAATTGTTGCTCACCAGTCTCCTTCGGACCAGTGCATATGGCTTACGTGCAACACGGTCAAGCCGCTTAGTTCCCCAATCCACTGGTTAGGCACAGGGGAGGAGCAGGGGAGTGACATTTCCCATTTTTGCACACAGTGGCCTGGGGCTGTGGTCATCTCTGGGTTTCTCAATTTCAAACCCAAGTGGGAGGAGGTGAAGTCACCTTGCTTCCAGCAAGGCTGTCGTGGTGTTCAGTCCAACTGTGGAACAGGTGGCCTCAGATGTAGCTGACTGGAAGGCGCACCTAAGAGACAGCTGAGAAAAATGATCTCTAGCTCTAGAAGCTAAAATAAAGCTGTCAGGAGGAGGTGCATCATTGTACCCTTTGGAAGGAAATTGTGGGTCTTCCTACGTGGCTCGGGCAGCTTTTCTTAATAAAGCAGAGCCTGAGCATCTGGCCTGCTGCTCTGGGAATGGTAGACTCGTAGTCATCCTTTAAGATGCATCCGAATGTCACCTTCCAAAAAGCAGGCCCTGAATTCCGCAGCCTCATCATTTGCACATGCTTTGGTCACCACGCTTGCCATATTTTATTGCATTTGTCTGCTTACATAGCAGCCTCTTACATGGGTTCTTCACCAGTCTGTGAGCTCCTCAGAGCCGGGGCCCCATTCCCCACTCACCCCTGTATTTCCAGTACCCAGCACAGGGAGTAACACAGAGTAGGCCCTCAATACAAGGAGAAGATTTTAAATTAGTACTTTGCTCTGAGCTGTTCCTGAAATGTCTCTCCCCCTTCCCCCAGCTTCCCCCTCCTCCCCCCCAGCTGTGGCAGATTTACAGAAGGACAGTGAGGACTAGCTGGTGATTTAGAGAAGTGGAAACCAGGAGTCCTCTCCACCACAGAGTCCTAAGAAAAAAGTTAGGAGAACCCAACACCCATTACAAACCAGACTGCTGCTGCTTATCGAGGCCCTTCTGTTAAAGCGAGGTGTCTAAAAGAGAAAGAGGTAACACATGACTAAAGCCAGGAATAGTGACAATTACTTGAAGTCATTTGAGTCGTTGCATTTTCTGTTTCTTCGAGAAGACGTTCCCCCACTTCCACCAGGACTGCCGACAGCAGGCCCACCTGTAGCAGCAAGCACTTCTGAAATGATTACTGCGAAAGGGCTGCTCACATCCTCTTCTTGCACACGTCTTTCACACACATCCCTGGCACCGAGCTCAGGGCTCTTTGCCTTTATTTCTGGAAGAGATCTCATTATGTGATTACCATAGTGAGAAGTGCCGTAAAGAGCCCAGTATCCTAAAAAGTACAGTGTGGCTTGAGGCTGTGAGACCCATACCTCTTAACAAGTAGATTCTGAGCTGAACCTCCAGAGCTCTACGGGATTCCTAGGGTTCTTAGCTTCCAGAGAGGCCTTAGGTCTTTATTTACTGGGCCAAATTGGCAGGTGGCCCTGCAAATCTACTGAGGAAACAGGCTAGTAAACTTCCAGGGAAACTTCGCTGGGCCTCACATGAAGATATGTAGCTAGGGAAAGGACATTTAACTTTTTTTTTTTTTTTAAAGCGTTGAGAACCTAACAGAGGAAAGGCCGGGGAAATGTGCCAATTGCCTGCCCTTCCTCTTCACAATCATGTATCAGACACAATTAAGCCTGGTACCCTTTCCTTTTCCAGTCCCCTGCAGCAGAGAGGGTGGGACCTCAGTGATCCACCCTCCAACCCCCATCCCCATGCAATAAAACACCATGGGCTGTGCTTAGTCATGCTGTTTCGGTTCTGCTGCCAGTTACCCCAGTGGCTGGGATGTAGAGCATGTCCTTCCCCTTTCCAGAGGTGACTCAAGTTGAACAGGATTTAAATGGATCACTCCAACATCCAACTCATTGAGCCCACGCTTAATCCGAAATTTCAGACTGAACAAATCATTAGGGCTAGGGATGTGCTGTAATTTATCCAGAGCTAATCAAACCTCCTCCACTGTCAAATCACCACCATTGCCACCTAATCGGCAGTTCATTGAAACGAACGCTTATCACGTAGCAGGCACTGTGTAAGCTCTTAACATACTCAGTTTCATGTTACCCCCACAGGTCTTCATGGGGTGGGTTTTATAATCCCATTTTACAGAGCAGGAAATGGAGACTCTGAGAGTTTAGATTTCTTAGGCAACAAGTATTTGCTGAGAGTATTGGGCACTGCGCTAAGTGCTGGGGATAGAGTGGTAAATGAAATAAACACAGTCCTGTCTTTAGGAAATTTACAGTTAGCTAGTAAGTGTGGCATAGCCAAGAACTTCTGTTGGCCTGACTCTAAAGCATACCTTAAACCCTACATATAGTTCCTCATAGTCTAAAACATCCCTTGGGGATCTGCCTGGAAACTTGGTCAGTTCAGCATGGATATTGGGTAGGTGGAACCTGAACTGAGTGTATCTTTCTAATGTTACACCATCATGAGGTGTAAGTTCACTTGGGTAATGACCATATCTATCTTCTTAAAGGCATACAGTTGTCCCCAAATAAATCTGTACTGGATGAGTGAGTACCAGCACTAGCATTTTGGGTTTGGGATTTCGGCCTCAGAATGGTCCCCCTAGGCTTACAGTGAAAGCAAATTAAAAACCATGTACTGTGACAGGCCACAGAGGAAGTCTTTCAGCGCTTTTACATGCAGCGGGTTTAATTCTTTCTCTCTCTCAATTTTCACACGCCCTCACACTTCCTGCTCTTTCCTGGGCCTGGAAGCGGAAGTACTGAAATACTGAGACAAACTGTTCTTATGGTTTTCAGAGGCTGGCCGAAACCAGGAAGGGCAGGAAATCAGAAAGCCAGCTCTCTCTGGGGTCTTTCTGTCCAGGAGACAAGAGCTGGCTCTTGGGACCCTTGGCCATGTTTCTACCCACTTCTCCTTCAATCTGGTTGGGTTCAGCAAGATCAGTAAAGGAGTTGATCTTGGCTGCAGCATCATTGTTCAATGGCACACCCATTACTGTTCTTTTGACTCCATTTTCCATCTATAACTGAAAGGATATGTCTTTAATGGGACACATGCTTATATTTATTTTCTGATTATAGATTTGTGTACACACTAATTTATTTATTCATCCAACATATATTTATCAAGTACCTATTATGTGTCCTCCATGGAGAAAACACAGTAAATAAAATAAACAAAATATGTATTATGTCAGATGAAACTGCTATGGTGGAAACGAACATAAAGAGAGGGCGGAGGAGTGTTTGGGAGTACTGCAATTTTAAGTAGGGTTGTTAGGAAAGGCCTCAGAAAGAAGGTAATATTTAAGTGAAGATCTGAAGGGGTTGAGGCAGAAAGCCACATGGAAATGGGGAAGGAGGATTCGAGACAGAGAAAAGAGCCCGTGCAAGTGTCCTGACGCTGGAAGCTGCCTGGGGTGCCCCAGGAAGAGCAAAGCTCTCAGCATCGATGGAGCACAGTCAGCAAGAGGGAGAGTAGAAGGAGATACAGTCAGAGAGGAAATGGGGTTAGTCTGCATAATGAGGGCCTTAAGAACAGGGGTTAGTGACTTTCTCAGGCCATTGGCCACACAACCAGTAAGTGGAGAAGGTAGCCAACATAGTTTTTGTGTGCCTTCCGGCCGTGTGCCTTCAGGTCTCTAGGGGAAAATTTGTTTCCTTGCTTTTTCCAGTGTCAGAGGCTGCCCACAGACCTTGGCTTGTGGCTCTCTTCTTCCATCTCCAAAGCCAACAACATCACCTCTTTATGATCCTTCCTTCCATCATCAGCTAGGGGAATAAAAGTAGTTCTCCACTTTTAAGGATTCATGTGATGAGCGTGGGCCCACCCAGATGTCTGTAACTTTAATTACATTTGCCAAGTTTGTCTAAAAATGTGTGTGTGTGTGTGTGTGTGTGTGTGTGTGTGTGTGTGTGTGTGTGCTGAAGTTACAGGCCAAGGTAAACACTTGTAAGTAATGTAATGCAAATATAAATGCCTTAGGGGTTCACACTGGCTTCGAGAGAAGAATGTGGCCAGGAGAAAAGAACAGAGTAAATGAAAAGAACAGAAGGTCAAGAAGATGATCCTTATTTTAGAAGAGAAAAGAGGTGGCTTCCTATTTGTATATTTACACATGCAAATCTGAGCATAGCAAAAAAATCAAGATGAAATATACCACAAGGCAATGGCTCATTATATGTGATATATAAATATTTGTATTATATTCTAGAACATATTTTATTTGTTTATATATTACATACCAATGTAATTAATAAGAATAACTACTATTGATATATATCAATCAGAGGAACAGGGGAATCTAGTTGTCTAGTTATCCTTGAAGGCTCTATCCATGTCTCCACCTTTCATTAGTTCCCAGGTCCTAGAGATTCTGTCTTTAAAGTCATCATTTTGGTCCCCCCAATTCCTTCTTTCTTTCTTTTTTAAAAAAAATATATTTTATTGATTTTTTATAGAGAGGAAGGGAGAGGAATAGAGAGTTAGAAACACCGATGAGAGAGAAACATCGATCAGCTGCCTCCTGCACACCCACTACTGGGGATGTGCCTGCAACCAAGGTACATGCCCTTGACTGAAATCAAACCTGGGACCCTTCAGTCCACAGGCCGATGCTCTATCCATTGAGCCAAACCAGTTAGGGCTGATTCCTTCTTTCATTCTCTTCACCTCTACTTCCAGCCCATTTGCAGGCTTAGTTTTCTCCAGTGCAGCTCCAATCATGTTTTAAATTCTCCAGTACCCTCCATCCCATTTCCATGACATTAAATAAAATATTCTTAATCTGTCCCTCAAGGCTGGTTATATTATAACCCTACCTAATCTTCTGCACGCATTCTACATCGTAGCTAGATAGACAGAAGGCACTTTCTAGCCTCACTTCTCATCTCTGCACCATTGCTCAAGTGTTTCCCCTTCTCTGGAATGTCTCCCAGCCCCCACTGCCTCCTTTTTTTTGGGTCCTTGAAATTCTACCCATCTTTCCCGGGCTTATCTTAAACGAAGTCTCAAATCTCCGTGAAGTCTTTCTTGACCTCACCCAGCAGGCGTGACTTACCCTCCTTTGAGCACCTTCTATGGGGACTTTGTACCTCCTCTTCGGAGCTTATCCCATTTTCCAGTTATTTGCGTGCTGGTCTTTTCTTCCCTACTAAGTTATACTCTCCCTAGATCAGGGTCTAGGTCTCACTCTTAGTTAAGTTCCCCGTGGCATCAACACTCACTTAGTGCCTTCTGAATGGTGGCCGAGCTGCCAGCGAGGGCAAGTGCAGCCAGAGCAGTGCTATTCACACCAGAGTTGCTTAATTCATTATTGTTGGGGTGAATGAGGGAGCAGATGCCCACTGAGGGGGAATTAGAATCCCTTCTATTTCTATGGATCACATGCATTTTTATGCTCACACTCATTATCTCAGTGATTCCAAAACATCAGTTCTTTGAGGCGTCTTTTCACAAGTGGTTTCCACATACCACTTCCAGTATTATTTGACTTAAATTTTTTTTTAATTGACTATTTTTACCTTGCCTTGTCTTAAGCCATAAAATACATGAAAATCCTGGGTCTGATATGATACTTACATGTTAAATAATTACAAAACAATTGAAGTACAACATCTTCACTACATACTACTACAAAGACTGCATTTGGGAAAATCCTACCCTAGACCCTGATAGGTGAAAGGACCGAGCTGTTCTGTCTCTTTCCACTAGGCCACATCGTTTCCGAACACCAGACCTCGAAATAGAGCGTACAGAGTCCATGATACTGTCTGCTCCATTCGGACAGACACCATGCCTGTCTAGCTCAGCACCGTATGGCCGGCAATTGTTTGTGGAATCAATGCAGAACACAGACATGCAAGCACACGTGCACACACCTACAGACTTGCACACCCACACTGGAACTTCAAATTAGTGGCTGTCAGTGTTTCGGTTCACACTTGACGTTTCTCCTCAGACTTGATTTAAGGGATGATGTTCGTTTCTCATCACTCCGAGCTTTGCTGCCACTGTAGCTGTTCTGCTGGGGTGGGCTGGCCCCCGGCTTGCTGCTTCCTCTGCCTCCTCCTTGGGGGCGGCTCCCTGGCTGCTGGGTCCACTCATATCTGCCACCCGGCTCTGAAGCACTTCCCAATATGCAGGGCACGAGGACTGCCTCGTAATTCTACCCAGGCCCTTTGCTATGCGCTGTGGCCAGTCACAAGAGCATCTGTCTCTGAAGTGTCTTCAGAAGAAGCAATGGCTCTGCTGAAGTGACAGCGCAGGCAGGGAATGGGGCCACGGCTGTGTCCTCCAGAGCTGCAGAGCAGCTCCAAGTCCCTTCCTCTCAGCCCCTAGCCTTTCCCTCAAAAGGAAAGAGAACACCGAAATGATTGAATAACTTGGTTCACTGTTTGCTGTCACTTCACGTTAGGTCTGCACTGGGACAAAGCTGATGCTTGTAAGCTGGAGGGAGGTTGTAGCAGTTTCTTCAGTGCAGCACTGTCTCTGCCTCTCCCTGAAGTGGGGTCTCCAGGAGTTGGCCAGATTGTGGGAGGGGTTGCCTGGATGAAGGGGGTGAGCGCTATCGACTGCACCTTCTCTTTCCCACCTGAAACACCAGTGGAGAAAGAAAATGGGGAGGGGAGACAAGGTGGTAGGCCACAGGCTCTAAAAGGGGCAATACTTGTGGGCTTGGAGATCAGAAAGAGTGAAGTTCCAATCCCAGTCTTGCTGATGTGAGCTCTCGGGACCTGGAGCCATTTACTTAACCTTTCTGTGCTTTAGTTCACTCACTTGTAGGAAGGGAAATGCCTGCTTCTTGACATTACTCCCAACACGGCGATGTTGGAGGTAAAACATCGCAGTGTATGGCACATAGTACTCGAAATATCAGTACCCTTCTCCTTTCCACCAAATACCACTGCATCCTGTGCGACCAAGCTATTCCTGCATCGTTCTCTCCATGAATGTTCATGATGTCTTCCAATACTATGAGCTACTGAGACAAAATATGAAGGGACTTAAAAGTCTTTATGAAGCTGTGAGTCCAAATGTGCTGCTTAATAGAGCTTTAATTCTGTTTTGATGTTTATGAGGTGATTTGGAGCCCTGGACGGGACACTGAAGGTCTTTGGGGTGCTTTCTGGCTTAGAGAGTCTGGAATGTGGTTGTTTTTAATCTCACCACATGGATAGGTATTCGTATAATTTATTGTTCAAACTAGGAAACTTTTAAAAACAGGGTGAATTTAATTTTATTTTTTAAATAATTTTTTAAATTGCTTTCAGAAAGAGAGAGGGAGAGGGAGAGAGAGAAACATTGATGAGAGAGTCATCTATTGGCCGCCTCCTGCATGTCTTCCACTGGGGATTGAGCTGACAACCCAGGCATGTAGCCCAACCAGGAATTGAACTGTGACCTCCTGGTTCATGGGTTGACACTCAACCACTGTGCCACACTGGCCGGGCTTAATTTTATTTTTTTAATTAAAATTTTTTCAAAATAATTAAAAAATTTTCAGTTCCAGTTGATAAATAATATTATACTACAGGTGTATTGATTAGATATTTATATACCTTACAAAGTGATTTCATCCCTTGACAACTCTACTCCCAAACTAGGAAACTTTTGAGAGTGAAAAAGGGTGCTGTAAAAAATTACAACAGGACAGTAGGTATAAATTAGCACTGTTTGGGGCAAGTGGGGTTTATTTTTATCCGCATTAGGGTACACACTTTGGTCCCCAAGCTCTGTGCAGGTTATAAGCCTCATGGTTACCTGGCTTCCTTGCATTTTGAATCATGTCATTTCTTTCCTTCTTTGGCCGGTGGCTCTCATTACGTAGGCAAGGACCTTCTGGAAGGAAGGTTAAAATGCATGGCACAGTGCACATGTAAATAACATGTCTGATATACATAGCAAGACAAATGAAAGCCAGAGGGTGAGCCAACCCAGGGTTCAGAATTCAGCCGTGGGCAAACTACGGCCCGTGGGCCGGATCTGGCCCGTTTGAAATGAATAAAACTATTGAAAAAAAAGACCGTACCCTTTTATGTAATGATGTTTACTTTGAATTTATATTAGTTCACACAAACACTCCATCCATGCTTTTGTTCCGGCCCTCGGGTCCAGTTTAAGAACCCATTGTGGCCCTCGAGTCAAAAAGTTTGCCCACCCCTGGTCCAGATCATCCTGCAGCTCCCCCACCCCCACTCACACACCCTCTGGGTCTCACAGGACTGAGCCTCCATGGCAACCAGCTGTGGAGGGAAGTAAGAGGCTGGGGAAAGGCCAACCAGCTGCGACTCCCAGAAAACCCAGGCCAACTTTGACATCTGTTCGTGGTCTCAGTGGCGGGCTCTGACGTTCCAGACGCATGAGGATAAAAATTGAAGGGAGAACTTTCGTCACTGTGGTCCTCAGGTACCAAGCGGGCCTCTCAGATGTCTCGAGGAGCCAGGATGCTGCAGCAGCCCACTTCCACTCTACAGAGCGCACTGACCCAGTGAGGGGACGGCGCCTTGAAGGCAGGCACAGAAGCCTGACTGTGGCCTTGAAAGAGGCCCCCAGAGATGTGGGGAGGTAATGAGGAAGGAGCTCTGGGCTTCTAGTCAGCAGATCTGGGTTTCCTTCTCTGCTACAGAGGATCTTTAGTGTCCTCACCTGGAAATTGAGGATAACCTACCTTTTGTGTCCACTACCCAGGGTCATGGGGAAGATGCAATGAGATAATGGACATGGAAATAGCCTATAACTATATAAATGTCCAGCGGCATCCCAAATTAAGATCCTGAATTCCACCCCCTGAATTTACAGAAGAAAATCTGGGACCCAGGGAGGTGAAGAGTCTGGCGCAGTGTGGACCAGTCCCTTTATAGAGAGGGATGTCGATGGCATGTGGGTGATGGGGTAGAGGTTGACTAAGAAAGTAAAATTTAAGGAAAATAGAACACCGGGGACAAATCAAAGAGGCAAAAACATTTTCAAAGAAGTTAGTTTAAATCTGGGCTAGATGAGATGAGAAAAATGATTCTGTGATTATTTTTTTCAGGTCGGAGGATCTTGCTCTTGGTCATGGACATTAACTGGAATTGATTTCAGCTGAATCTTTTCAGCTTGAGGTTTGAGGCTAGAGCTGATTCTGTTAGTAATCTACCCATGCCATTCTTTTATTAAAAATGCTCCTTTAGCTTGACGGCCCCCCTCTAACACTAACATGGGTGAGAGAGGTCTGGCCAGTTTGGAAAAGGATATGAGGGCCAGAGAGGATCTATTTTGAAAAGGAGAAGGTTGAGGCAGCTTAGCAGAGCAATTAAGAGCACAGACTTTGGAGCCAGGCCACTGGGGAAGAATCTCAGTTTTGCTGCTCAGTAGCTGTGCCACCTTGGGCAAGTTACTTAACCTTTCTGTTTCTCAGTCTTCCCATCTGTAGAATGAGAATATGAACAGTACTCACATCCCAGGATTGATGTAAGGCTTAAGCAAATTAATAAATTTAAACGCATAGAAAGGTATCTGGCGCACATTCAACTCTACTTACTTGTTTATTAAATAAAAACAAAATACCTAGTGTATAAAGGATGGACATGGGTTAGGGCACGGAAGTGTCGCCGAAAGAACATGGCTTTGTCTTCAGACAGACTCATTTGAATACTAATTCCACAACCTTTTTCTATCAACATTTATATTTTTCTTTTTTTAAAAAAATATATTTATTGATTTTTTTACAGAGAGGAAGGGAGAGGGATAGAGAGTTAGAAACATTGATGAGCGAGAAACTTCGATCAGCTGTCTCCTGCACAGCCCCTACTGGGTATGTGCCCACAACCAAGGTACATGCCCTTGACCGGAATCGAACCTGGGACCCTTCAGTCCGCAGTCTGACGCTCTATCCACTGAGCCAAACCAGTTAGGGCAACATTTATATTTTTCTAATTATAAAATGCATATGTGTTTATAGTAGAAATTACAGAAAATACAGAAAGCCAGCGGGAAGGAAATAAAGACTAACCCTAATGCTACCACAGGGAGATGGTCACCACCTAATATTCTTGGCAATGATGTTTGCACTGGAGTCCAGTGCTCCTCTGTTTGCATAGTCCCCAGGGAGATCCAGGAACCATTTGAAGGCAAGGAACTGTGAATACCTAGTTAATAAATTTCTTTTAAACAATGATGAGACCCTTGATATGTAATTCAGAGCCTTTAATCTATGCACTTTTTACAGCTCTCTGTTCCTGACTTCCAGGAGCTCAGTTTTCCAGTGATACAGCATGCCAAGCATTTAGATTGCAACTCATAAATTTCTTCTTCCAACTTCCCTGCTGTAATTACTTGGCCGCCCACATTATTATTGCCAATTGCCAAGTGCGGCTGGTGAGTGACAGGTAGATTATTTGTGCCTGATGTGGGTCACACTTTTGCTAGGTCTGAGAGTTTTTGTTTGATGCTGTATGAGAAGGCTATAGATGGGTAGCAGGATAGGAGTAATAGGAGAAATCTACTGGGTGATGATTTGGCAGCCCAAGGAAAGTTGTAAATTAGGCTGTCAGAAGGGAACTTTCTGGCAAACTCAATGAACAAACACAAGGTGTGAGGTGGCCAGAACTCATAATAAGGTAACTTTCTCTCTCACTAGTGGTTTCCTCTTGTTGGCCTTTTTGGTGAAGTGGTTAGACGTGTTAACTATCACCCAAACAGAATCTGAACTGCTTTGGGGTTGAGGATAGTGTGGTGGCCAACAGTGGTAAAGAGGGGAGTACAATGTACAGATTCATAGTTGGAGCAGTGTTCCGTGGGCCTGGACATTGGTTGGTGGCATAACCCAGTGATTTCTCACTGGTGTGCCACGACACACTGGTGTGCTGCAAGAATTTTTAACACGTGCAATCCCTGACTGTTTACTCAGGAGCACTGACCTCCTTTCCCTTAGGTTGTCAAATAAAAAAATGACAACAGCCAGCACAACAAGAGCCACCTGGTGTGAATGAATCAAAATTATACTTTTTTTGGGTCAGAATGGCAAACAAACAAACAAATAAACAAACAAACAAACCAAGGTGGGGGACACCCCAATATATTTTTTTGGTGTGTCACAGAATTGTAGTAATTAGTTTATGTGTGCCATGAATGAAAAAGGTTAAAAATTGCTGGCATAACCAAATCTATTTGTGGGCACTATCCATGAGCAATGGCACACAAACTAAGTTTCCCTGTCATTTTAGTGATTTGAGTGGGATAGCTCTAAACACCCCACTTTCTCTGTTTCCAACTTCACAGGAGGGGAGGGCCTATAATATAAAATTATGACATTGACATTATAGAAACTTTAAGAAGGTTTTCTCTTTCTTCTCCCATTTAGTGGACAAAGAAGTCCTAGCTATGTATGGCCAATCCACTAGTATAAGTTAATCTCCCTATTGGAACCACCTTCTTTAGCCAGTATAACAGCAATTCACACTGATGTCTGACTTAGAGATGGGTCTGTCTTTCCCACAAAAGCATTTGTCAACATGGCCACACCTACTTTAACTAGGGTGACCGAACATTTTGGTTTGCCTAAGGCAGTCATAGTTTATTATGCCACTTGTCCCAAACAATAAATTTTCATAGAACCCCACTTCATTCTCAGAAGTGTTCCAGTGAGGATAATACATTGTATGCCCCTTTTCCCCCAACATGAATGGAATCAGGGAGGAGCCTTCCCATAGACAGGTCTACTTCCCTTTTCATATGGTTGCTTTGCTCAGAAAAATTTCCAATGCTTCTGTCTGTAAGACTCTTGGCCTGGGGTCATGATCTGACTTCATTTCTCCAGCAATATTCCTCCCAGATTCTTAGCATATTATTTTTCAAACTTTTTTTTTCTGCAGCAGAATCTGTTTTTTCAGATGAGAAGTTAGAGGCTCCGATATTTAAAATAGATAAAGTGGAGCTTTTCCTGGTTGAAGTAGGGGTGGAAGCTCTATTGATCCTCAAGGCTTTGTTGAATGTGGATTTAAATCCCCTGTAGGAGCCTATGCTACCACCAATTTAAAGCATTGCTATTTTATAGGATGAATATTCTTGTTACCTAGTAAAGTTAAGTTAGTAATACAGTATTTATTTAAGCTTGGCAAAGGGTAATAATTCGGTTCTTAAAAAAATATTACCCTGTGTTCAGCCTCTATTTTGTTAGGCTAATCCTGTGGCCTTGATTTTTCAAACCAATTGGCTAACTTTGTTGTTCTCCCACAGAACATGGCGGAGGAACAACCATGCCAACCACAGGTCCCCTGGGTCCTGGTCATGGTAATTCCCTGATTGCACCTTTCCCTTTGGGGCCCTTTAGCTTAATTCTGGATTTATGGCTTCTCCTCTGTAACCTGACCCTTTGTCTGTGATTTGAAATGCTATTCCAGCAGACTTACTTTTCTCTTTCTCCTCTCAACTCTTGAGCAGACCATCCTGTGCCCTCTCTTTTGTTGAATCCCCAGGCTATTTTAAAGTTCCGTATATCCTTTAAAATGCCTCCATAGACCCTACCATCACATCACTGCATTAAAATCCTTCATTCACTGAATCTCAGGAGTCTCTTCCAGTTTTATCAGCTCTATTACTTTAGACATCCTGGCCAAATACAACCTTTCATCAGAAATAGCCACATATTTCAACTACAGTTGACTCACCAGCCTGACGACCTCCATCAATTCTCAATGATTCTGGGGATATGGTTATTTTTCTTGGCAAAGACCCAAAAACATTGAGGCTAGAATTCAATATTACCCAGGGCTCCCTAGGATGTCATTAAGAGGATTTAATTACTGAAACACTAAAGGATATTGTCATAACATAGCAATTTCACTCAAAATGTCCTCATGCTCAAGACCATTGTGACAGTCACATTTTAAAGTTCTAGTGTCCTTGGGGAGGGTTGAATGGGGGGTGCAGAGGGCCCAATCAGCAATGGATGCCTTTACTTATTTGTGTTTTTTTTTTTTATTCAAAAATATTTGGAATGAAGTGGGATTTCTGACAGATAATTTGAAGTACTAGTCATTATTTCTAGATGTACAGAAATATTCACACCAAGGTTTTCTTCAA
This sequence comes from Myotis myotis, assembly GCF_014108235.1. Classification (NCBI taxonomy): domain Eukaryota; kingdom Metazoa; phylum Chordata; class Mammalia; order Chiroptera; family Vespertilionidae; genus Myotis; species Myotis myotis. The sequence continues at coordinate 26,542,997 of NW_023416319.1, read as the reverse complement.
TCAACTATTACATGTTCAGGACATTTATGGAAAAAGAGCCATTCATACTTTAAAGAAAGTATGCATTCATATCTATTGCACATGTATACAGAAAGTTGGCTTGAATTTAAAGAGAAGGTAATTTTCACATGTTTAATAAATTTGTATCATATAATTCCTCAGATTGAAATTTACACACTCTTATAGAAAAAAATCAAATAATTTTAAGTAATAAAAAAGAGTCTTTCGACCTTGGCATTATTAACATTTTGGGCTGGATTAGTCTTTGTTGTTGGGGGCTGATCTGTGCATTGTAGGGTTCTGTACCCACTAGATGCCAGTAACACCCCCCCCCCACACCCAGTTGTGACAACCAAAAATGTTTCCAGATATTGTCAAATGTCTTTTGCAAAGCAGAATCACTCCTGTTGAGAACCACTGCCTTTAAAATATGAGAAAGGATGCAAGAGAAAGAGTTGGAGATGGAATGGTCCATGGTGCTACAGTGACTGCAGCTCCTGTCCCCATCCATCAGCAATGATGAGGATCAAGTGTTGGCTCCCTTGCTGAATGGGGCAACATGGAGCTATGAAGGATTTCTTCCAACTGACCCTGGGACCTCTACTAAGTCTCGAATTTACTCCATATGGAAAACAGGCAGTTTAAAATACTAAGTAGCTGGTGATATTTTTCTTTGGGTAAAACTAATAATTCAGGAATGTGCTTATATCAGTTGGCTTTTGCTACTTAACAATTTGGTCCAGAGGTTGGTGGCTAAAACAAAACAAAACATTTATTATGGCTCACTCATTGGATTGGCTGGGGTTCAACTGGATCTGATGGGGCAGCTCTACTTCTCATTGTAGGTCTGTGGGTCACCTGGGGCTGCATCAGTTGGCCAACCCCTGCTCTCTGCCTGTATCCTCCTCCTCCTGGGAACAGTGGGCTACTCAGGGCATGTTCATCTCATGGTGACACCAGAGGTTCAAGAGGATGAGCAAAATACACGAGGACTCCTATGGCCTAGGCTCTGAACGGGTGCCATCACCTCTACTTCATTTTATAGGCCACTGTAAGCCATGTGGCTGAACCCAAAGTCAAAGGGAGGGAAGAACATACTCTGGGAAGAACATGGCAAAAGGCCTAGGGATACAGGGTGGGGTGAAGAATTGGGGCCAATGACACAATCCATTACAGTTCATATATATTTATTGATTTTAGAGAGAGAGAGAGAGGAAGGGAGAGGGAGAGACAGAAACATCGATGTGAGAAAGTTCTATCAGTGCCTTCCGCAGAGCCTTGACCGGGATTGAACTGGCAACCTGGGCATGTGCCCTGACTGGGAATGGAACCAGCGACCTTTCAGTGCTTGGGACGACACTCAATCAGCTGATCCACAATGGCCAGGGCTACAGCTCATATTTTTAGAGTAGTAGTTTTGCTTTTATATAATTTCAGAACTCAGCTCCTTTATTTTGCTGGACACCTCTGTAATGAGAGAATATAATCATAGGGCCATTTCAAGAACGGCCTCATCTAGTAGGGAAGAGTGAGCCAAACTATCTGAAAATTTATTTTAACTCCAGTTAACCCAGCCTTGCATGAATTAAACACACTATAGCTCTGTGGTTTTAGAAAATGGAAAAGGCTGAATTTGCTTGACATGGAGGCAGAGAGGAAAGGTATTTTCAAAGATGTTTGTGAGATTAAGATGCAAAAACACCAATTTTTAAGGATTGGCAGATTGCAGATGTATTAGCCAGAGGAATGTTGAGTGAAAATCTCTGGAATGTTTTAGCAACCTTTTAAATTTATTGCCAGGAAATGTGTGTTGCTTGCCTTCTCTGCATCCTCTCAAAAGCTCTCTTGTGAATCCAGTCCAGTCTAGTCCAGGTAGGGAGGTTTGGAAACGGTGATAAGTGAAAGGTGTTTTCTGCAGCTGTGCCTCAGAGCCAGCCTGACCCAACACCGTTAATATGTAACCTGAGTCTGACCACTTCTTTTATGTTTACATTTGGTTTCAGTATTATTTTTAACTGGTGAAAGAGCAGTTCAAAGTCATCTTTCTTTCTTGGCACTTACCCATAATTTCTCAAGGTTCAGTAGCAGAATGGCAGTAAGCCACGTCAAGGGGATTTGAATCTGGTGGAATTAAAAATCACTTACTTTATTATACATGTGAGTGCACTGAGGATGGGTGGGTCAGTCTATACAAGGATAAGACATTATACAAAAAATAATGTTGAATTGTTTTTGCTGATATCCTAGATTTAGAAGATGATCTTCATGCTTGGCATAATTCATAAAAAAATGGGTGGGTAGCCCTGGCTGAGTAGTTCAGTTGGTTAGATTGTTGTCCTAAAGTGCCAAGGTTTCGGGTTTAATTCCCAGTCAGGGCACATACCAGAATCAACCAATAACTGCATAAATAAGTGGAACAACAAATTGATGTTTCTCTCTCTCTCTCCCCCTTACTCTTTCTACAAAATCAATTGAAACATTAAAAAAAAAAGAGAAGAAAAATTGTCTTTAAAAAATGGTGTATAGTAGAAGGGCCAAAACAAAACAAAACAAAACAAAAACAAAAAGCTGACAATGACAAGTGCTGGAGAGGAGACAGAGCAATGAGAGCTCTCAAATGTTGCTGTTGAGGATGCCAAGTGGTTCGGTCACTTCCAAAAACAGTTTGGCAATTTCTTACTAAGCACATGCGTCCCACAGGATTCAGACATCCCACCTCCAAATAGTTACCCATGAGAAATTAAAACTACTTTCACACTAAAACCTCTACATAAATGTTTATAGTCACTTTATTCACAATCACAAAATATTATTTAATTGGCGAATGGGTAAACAAATTGTGATTCATCCTACAATGAAGACGTACTCAGCAATAAAAAGAAACGAACTGCTGATATGTGTAATAACATGGTTAAATCTCAAATGCATTATGTTAAGTGAAAGAGGCCAGACTCAAAAGACTTTAAGCTGTATGATTCCATTTATATATCATTCTGAAAAAGGTACTCCGACAGGGACAGAGAACAGATTAGTGGTTGCCAGTGGTAGGGGCTGGGGCTATCTACAAAGGGGTATGTGGGAATTTTTAAAAAAATATATATTTTATTGACTTTTTACAGAGAGGAAGGGAGAGGGATAGAGAGTTAGAAACATCGATCAGCTGCCTCCTGCGCACCTCCTACTGGGGATGTGCCCACAACCAAGGTACATGCCCTTGACAGGAATCGAACCTGGGACTCTTCAGTCCACAGGCTGACGCTCTAGCCACTGAGCCAAACTGGTCAGGGCGCATGTGGGAAATTTTGAGGGTGATGGAATTGTTCCAATCTTGATGTGACAGTCATTACATGACCGTGTACATAGATCAAAACTCATAGAACCCTGCACTAAAAAGGGTGAACGTATACCCCAACTTTTAATAAAGTATGTGGTATATTGTCCCTCAGAATCTCCTAGTTTTATATTTGTCAATGCAACATACATGTTGGGGTGGTGACCCAACTCACAGCTGTTTCTTTGGAAATGGCTCCCCGCTCCCCAGTACCTGCTGCAAGGGGGGTAGGTCAGCTTCTTCCAGGTGATTCCACACCCCGACCCCACTTCATAGGACCAAGGGTGGATATCTACCCTGGATTGAAACAGAAACATGCTGTCTTTGAGACTTTGCTCTAACAGACATGGAAACCACAGTTCAGAGGGTGTAGATTTTGGCTTCCAGATATGTTTTGTTTGGCCTGCACAATGTTTAAAGAACTGAATTAATGGCCATCGTTAAAAAAAATGGGAGATTTCACATAAAAATCCAGATTTCCGGCTTCTCTTTAAGAAATGGGAGGTTTTGGTAAAATGGACCCAAATTCCCGCCTGGAGACAATGGTGGGAGCATCGACCCCTTCACACCAGCGTGCCCTTTCCATCTGCTAGCTCCTACCACTTCCTGGGGTGGCCAAGCGGTGGCTGGGCTGTGCTATTAATGTGCTGATATGATAGTGTTTAGGAAAATATGAAATATTTCTTGTACCTTCTTTTTCTATCAAAAGATCATTTTTAATGAAAAACAAGAATGAGTATATTACATTGTGAAAGTGACAATTATTTTAGTGGCTTACAATAGGCAAACCAAATGTGTCTGTACTGAAGAAACACAAATTAAGATTCTTTTCTGAAACAAACATGGATCTTTACACTCATCCATGTTACTGCCTGGTCTCTGTAGGCATTTGAGTTTGCACCACTCTCCCAAATGGTTGCATAAAATTAAATGGGGGCCTTGGGACCTATATCTATGGGCAAACTGGTGTCATTGGGTAGGAGAAATGGAGAGCCTTTACAAAGAAGCAAGTCTGCAGAATTTTTTTAAAGAGAGCGAAAGAGAGAAATTGGGAAGGGGACAGATGTTCAGCAAAGAGGACGAGTGAGTTTCCTTCAATCACAGTAAGGAAGTTGGGGGTAACCCAAGTCTCCAAATTGGTGCTTCTCAAACTTTAATGTGCTCAGAAATCCCGGGAGAGCTCGTGTAAATGCCCTTTCTGACTCAGTAGGCCTGGAGGGAGGCCTGAGGATCTGCATCTCTAGCAGGATGCCAGATGATGTCCCTGCTGCTGATCAGCTGACCATGCTTTGAGGTACACGGCACCAAGCCACACTCTCTACAAAGAAACAGTAAAACTTTACCAGCCTAAACTTTGTTTTCTAATCATCTGCTCTCCATGGAAGTACTCAGTACCATCAGTTTTTTTGCCACTTAACCAAAGAACATCACTCCTCTTGAACATGGGGCTATTTAAAAGGTAGTGCAGGCTAGCACTCTGGGAAGTAAGAATAATTGTGATGAACTGGCTGGCATGAGGCAACCGGGGTGAGCAGCCCAGTTAAGCGACTGTGCATCTGGCCTTCTTAGTCTTGATGGCTTTGCTCTGTGGCTTTAGGCAAATCACCAGGTCTCTGCCCTCTCACCAGTCAAAAGGAGGTGAGGTTTTGACCTTGCAGGCTAAGGAGGTGAGGTTTTGACCTTGCAGGCTATTGTGAAAGATGTAATTAGCATTTGTGAAAGCTTGCAAGATCTCTGGAGGAAAGGTACTTCAGAAGAACAAAGTAATTTATAGTCACTATCATCATTTCATTACCAGTTTAGCTGATATGCCAGGCAACTCAGTCCAAAAGAAGCCACTGCTCCACAATCTACAACTCCCTCCGGGTTGAGAATACTGCAGGGAGGATCCTTACAGCTGTGCAAGGAGATAAATTGTGCTTCTTTTTCACAACCTTCATATTACTCGGGTGTCTACCATTTCAGGTTTTCATATAACAACTTTTCATGTAAAGAAAAAAGATTCAGCTTTCAATTGTCTCCCTCTACCATGGGCCATGGTGATGTCGGTCTAAAAATCACAGGCTCTGGTTTGAAAGAAATATGTTTTTTTTTCATTTTCTTCTCTAAATGAACAGTCTAGAGAAAATGTCCAAAAAAATATACTGTGGGCCACATATGCAATGAAAAAGTGTCTAGCAGCCACATCAAAGAGAAAAAGAATCAGATAAAACTAATTTTAATAATGCATTTTATTTAGTCTAATATTTCTAAAATAGTTTTTTAATGTGTAATTAATAGAAAAAATTATTAATGAGAAATTTTGCCTTTTGGGAGTACTGTCTTTGAAATTTGGTATATGTCACACTTGAAATGGGATGCTAAAGTTTCATGAAGAAATAATCCATGTTTAAACTTCCTAAAATTTACAGCTGAAAAAGTAATTCCACATACCCAAGTTGTTCTAAGCATACTTAAATTTCCCCCTAATAACTGCATTGAGTATCCATTTTTAAATTTAATGTCAATGATAGAATGAAATAACACTTACAAATCAGTTCCTTGGTCACACTGGCCACATTTCAAGGGCCACATTTCAAGTGGCTAATGGCTATATGGCATTGAACAGGGCAGTGTTGGCCTCTTGGGTGAGGACAGAAGGCCCATGCCCACCCCACCACTGGTCCTGTATGTGTGCCCTTTGTTGAGGGAGTTGCCTAAGAGCTGACTAGCCCTGTGAATGTGGTGAGAAAGCCTCCTTCCATCAGGACACATTATTTGCCCTCTACTCTTCAGAGTACTGCTGTTTATGGCCCATCTGTCTCTCAGAATGACCCACATTCCCCAGAGGGAACTTGCAGAGAGCCAAACTGGGCGCCACTAGACTAAAACAGCGTCTGTCCACCCAATACTCCACTTATCCATTCAACAAATATTTATGAAGCAAGTTTCTATGCCCAGCCCAGCTAAGCTCCAGGGACTGCTTCAGCCATGAGAAAGGACAACAAGGTCACTGCCCTTATGAGACTTAATGTCTAGAAGTGGTAGGCATTTAATGGAATCACACAAATAATGAGTTAAAAACAATACGATTTCTACAGAAAAAAAGCAGAGATCTCCATGAGATTAGGGAACCTAATCCAATTTGGAGGTTCAGTAAATCTTCCATAAGAAAATGACATTTCCATTGGGACCTGAAGGGGTTAGGCAGTGAAGATCGGGGAGAGGGGCCTAGTCTTGGCAGAGGAGATAGCGTGTAAAGAAATTGGCAGAAGGTCAGGGTGGCTGGAGTCTGCGGAGCCCGGGAGGATGGAGAGAGGAGTAAGGGCCTGATCTGAAGGGTTTGGAAGGCTTTCAGAAGAAGTTCAGTTTTTGGTCTATGCCAGGCAACTCAGTCCAAAAGAAAAACTGGAAGGTCACCGAAGGGTTTTAGGAATGACCTATCAGATTCAGGTCCCCCTTTTGGATTTTACAAGGTGCCTTGTGGCTGCAGATCTTCCTTGGCATTGTCACCTTCCATTCAGCCCCAGCTGAAAATGACTGTGGAGGCAAAATGACACCTTCATTTAGTTGTCCTGTTGACTGGCAATGGGCCTCAGAACTCTCTGAGGAAGAACTAACCCATTGACACAGTGAGGGGAAAGGCAGTCTGATAGCTCTGCAGGAATGAACTAAACCAAAATGAAACAAACAACAAACAAACAAACAGGAAATCCCGCACCAGGCAAAACCCTGGGTATTCCAATTCAAATTTAAATTGAATCTTCAGGGATTGAGACGCATTAGTATTATATTATCAACAGTGGCACTAATTGTGATGAGCACTGCTACTATTTACTAAGGGCTCATTGTTTGCCAGTAGTATTATCCATCCATCCATACATAAATGTATATAAAATATTACAAACATACATACAAACATGTACATACATAAATATACATATTATTTCTAATCCACAAGAAAACCTGCTTGCAAGATAGATATTATTCCTATGTCATTTGCTATACATGGAAAAAGAGTTTCACGAAGTTTAAGCTACTTATCTAGAGTGAAGGCGTTAGTAAGGTGGAGACAGGATTAGAACACATATCTGTCTGACCTCAAAGCTACGTGTCCACATTATCAGGCTGACTTGGGCATTTGAGAAACAATACGCAGGGGCTTAGATAGAAACAACACTGCTCACTTCTGTGACTAGCCAAGGAGTAGCAGTTAGTTTTTGGATATTTGCTACTTACGGAGAGTTTGCATAGACTCACCCTCAAAATTTTCTTAGCAGCAAGTGTCTTTTCCAAATGCTATGTGTGTAGTTCTGCTTTTTCTCCTCCCCTCCAACTTTTTAACCTTTTCTTTCTTCCTCTTGCTGTTCCACAGGTCAATCTGCTTTTGTTGACTTGAGTTGGGCTTCCTTTCTGTAGTATGTGCATTAGCTCAGCCATCTCTGAACCTGGGCACAGCCTCCTTCGTCTGCTAGGGTGGCTGGTGTGGGCATCTCCAGACACAGGGGAGATACATGCTCTAGGCTCTAAGGCAGAACAGACAGAGCTGGCAGAAGGCATGAAGGAATGGCCCCTGAGCACCAGGAGCTGCTGAGTGCCTTTGTGCAACACCTCCTACCAGCAATGCAGAAAGCTGTGGCTCATTGATCCATTAATCTCATAACATTGTTCTGGGGCGGCGGCGGGGAGTGGGGTGGGGTTTCCACCGTATCCCCACAATAGGAAAGTAGCTTGAGCCTACAGTTAAAGTTGTAAGTCAAAAGGCTTGTTCAAATCTCATTTACAGCACAAAACATTATTGAGCACCTAATACAGAAATGGATCTTGGTGCTGGGCTATTGCAATAAATTAAACTGATTAAAAACAAACAAGCAAATAAGAGAGTAGATTGTAAATGTTCTCATCCCCAAAAAGAAATGGTAATGGTGATGGAGGTGTTAGGTAATGCTCTAGTAGTAATCATTTACAACACATAAGTGTATCAAATCAACAGATTGTACACCTTAAACTTACACAATGTTCTATGTCAATTCCATCTCAATCAAGCTGGGGAAAAAAACAAGCAAGCAAATAAACTAACCACAAAGAAACTCCCATCTAAATGGAGCTTTTCTTCTTGTGGGGGAGACAAAATAACAAATGATGGGGAAATCTGGGGAGAGAGCATTTCAGGTAGAGAAAATAGTAGGTGCAAAGATCCGGACGGGAGGGTGTCTGGTGTGTCCAAGGAACAGCAAAGAGGCCAGTGTGGCTGGAGATGGGATGAGAGAACGGGAGGGTCACTGGGCCTCACAGTTACTCTAAGACCTTTGGCTTTCCCCCCAAATGACATGAAAAACCACTGGAAGTTTCTTAGCAGAGAGGGAGCATTTTTTTAGGCCCAACAGTATAGAAAAAAGCCTGTGCAAGCACAAGGGTGACAGCGGGAGAATGGTCAGGAGGCCAGTGGTGAGTGACGGTGAAGCTTACACAAGGTGAGCTGGGGAGGTGGCCAGAAGCGGTGGAATTCTACACACATTTTGAGAAAGAGTTAAATGGATTTGCTGATGGGTTTGTCCAATGGTAAATAAATTGTTTGAAGTCATTTTTCCCCCCTCCTGCCAAGGAGTGGTTTTGGTCATTTTCAGGCCTAGATGGGAAGCTACCTACGTCATTTATTACCCTTGTTTAGATACTTCTTATATGTTTTAGAAATAATGTTTCCATGTTAACAAATTATACAAGTAAGCCAATATTTTATTCTGATAAAACCATGTAGGGCAAATTGACCACTCCAATTACTTATCCAGAGTTCTCCTTTCCAAGAGATAATCTCCATTATGTTTGACTTTTTCTATGCATTTACATGTATAAAGATTTATAGTTTCCTCCTTTTATAAAACTGAGATCCTGTTGTTGATATTGTTTTCTGTTTAAAATGCCTTGAGGATCTTTCCATAGTGGTACAGAGAGGGTGGTTTCATTCTTTTAAGTAGCTTCGAGAGTCCTCTAGAAATGTAGCAGGCTCCTTTCGCTCCTCTCCGAGTGACTAAGTGAGGGGATCAGAGACAGGCGTCCGCATGCGTGCCTCGGGAGAGTTTCTGCCTCCACAGAACATCCACAAGATGACATTTTAAGGTTGAGAGAGAGCCTAGCATGCATAGCCAAGCGTTTGAAATGTCTTCCCCGGCTCTCGGAGGCGATCAGAGTTGCCTTGAGTCATTTCAGTTGGAAAGTGCTTTTTCTGTGGAAAACTCTTGGGGCATTTCGTGCCCCTGGTTTCCCGGCATCTCATTCCCTAGCATGCGAGGCTGGAGAAAGTTAAAGGGCCCAGGGCAGCAGGTTAGCCTGGCATCATATGGTAAGCAGATTTCCCAAACCAAAATGAAAGCACCTGATTCAACAAGAGTAAACGATGTTATTGGCTCTCTATGTATGCATGCTTTCCCCCCTAATTAGTACGTTGCATTTTGTTATATATTGAATTGAGTAGGTTCTGCACCAACAATGTAGGAAATTTAGGAAAAACACAGGAAAAGATTGAATAATAATCAGAAAGCTCCCACCTAAAAGCACCGTTTTGCTGTTTACAAGAGGATTGGAAATTGGATTTTTTGTGACATATCTGGGTTACTCAGTCACCGAAGTACCACCACTAACTTTGCTTGTTCCTCTGCCTGTGCAGCGATGTGTCATGAGGAGGTGGGAGGGAGCACAAACATGGCCTATTGGAAAACCAACCCAGCAGTCTGCTTTCCTATCTGGGGCCTCTTCATACAGAAAGCAATGATTTCGTGCTAGAGGTTCAATAAAACGATATGACCCAATGAGCCCTGGCTGGTGTGGCTCAGTTGGTTGGGCATTGATCATTCCATGCACTGAAGGGTTGCCGGCTTGATTCCCGGTCAGGGCACATGTCCAGGTTGCGGGCTCAATCCCCAGTGGAGGCCATGCAGGAGGCAGCTGATCAATATTTCATTCTCATCTTGATGTTTCTCTCTCTCTTTCCCTCTCCCTTCCTCTCTCTCTAAAAAATCAATGAAAAATATACTCTTCTGAGATATCTATATCCACATCCATATTAAAAACAAAAACAAAAACCCCCTGATATGACTGAATGAGATCTCCAGCAACGAGCAGGAGAGAAACCTGGTCTCAGTCTTGCTAGGAGGTGGAAGGAAGATGTGGACATAGCAAAAGACATGGGGTACTGGCCCATGTGACAACAGAAATGGAATCTCAAGAGAATCACTGTTCCCTTCTTGACTGCCACAGAGAAGCCAGGGATGAACCCTGGGAATGAGCCACTGAACGTGGCTGTTGAAGTCATGGGCGACTCGAGAGTGCCTCTCAGCTTGGTAGGTGTTTGGAGTGAGTGGTGATGAAATAACTATAGGGAGGGTAGACTGATGGTTTTTAAACTTGGCTGAACATCCTACTCACCTGGAGGGAATCTGGGAAATACAAATTCCTAGGCCCCAGGTTGGACCTTCTGAGTCAACTCTTCAGTGGTTGGTTGGCCTAGGAAACTGAGTTTTCACTGGGGGCTCAGATGAAGCCAGGCCACAGATCAGCATTCATGAATCCCATGTAGGCGATGAAAGGTGAGACTTAGGATATATTGGAAGAGAGAGCAGGGCTGAGGAGTTTCCTTGGTAGTTTTTCTTTTCCCCCTTTAATTTTGTTTTTAGAATAGAGGAGACTTGAGCTCTTTTTCCAGGCCATGGGGGAAATAATTTGATTGAGGATACAAGAGAGATGGGAGAGTGGAGGTCAAGTGCGCCCTTGGAGAGATCAGCTGTAGAAAATAGGAGGGGGAGCTCCACGGCAGGTGGGAGAGGAGCAGCGGGGAGGAGATGTAAGGTAGTAAGAGGTGGAGACTCAAGTGAAAATTTGAGGCAGTGAAAGGCAACACCAGCGTTCCTAAACTGACTCCGAATCCAGCGTGGTGTATTCTCAACAACCGACTCAATTCACCTAAGAAACTTGTTGATTCCTTCTGAGGACTGTGAGTTGAGCAAATTGCATGGCACTTTCATCATGCCAGCTGTGCCCAGGAAATGCAGGTTATGAAAGTTTAGAATTATGAAGTGACACAGGTTGTGCGGTTAAACATGAGCTTATCTTTTGAAAGTTTCTATTTCACAGCTTCCGAGGAGATGCACTCTGCATGACACTTCATACCGGCGTTTTCAGGAGCCTGGAGCTCAGAGGAAGAATTCACCAACCACCTGTTTTAGCCCCAGGCAGCAAAGTCCAAGAGTTCAGCTTGAGGGTGGGAGGAGGGTGGGGTGTAGAAGAGGCACCCCGGGTGCTGTTCCCATGGAGCGTGTTGAAAATGGGTTCTCAGCATTGTGGCAGGAAGTATGGGGCCACAAATCACACCTCACACCTTTCTCTGGCTGTCAGTCTGGGCTCTGTGTGAAATCTGGGTCTTTAACCTTGTCTATCTTTTTCCTCCCTTCCACCCATTGTCTGCCCAGTCCAACTGTCATTTGTGAATTATCTTTGCATCCTGTAAGCACATATCTGGTGTGTTCTTCTAATAGTAATGAACTTAGTGGTCCAGGTAGTGAGTAACAGCCACTATGCCCTTTTGAACTCCTATGTGAATTTTATCTAGCACTTCCCTTTGAACTGTGCTTTGGATCCATTTCTATTTTAACATCCTATTACAATTAAATAATTGCTTTTTATTTTAAAAGAGACAGTACTAATTTTATTACTAATAACGATGCTCCCTGTATACCAGACTAATTATTTTAGATATCTTGTTGTCTTTAAATCTCACAACTCTATGATGTAGTTATTCTGATCCCCATTTTACAGATAAGGTCATCGAGGCTCACAGAGGTTAAGTTATGTTGCTCCAAAATAACGTAGCTAATGAGTGGTGGCCAGGGATTCGAACTCACATCTGTCTGATACCAAAGCCAGAGCTCTTAACCCATCGATGATTAAATAAATTGAGATGTAGTTAACTGTAAGGGGAAGTTGTCTTTGTGAGTTGAAACAACATGTGCTGGTTGCTTCCTGCTCTTTCAGCATCCTCTTGGCTAGACATTCTTCAAGTAATCTCAGCTGAAATGCCTGCTGAAAGGACTCAGACACTTCATATTCATCTTCCCTGTGCTGCTCAGGTATAGAAAAGCAACTTGGATAAGCTCCTGAAAGCCTGTAGTACCTTCCATGAGCCCCTAGAACGTGAGAATGAGGCAAAGGCCAACCCTGACCCATATACTACCTCAGAGACTTGATAGATAGGGAGGCCATTCATTCATTTAAGAAACGGTCCACATATTGCAACCCTGTGCGTGCCACGTCCTGTGTTTGTGTTATGGAAACAGTCGCGGGAGCACACACTCACAAAGAGACAGAGAGGACCGCTGGGGTGACAGATGGCGGCACAGAGGAGGGCCCTGACCCAGACACTGTGAGGTGAGTGGGAGGTGTTAGTTCCTGTGAACTGACGTGTAGCCCATGAGTGACGTAGGGCGAAAACCACAGATGGCAGACTTTCAGGATTCAGGGCAGGAGTGTCGTACGTTCCCATGATGCCAGGCCACAGAGATGCGAGTGACTGCAATTTCTGCCTCACATTGGGGACAAGTGTGACGGATGAGGTCAGTTTCCCCAGCAGCCATTTCGTGAGAGCCTGGTTATCTGGCAACTCAGAAAGAGCTGGGGACAAAGAGCCAGGCTGACCTTGATTGGAAATCCTCCCCTTCATGTGCTGCCTGTGACTTCAGGTAAAGCGTTTATCCCTCTGAACCTCAGTTTCTTTACTTACAAAGCTGGAGATAATATCTAGCTCCTGGGTGTGGGAGATTAAGGTGCTAATAAGTGTCTTGTTCAACATTACTTTTCGCAAATGCTCAGGACACAGCGCTGTTCTATGTTGGTGGGTCTCAGAAGGGGGTAGATTTGCCCTCCAGAGGACATTTGACAATACTTGGAGACATTTTTGAGTGTCACCATTAGGGGAGGGTCTACTGGCATCTTGTGGGTGGAGGCCAGGAATGCTGCCAAATGACACATGCACAGGCCCCCACAACAAAGAATTATCCTTCCTACCTGCCCACAGTGCCAAAGTTGCAAAACTTTATTCTGCATCTATATTAATGCACGTAATCCTCATAGGAACCTCATGAGGTAGTATTATTTTTATTCTCTTACTTTCGATCAGAGAATATTGGAGAGACCAAGTGACGTGGACATGAAATGACTTACCCAAATGCAGACGGCTAGTGAGTAAGGCTGGGATTTGAGCTCTGATGTCCCAGCTCCAGAGTTCTCACATTAACCACTCTCCCTAGTTTGCCCTCTGCAGGAGTGGGTCCCAGGCAGTGTAGATAGGGCTTCTTTCCCCCTGGGCCAGGGATTCTTAAACTCCAGCATCAGAATGACGTGAGACATGCAGATCCCAGCATCCCACTCTGGGCCTTCTGGATGCAGCTGTGCCCGGTGCACAGGTTCTATACCCACTCTGGTGAAGACGTTCACGTAGACTGGCAGTGTGACGCAGACTTAGCATATTTCAGGTGGTTTTCTCCATCTAGATTTTCAGGAAATACTGTGTGAAGAGCTTAATGTAATTTTAGCATGTTGTTCAAGAAGAAAGAAATTAAATGCAAAAGCTTTTGAACCTGGTCATGACTATCTCTCCTTAAGGAGGACCTGGCTCGGTTAATTCATTCCTAGACTTTTATCTCCAAATGAGGACACAGTGATTGCAATGGGCTGTCTTCCCATCACCTTCAATGCTCAAAACTGGACTTGTACTTTGCCCTCCCTCCCTTCACCTTTGTTCCTTATGATGTTGTCCTTATTGCTGTCCCAACCGATTACCCAAGCACTTTGGAATTTGCCTTCCTTCCACAGTGCAGCTGATCTCCAAGTTCTTCAAGTTCCTCTGGCATCACCTTTCTCCTGGGGGTCACCAGCTCTTCATGGCCACCACTGAGCTCCTACTTCAGCTCTCCAGCCCCTCGGCTCAGACTTGCAGTACTTCCTACCAGATCTGCCAGCCTCAACTTTTTCTCCTCCAAAGCATCCAGCCAGATACATCTAAAAATGCCATTTTCTTTTCTTTACAGATTCACTGATTCACTCACAGGAATTAAGGAACACGACCCTGGGCCAGGCTCTGTCCTGTGGATATAAAGCTGAATATGACCCCATCCGGTCCCTTTCTTATTCAGTGCTCCCAGCTCCTTATATCATCACAGCCTGACCTCCTACCCCCCACCCCACCCCACCCCACCCCACATTTCCCCACACAGCCTCTCAGCTCTGTTCATTGCCCACTGTCCCCAGTTTGCTCATTACTACCTCTGTAGCTTTGCCATGCTCTAACTACCCAAGACATCCTCTCTCTCTAATCCACCTCTCTCACTTCTATTCATCCTTCAAAACATGGATCAAATCACATTTCCTTAGTGAATGCTTCTCTAACCATTCTACTTCACTGCCATGTCTCCTGTCCTGTGGTCTTGCAGTATCCAATGTCGCTGTTATTTTTGGAACTGCTACTTAACGTACACATATGGATTCATTTTTATGCCTGTCTGGTAAGGGAGAAAAGGTTGCAATCTGGAACAGTTTATTGTAAAGGATTTAGTCACTCTGGGCGGTATGGTAGATGCAGACACAAAATAGGCATCAGTCTGCCAAATGTAGTTTTAAATTCCTGTGGACGGATCTTAGAGCCCAGCTCTGCAGGCTGTGTGCCTGGCTTACCCACTTGGACCAAGTGTTGCTGCTCAGAATGGCCAAACCCACAGAGGCCCTAGTTAGTATCTGTGTCTGGCAATAATTCCAAGAATTTCTGGATTTGTCCTTCAGTGATTCTTCCCAGAGTTCTGACAGCTAAAGAGAAAGAGGAATGCTTCAGCAATGGCTGATGTTTATTGAGTGCTTACTATGTGCCAGGCATTGGGTTAAGCGCTTTACATGCATTGTCTTATTCAACCATCAGAGTAACCAGCTAAGGTGGGGATGGTCAGCTCTCTCTTGCATGTGAAGAAACAGAGGCTGAGAGAGAATCGGTAACTGGTAGCAGCTGTGGCCAGGGGAATGCAGGGCTGACTGCTTTTAGTCTTCACTTTTTTAACCCTTGTAGGCAATCCACGGTTGGGTATAAAAAATACTAAGGACACCAGGGCTTTCCAATTTTTAAATGAACCCCGGGACGTATAGCCTTTGTCATCTGAAAAGCTTTGTATTGAATGCGGATTATATTAGAAATGATGTAGTTCCAGCTAAAAAGATGTTTTCTCAAATTCTATAAAAAAGGATTTTAAATAACTGCTGTTTGGTCATTAGGCCATCACATCCTGAAAGCCCGGTTCTGGACAACTGGAAGCTAGTGTGCGAAAGGACACATGCGTCACGAGTTTTCTAGGAAAACTGGTGGGTGAAAGGCTTCCTGAGAAAGCTCCCACTGGAAACGAATACTCCTGTGGGCTATATTTCAAGGCAGATAATGAAATCTTTTCTTCTGGGGACATACTCCTTGCCCTGTGTTTATAGTTTCACTAGTTCGGGTGGCCTGAAATACTCCTGCAGTGGTCATGCAGGGTGAGGAACGCCTCCTACTCTTAGAAAGAATAGAGTTCCACAACTTAGAGAGATGGACTTTGTACCCATTACCAGAGGTATAATTTTCATGTTTTTTTAAAAATATATATTTTATTGATTTTTTTACAGAGAGGAAGGGAGAGGGATAGAGAGTTAGAATCATCGATCAGCTGCCTCTTGTACACTTCCTACTGGGTTGCACACCCCCTACTGGGGATGTGCCCGCAACCAAGGTACATGCCCTTGACCGGAATCAAACCTGGGACCCTTCAGTCCACGGGCTGACGCTCTATCCACTGAGCCAAACCGGTTAGGGCTAATTTTCATGTTTTTTAAGTGTCTATTTGAAGAGGCAGTCTTGATGGGGATAGTGGTCGCATAAGTTAATCTTTTTAAAAACATACTCACCCTGACTGGGGATCAAACTGGCAACCTTTCGGTGCACAGGACGATGCTCAACCAACTGAGTCACACCAGCCAGGGCTTATTGCATGATTTTAAAAAATGTGCTTTTGCTGTGTTTTATAGAAATCCAGATTTTGAGAGGCTGTAGCTGAGGTGACATGCGCTAACATGTTGGTCCAGAAAGAAATACAGAAAAGAAAGAAGCTCTTGGTGATTCTGAATATTCTCTTTTCTTGGGAGTCATAATTTTTGTGTCAGTTCTTATTAAAGAAATAGCAGACACATTAATAATGACACTTTATTAAAGGTAGACAAATCCCTGAGAGAATCACTAGCAGTAAGAAGAATAATTAAAAATGCTTCACTAAACCTGCTTTTAAAATCTCTGATGTTTAAATTCTCCTTGTCTTTCAACATGCAGCTTCTCCCAGAAGAATGTCTCACATTTGAAATGTTTAGTAATGTGATGTAAGTCCAGTGGCTCTGCAGTGTAGCTCCCCTCTTTGCGAAGACTGCTTCCTTGTATGGCCCCTCCTCTCAGCAGGTGGCTTCTCCAATGCTGAGGTCAGGGGAGATGTAACTGGAGGGTCTCACATGGCCTTTTCACTGCCTCAGCATGGAAGTGACACACATCACCTCTGCTTACAGTCATTTGGCCCAAAGAGGTCATAGAATCCTTTTCCATTATAACGGAGCTAGGAAGTACCATCTTCTTTATGCACCACTCAGTTCTATTCTCTAACTAAGCCAATTGGATTCAATGGGTCCTAATGCAATGTAATAGCCTGTTTTTCAGCAACCGTTTATCAAGGGGTTACGACGTACCAAAACATGTTGTCAGATGCTCAGGGTATAAGTATAAAAAAGACTCAAATCCCCTTTCAAGGAACTCATTGACTGATAAAGAAAACGTAAGCATGCCTGGAGAATAATACTGGCAATAATAAAAGTAAAAATCAGGTGCTTTTGGAATTAAAAGTTGGGAGAATTTCTTCTAGTTAAGGAAGATTTTTGGAGGAAGTGATATTTCAAAGAGTCGTTGACAGGTTAGTAGAATTAACCTCGGTGATGTGGTCCAGTCAATACTCTTTCTCAAGGATTTTTTCTGGGATTAGTAGGAATGTTAGGTTATAATTTCAATACTGCCAGGGTCTAGCTATTTGATCCTGGACAAGTCTCTCCCTTCTGTAAGATGAGCGAGTTGTATAAAATGTCTCTGTTGCCTCTTTTACCTCTAATAGTCTGGGGTTCTCCAATTCCTAAACCAACATTCTAAAGCCTAATGATGTGGTTGTGGGACGTACAGACAATAAAACTTTGAAAACAGAAGTACAGTCAATGCTCATGGAAGTCACTTGGAAAATAGAGAAAAATAGAAAGGAGAAAAAAAATCTAACTCTTAGGCAATATGCACAACCATTCTCTCATTTTAGTGCAGTTTCTTCCAGGTTTTTTTATGCACAGGTTTAAATATTTTGTTTGCCTTTTTTTTTTCTTCCCCTTTTGAACATTGTTGCAAAATAGAGCGTGGACTCTATGATGGCATTCTTTATTCTCAGTATATATACTACCACGGGCAGTGGTTCCATGTTTTTTCTAACTCTTTAGAAACATGAGACAATGTGATATTCAGATCCATTCCCATGCCTCCTTTTGATGAACTATTTAAAGGCCAAGTTTCTCTCATGTGCTAGTGAAACTTAGTAAAAATGAAATAATATTGTAGTAACTTTAATTTTGTGTGCGCAGGCATTGGGTTGCTTTTATTATAATTTGTTTATTTAAAAAAATTACAGCCAGTACATGGCAGCAACTTGAACAAGTGCCTTGGATAGATAGGGACTCATTGGTCTCAGCAGCAGACATTATTGCTCCCATTTAGCAGATAAGAAAAATCCAACTTTGAGAAAATGCAATTCTCAAGAAGTGGCTGAACCAGGGTCCACCCTTCATTCCTGTGTTCTGAGAGTCGGCATGACTACTGCACAGTACCGTCTGTCTCATTGCAGAGGACAGAAACTGAACTGAAGCTGATGTGAGCAAAAAGGTTGGCTGTAACTAAAGCCCAGAGCCGGATCTTGCTTCAGGTAAGGCAGGATTCAGTTTCCCCTGGGTCTTCTTGTTGCCTGTGCTGTTCTTGCTGACCATCACCTGGCCTAGCTCTGCGTTGCCTTTATTTACGGTAGGCTCTCCAGGTGGCAGCCTCTGGCGGCTCCTCGCAGCTGGCAACAGAAGTGGAAAGAGAGCTTTCTTTCCCCAAATGCACAAAGTCTCACTGGACTGGCTTTTCCACGTGGCCGTCCTGACACAATCACGGTGGTAGGGGATAAAATATGCTGACTGCTCAAGTCTCAGTCATATGACCACCCTTGATGTTGGTGGGGGATGGGGGCGGTTGGGGAGGGATGGTAAATTTGAGTTCTGTCCAAATTTCATGGACTGAGAGGGTGTGGGTATTCCCCAAAGTAAAACTAGATCCTTTTTATCAAAAGAAGGCAAAATGAGTGCTGTGCGGGCAAAACCAACCACTGCCCTCCATGTTGGCCTCTGCCTTTTCTCTTCATGAAGTTGCCACCCCCACCCCCACCCCTGCCTCCAAAAGAGCTTACACTTTGCCATGTGGTATTACCTCCCAAGAACACTTCACTTATGTCTTAGAAAAATAAATACACAGCCAATTTGCAGATTATACTTTCCTTAGTTCTGCTATAAATTATATGACTTGTTCTTGGCAAAGCCTGAAGTAAAAACTGGCTTTCCCCCTCCCAACTACCCCCCCCTCCCATTCGAAGAATGAGTGGCATTCACTAGAGTTGTGTGTCCAAGGATGAATTAGCCCACCTGAAGGGGAGAGCTAAATTTATGGGAAGAATAGCAGCTTTTCAAATAGTTCCAAGCATCAGTTCCAGGGTGAGGAGCCTATGGGCAAGTAGGAAATATTTTTTTTCTATTGAATTTGGGCCAAACCTTCACTTAAGGTATTTATAAAATTCATGAATCTGGAGGAAACCCATTATGGTCACCTTAGCCACATTAAAATTCCAAAATTTTCTCAGCGTGTTCTGTATAGTTGGAGAGCATGTATAGAATCTCTGTAGTGGAAAAGCACAAACCCAGAAACTGGGCAGTCTGAGTTCTAGGCTCAACTTGGACCCTAACCAGCAGGGTGGTCCCAGACTGGTCTCTTCGTGTCCCTGGTTCATGGTTTCCTCTTATATAAATGAAGGATTCAGTTTATATGAGTTACTAAGTGTAGGCAGATCCAAGCAGTCCCAGCTTGGGTATCAATTAGAAATACACTCACCGGGCTGTTGAAACTATTCATGAGAGTTGAACAAGTCTCAGGTGAGTCCTTTCAATATTGTTATTCCATATCGTTTTGGAGTTTCTACTCCTGGCTGTGATTAGCCTGCTTAGTACTATGCCCTACTCTACCTAAACGGGCTGTAGAGAATAGATTGACTTTAACCATTTAAGGAAGTTCAGTTAATTTTATTTGAGAACTTTTAGATTTCAAAATTTCACTTGCTCTAACTGAAGGCATCTCAAGGCTTGAAAATTCCTGGTTCAAATAATTCATCGAGTAAAACTCTTGTGGTTTCACACTATTCTTAGGACTTAAGAACCCCTAAGTCCAGGAAGTGGGTGCTTAGCCAGACTCTACCTGGGCCACTATCCTGGCATTTGTTGATTATTTATGATTTTTGAAGCAAAGTCTGTCAGGCTTTCCTGCTGCTATAAAATGTATTTTTAAAAAACTGGTCTATTAAGAAATTGAATTTGGAGTCCTCATTTATATTCACTCACTAGCCATTTATTGAGTGCATATTATCTACCAGGTGCTGTAAAAGGAATGTGTTTATGTTTCCTGACACAAGTTTAGATAAATGGTTCTGGCAAGTGAAAGCTCAATTTAAAGTGGAGGAGGCATCACTGGAAACTAATTTCTTTAAGGCTGATTCAATAAAACATAATTCTACTTGTCACTCCTAACTTCCCTGTTTCTTACAGCCTTTCATATTTAAATTTTTTTTTACATTGAGATATAATTCACATAACATTAAAACCACCACTTAAAGTGTGCACTTCAGTAGTTTTTAGTATATTCACCATGTTGTACAATCATCCCACTCTGTAATTCCAGAATTTTTTTGCCATCCAGACCCATACCAGTGAGTTATGGTCCTCACCTCCTGACCCTCTGACTTTGTTTCTATGGAATTGCCAAATCTGAACATTTTTTAAAATTTTATTTTTAAATTGTAGTTGATATAAATATTATATTTATTCTGGCCACTTAATATAATGAAATTATCATACAGTATGTGGCCTGTTTTGTCTGACCTCTTTTACTTAGCATAAGGTTTTCAGGGTTCATCCATGGTATAGCATATAACAGTACTTCATGCCTTTTCCTTGCCGAATAATATTCCATTATAGGGCTATAGCACACTCACCAGCTGATGGACATTTGGGTTGTTTTTACTTTTTGGCTATTTGATATAATGCTGCTATGAATATCAGTGTACAGCCTTTGGGTGGAAATATGTTCTCAGTTCTCTTGTGCACCTATCTAGGAGTGGACTGTTGGGTTATATGGAAATTCTGTTTCCCCTTTTAAGGAACTGTCAGACTGTTTTTCCAATGTAACTGTTCCATTTCACCTTCCCACCAGCAATATACCTCTTTGGTTGTTTTAATAGAAAATATTGTGTGTGTTTGTGTGTGTGGGTGCAATGGGGGGATAAGAACACACATGTAATACCTTAATCAATAAAGAAAACAAATAAATAAATCAAGAAAATATTTGTAACCACCCCAGAGGTTGGGCTGATCGTTTTCTTCCCAGTTTATCCATGAGAATATTTGGAAAATAAACTGAAAATGCTTTTCCAGGGCCAAGACTGTAGGATTATTCATTTACTCAACGTTCTTTGAGCCCTCATTCTGTTCCTGGCATTGTTATCACTCTGTGGATACAGAGATGAATAAAGTATGTTGCTGGTGAGGTGTTGAATCTTGAGACCCTGAAACTTTTTTTGGAATCTTTAAAAATGGGAAAGACTCCATCCTGTAACCTGGTTTCGGCAGAATCTGCCCAGAATCAAAGGATCAACTGAAACCAATGTCCTTCGTACTGGACAAGTTTTGGATGGTGTTCCTTAAATGTAGCTCTAGCTTCCTAGTCTCCATGGCAAACGGTCCATTCATGTTTCATTTTCCTACTGGAGAAGATGTGTGAGCACCTGGCTTTTGCTGTTTCTCTGAAATGAACCATTTTATAGTACAATCATCTAATCCCAGGAGTTTGGAAATAAGTACATAACTGCAGTCGAGAAAGAATAACAATCCTGAACATTTGTCTAATTCTTCACCTTTTCCAGAGCCATTTTGTGTATGTTGCCATGTATCATTTGACCACGGTCCTGTGAGGTAGGGCAGGCGAGCACACATTATTTCCATTTCATAGATGATAAGGGAACCTCTGGGAAGTGGAGTAATTTGCTCCAGGTCACATGAGTGAGCCAGAAGGAGTCTCTTCACTGAGGTGGCCCTTTCCTGGACAGGAGCCAGTACAGGGCAGAGTTTTCACTGATGCAGGAGGAAATGAGAAAAGTAAGGGCAAGGTAGTGTGGGTTTCACATCACTAAATTCATTCAATTTTAAGAACTGTCTTTTATTCCGAAATGAGGCATCTCTTATTTTTATGTTGGTAAAAGCTCTCTTTCTTTATTGAAACGTGGTGATAGTAGATAGCAACTTTTCTTTTTTAAAAAATATATTTTTATTGATTTCAGAGAGGAAGGGAAAGGGAGAGGGAGATAGAAACATCAATGATGAGAGAATCATTGATCGGCTGCCTCCTGCATGCCCCACACTGGGGATCAAGCCTGACTTGGTATGTGGCCTGACTGGGAATTGAACAGTGACCTCCTGGTTCATAGGTCAACACTCAACCACTGAGCCACGCCGGCCAGGTTATAGCAACTTTTCTTTTAATTTTTATTTAGGAAAAAAAAAAGCAACCTCAGTTCATTTTTTTTTTTTACCTGTTTCATGAAATCTGCTTCAACATTGATCAGCCCTGGGCCAACCTTTCCTGATTAGTCACTTGGCTACTTTCTCCTGAGCATCTGTAAAGTAGAAAATATGTCCACTTACAGATATGGCCCTATTTTCTATGTGTGTTTGTCACATGCAGCTTTAGTATCCAGTGTCCTGGTTTTCAGCTGAACCCTCGTAGGCTACCACGTTCACAAATCCACAGACTGGTGGGAAAACACACGATCATGCAGCAGAAAGACTTAATCAGTCTTTTGGTTTCCAGTTCCGAGTAAATATGTCTTACTGTTCAGTTTGTTAATTATTCTTGTGATTTTTTTTTGGGGGGGGAGGGGGCTAGACATGACATTTCTAGCGAAGTGTAATTGGCTATATTTGAAAGGATGTAGCAATTATTCATTTTATGCATGGGTCTCCATCTGGTAGGAAGCAAGACTCAACCCAGACAGGTTAATTAACTTGCCCACAGTACATACCAATGAGAGGAACTAGAAGAGGAACGCGTTTCACTTCTAAATATTACTCATCAACTTTAAAATGTAATCGTGGGAATGACATGCAAATTACCCGTGGAAAAATCCACTTGACTTTAGGAACATGGAGCAAAAAGATGCAGTGGGATCAAAGCATTCTCAAGTGGCTCTTGGTGGTTGCTTCCACAGGGATTATTTGAGAGGAGGAGTCGCTGAATGCCAGATGCCTCATGCCCCAAAGCTGCCTTCCCCAAAGTAGGAACACTTGCTGCGGTCTTAAATGGAATAGGGGCACTGCACTCAAGTAAGTCTGGAGAAAGAGTAGATAAATTTTAGTTCTGTGGAGTAGGATTTGGGATTTAATTTATTAAAGGTATGGTAAATGAGCTGCAACACTTTTCAACCTCTTTGATTAAAATCTACCTCCTTTCAGCCCTAGCTGGTTTAGCTCAGTGGATAGTGCATCAGCCTGCAGACTGAAGGGTCCCAGGTTTGATTCTGGTCAAGGGCACATGCCTGGGTTGCGGGCTCGATCCCCAGTAGAGGGCGTGCAGGAGGCAGCCGATCAATGATTCTCTCTCATCATTGATGTTTCTATCTCTCTCTTCCTCTCTGAAATCAATAAAAATATTTTTAAAAATCTACCTCCTTTCTCTTGCATCTCCCTCCCTCCTCTGGTGTCTCTCAGACCTAGTCTTTTGTAGAAGGTAGTGTTTTATGTGTGCTGTACTTATCTTCTGTTTTGATCCTCAGAGCAACTCTATGGGCAGCAATATTCTCATCCCCATTTTACAGATGGAGAGCCCAAGGCACAGAGAGGTGAATAAACTTGCCCAAGATCACACAGTGGCAGGGTGCCCTGTGAACACCTGTGTTGTGCTGCCTCTTATTGCTAAGTAGTTTTCTTTCTTGTCATCTTCCTTTCACTTAAGTACAGTGCATTTCCTCATGTAAATGAAGTTAATGATCTAAACTGAAAGCTATACTGAAAGTTTCCAATGTCCTTGGCTTGCTGGTAAGTCCATTCCAAATGTAATGAAGAGACTTTGGAGTGAAACATCTGAGCTCACCTGTTTTTGGTGCCATTTCAATTTTAAGAGCCTTAACTGACTCATTTGTACATGATGCTTTCTGTGAAGGAGTCAATCTGAGAATGTAAGAAAGGGCTCAGAAAGAGGATGGTGTCTGGCCTACTCCATGTGCTCAGCGAGTGTATGCCATTTTCCTCCTTTCTTCCTTCCCACCTCTCTTTCTCCTACTCAAATGCTCATGTATACTTGGTGTTTCCTCCAGTGGAGTGGATTTTGCTCTAGTTGACACTCATCTACAGTTTTATATGGACAGGGAGAGGTTAAAGCCCATGAGAAGCTGTATGGCATACAATGAGTTCAACAAGGAGGCAAGTGTCAAATGTAACGTTTTCCTAGGAGATTAGAAACACCATTAAACCAGGAGAGTGGTTTAAACAACCCGGAAATTGTTCTCAATGAGCATTTATACTAAAGGGAAGTGAAATTTTGAGATTAAAGGACAGACACTGAAAACTAGATCCATTTCCCACATGCTATTGACTGAAGAAGTAGGGGAACTATGGGCTGGTGAGGCTACTCCATGGGTACGATCTCACCACCCAGGCAGTATAGACCTCCAGAATCCATCCGGGGCCCTCTTCAGATAGCCTTAGGAATTTACCAAATACAAGGGGATACCCTTGCTTCTCCATTTTTGTTTTAAAGTATGTGAATATGGAGTATAATTATTCCTATTACTAAAACATTTATCATTACAGGGAGAGACAGCCTCATATACTCAATACCTATATGTTCTTACGTCTCCTGGGCAAAAATGAATATGTTTAGTAGTAACTAAATAGAAAAGATGATGATTCAGAGAACCCAGCATTTAAAAAATTCTTCAATGCTTTAATTCAAAGGATGAAGCAATAATATTAAAGACAATTTTGAAAATAGGATTAAGAAATCAACCATGATTCTAGCAGCTTAAATTCCTATTATTATTTTTGTGTTTGAGATTTTAGTCTTTTCTTCTACTTGCAGATATTTTGCATGATTTCAGTCATAGTATATATGCCATTAGGTATATCATGGTCCTAGGAATTTGCATGTATGTTATTTATAATTGTTATTTTTTTCTTTATTTTTTTAAATATGTTTTTATTGATTTTTTAGAGATAGCGGAAGAGGGATAGAGAGATAGAAACATTGATGAGAGAGAAATAGCATTGATTGGCTGCCTCCTGCATGTTCCCTACTAGGTATCGAGCCTGCAACCCAGGCATGTAACCTGACTGGGAATCGAACCAGCCACCTCTTGCTTCATGGGTCAATGTTCAATCAACCACTTGGTAACACAGGCCAGGCTTTAATTGTTATTTAAATGGCTTACATGGGAGAAGATAGTCCAGGTCCCTTTTAAGAATGAAGAGAGACTCCCAGGCCCAATTTTAATAATGTGACATCATTTTTTAAACCATGCCCCTATTGGTGATTGTTACCAGTTTTGTACAATTATAAATAAAGCTGTTTAGCAGCTCAGAATAGCTTATAGCCACTCAAAACAGAGACCCAACTCTAGTATCTTAAACACATTAAAAGAAAAAAAGCCAAAGGTAAGCTGTTCAGAGCTGGTCTGGTGTTGCAAGAAGGCATCAGTGGCCCCTAGGCTGCTTCTGTTTCTCTGCTTTGGCATCCTTCTTGCATGGCTTCCAAGTTCATAATTACAAAATGGTTGCTTGAACTATAGCCCTAATGTCTGAATTTCAGGCAAGAAGTGGAAAGAAGAAAGAAAGGCAAAAGGTGGCCTTTCCCCACCTCCACTGTATTCCCTTTTAAAGAGCCTCCCTAGAGTTTCCATGTTAAAGCTGCTCATTAGCTGTGTGATCTTGGGTAAATAACACAAACTCTCTGAGGCTCCGTTTCTTGATCTATGAACTGACAGCAATAATTCTTCCATCAGAGATTGTATTCGAAAGGATACTGTAAATCCAAAAATGTTATGTGAATGCAAGTGTTAAATTCCAATAGCGCTTGCAATCCAGTGCAGGTTGCAATAGGTGATGTACCTCATGTCTGTGTTCTTCGCATGAAGGACCACATTATAATCATTTACCATCACGCTCTTGCCCCATCCTGAAGTACATTTGGGAAGGAGAGAAAGCAGAACTGGACCATGTTTGGTTCATGCCAAAGGGAAGTTTGAGAACAATGAGATTCCAGACAGTGGGTGAAGTGATCAAATCCCAAAGCTGACTCCATATTCCTCCATGCCTTTGCTGTCTGGGAGGGGAATATTATGTTGCAGAAATGGGCCACCCCAAAACTCAGAGGCTGAAAAACCCGACACAGGCAGCTCCTCAAGAACTCAGAGGCCTCCAGGCCAATGAACAAACTCTGTTATGAGTGGAGTGGCCCTGACCACAGTAATCAAAATTGTAAGCTCCCTGAGAACAGGGTCCCAATCTCTATTGACGGGCATTTCAATGCCTGGCACCAGAAGTTCCTCAGTAAAAATGTATTTATGACGTCTAGCCCCATCCTGAAAGTTTTTCTTAAGTGGGACTGACTTAAGCTTGTGCCTCTCAGCCTATTATTGTTGACTGAAGCTGTGAAAGACTACCTTGGGTTGAGGCATATTTTTGAATAAAAATAATCATGATGCTAGTTATAGGTAATCTCTTGGGAATTTACTCTGTGTAGGCACTTAGTACTTCACATGATTTAATGAATTTAATCCTTCCTATTATAGTAGGTATTATGCTTATTCTCTGAAAAAAGAAACAGAAACTCAGAGAGGAAGAGTAATTTGCCCAAGGTCATAAGGTCATAAAGTTGAGAAAAGGAGAAACTGGCTAAAAATTACAAAATCTGAACATAGATATTCCTTGAAAATCACTGTTAAATTTCTCAATAGATTGTAAGTGTCCTTTAGGAACTTTTATTTCATCTAATCTATTTATTCATAAATGGACCACTTTAGGTAAATGACTTAGTTTCTTTAATACTTTTCCTCATCCAAAGAATGGGAAACTAATGCTGCCTACCTCATAGGGTTCCTGTGAGGATGGAATGAGATAATGTATACACAGGGCCTGACACGTAGAGAATGTCCACTATATTAACTATCATTATTACTACTAGTTTTGTTCATTTGATGAGCATTTATTAATTTGTCACGGTAGGTCATAATGGTCAGTGGATGATTACTTTTCAAAATCTGGGTCCCAACTGGGGTATTTTGAAAGAGTTCCCCAAGTGACTGATTCATACGCCCTTGAGAATCAGTGCTGGATGTGACCAATATCCATAAAGGGACTATTTTATTCAAGACACTGCATTATCTGCTAAGCGGGATGTAAGATGCATAATAATAGTAAATGCCATATAAAAGAACTACATTAGATATTGGGGTGGTTTCCCCTCCAGTGGGGGCAATCAGGAAAGCCTCATGGAGGTGATCACTATTGGGCTGGGCTTAAAGGCTCAGCAAAGTTAGCTTGCTAAGAATGGTGGCAGGTTAGTGAGTGAAGCCAAGGGGTAGAGATAGTGGTGACACTTTTGGCTGGAAGATAGGATCTTCTCTCAGGAAAGTTGGGAAATGAGGCCAAATGGTTGGTTGGAGTCAGAGAGTGGAGGATCAAGTGAATTCTTGAACAATTGGCTTTGGGCTAAATTTGGAGGACCAGGACAAGCCGCTAGGTTTTTTCAAACCAGGGAGTGAAATGCTCAGAACTGTGCTCTCAGCAAATGCATCTGGTGCCCTAATGAATTAGAAAGTGAAGAAAGGCAAGAGATAAGCAAGGACAGAGGCATCTATTGCATCAGCCAGGTCTCAGACGTCTATTGCATCAGCCAGGTCTCAGTACCAGGCAGGGTACTGATAGGCAGTCAGGTGAAGAAATAGTTATACAAACCTAGAGACTGGTGGGGGAGGGGTGGTAGGGGAAGAAGAAGTGAAGATGACTATGAGATTTGAGCCTGGGTGATGGGAAAAATGGTGGTGTGACCAGAAAAAAAGGAAGTTAGGGTATGACCTGGATTGGGGGGAAGTAAGAATGTGCTGAATCTGAGATGCCCAGGGATGAGGTGCACTCATCTAGGAGTTAGGAGGAAATGTGTAATTCAAAGGAGAGGGTAGGGCTACACACAAACAAATAAACAAAACAAAATGAGTCATCTGCAGTGTGAGGTGTTGCTTGGAGCCTCAGCAATGGATGAATTCTGTGGGAAAGAGAATAGAATAGGAACTCTTAGCTTATGTCTGTGGATGGGCTCTTTGGGGTGGGGAGATGTCTGTGGACTCCTTAACATTTTAAGCAGAATATTATGTATATGAAAGAGTCCACAATTTCATTGGATTATTTGCCCTAAACAAGGTTAAGAACCGTTGGTACATATAGAAAGAGGTGGACTGAGATGGTGCCGTTAGAAGTTTTACACAGCAGATATTGTATAAAATATCCCAGCCAGTCTCTGCATTCCTGACTGCCATATCATGGGCTGTGGTGGTGTTTACTGTGGCAGACTCGTTGGTCAGGATTATCTTATAAATGTTTCTTCTAGGCAAGACAATTCAATGGGGAAAGAATAATCTTAAACAATTGGTCCTGAGAGAAGTAGACATCCACCTGTAAAAGAGCAAATCTGGACACTCTACCTCACACCATATACAAAAGTTAACTCAAAAATTGATCAAAGGTCTAAATTTGTAAGAGATAAAACTATGAAACACTTAAAAAGATTTACCTTCTGTAATGTAAATCTTTGTGATCTTGGATTAAGCAGCAATTTCTTGAAGTTTTCCAGGGAAAGAGGTGGACTGAGCTGAGGAGAGTCTAATTTCCAGGCCAGTGGATCTGGACTGAATGTGTATGGTGGTCCTTACACTCACCATACCAGGCTCTTTGCGGTGCCAATCTTGCCCAAACATCCTTCACTGCCAGCAAAACAGGGGCAGGAAGAGCATTTCTTCAACAGCGACAGTTTGTGGGCCCTATTCCGAGGAGCTCCCTGTCGTACTTCATCCTTCCAGATGTTTCTAGAGAAGGGCACGCGTGACCTGTCATGACAACATGAAGGACCAGCACAGAAGGCCTCTCTCCCTCCTCTGTGCTGAGGGAAATTAAACAGGGCCCTTCCTGGCTTTTTTTGTTTCCTTTTTTTGTCAGGCAGATAGAAAAATTATCATGCAGCTTCATGTTCTAAGGTCACTTCTTCCCCTTGAATTTGCCCCTTGAGTTGCGGAAATGTGTGTGTGTGTGTGTGTGTGTGTGTGTGTGTGTGTGTGTGTGTATACCCGTGTCAGGGAGAGGTGGAGAACAATATTGAAAACAATATGATTAAACAAATCTCCTTCTCCCTCCACACCCCTCCAGCTCTGTGTGAGGTTCTGATGGGGGACACACAGATGAGGAAGACATGTAACTCTGGACACAGGGAGCAGCCCATCTAGTGAGGGACACAGGTCTGACACAACTATTATATGTACCAAGGACTGTGGGAGCTCAAGGAAGGGAGAGGCTAGTTTTCAACACACAGAAAGGAAAAGTATTGCAGTGGGCAAGAATTCCCAGGTCAACTTCAGATCTTCAGCTCCTTAAAGACTGGGGCTCTATTTTCCCTTCCATCCTCAGAGCCTCTGAGAAGCCCCATGGCTCCTTGAATTCGCTGACTCACTGACAAGCTCTGCAGACCTTTGCCTCCTAGCGCTGCCTGCATGCTGGTCACCGAAGGCACTTCTTTCACCCCATACAACTCTGTTTCTAGGGACAGTGCTTGTTAAATTATCTGGAGAAATTCTTGCCTTTATTAAAAAAAACAATAACACATCATTGCAAGGACATCTTGGTGAAAATAGCAAACACCCTGCCTGCTTTTTCATTCAGCTCCTCTTGCTTCTCCAGCCTCACATTCTCACCCACAACATCACCGAGGGTTTAAGTCAGTGGTTCTCAACCTTCCTAATGCCACGACCCTTTAATACAGTTCTTCATGTTGTGGTGACTCCCAATTTCATTGTTACAAATTGAACATAATTAAAGCATAGTGATTAATCACAAAACAATATGTAATTATATATGTGTTTTCCGATCATCTTAGGCGACCCCCGTGAAAGGGTCGTTCGACCCCCAAAGGGGTCGTGACCCACAGGTTGAGAACCGCTGGTTTAAGTGCTTGAAAGCCACTACTTCCTGGGCAAGTGGGCTCATTGGAGAGTTGGAATTTGGCCTGGGCTACTGGAATTCCTTTCTTCCTAGGATTGTCTGTTTGAAAAGGAGGGTGGGCAAGCCAGTTGGGTTGGACACAGTACTTTGAATAAGTGGGAGCTTGGGAATGGAGCTCTGAGGACCACCTTGGCTAATGAGTTGCCTCTGTTAGCCATCAGGGTGCAAAGATGTTAAGTCACATGACTGCCCTATTGTACTGGTTGCTATTGGTTCCTTTTTTTTTTTTTTTAAGTAAAGTGGCTGTTTGCTAAAGAAGCTTTTGTTCAGTGTGGAAAAAAGGCTTCTACCTTGGAACAGGAAAGGCGTCAGCAATGGTAGGAGAAAGTGCTGGACAGTCTTGTTACAGAGCCACCTGGTGGCTCTTCACTGTCAGTGCTGCTCCTGGAGCCGCCTCCATGTGGGCTGGGTTCTCTCAGTGCTTCTCATCTAGGAGAAATGACTCCTCTCCACAGCAGTGCACCAGCTGGCTGCCCTCTTTGGTTTTCCTCACTGTGGCTTTCAAGGGACCGCAGGCCCGACCCCTGGGCTTCCTGCTCACTCTTCTCCCTCCATCCCCAGAAGTGATTCTCCAGCTCCGGTCCCACTGGCCCTCCTGCCTGCCCCAGGGCCTTTGCATTTCCTTCCTTCTGCTCGAGAAGCCTTTCTCCAGCATCTTCTCAAGGCTGGCTCCTTCTCATTGCTCCCATTGCAGCTCCAATGAACTTTCTTCAGACACCTTCCTTGACTCCTCTCTCTATAGCAGTCTCTATACCAAGTTATTCTCCATTCTACTCATAGGCTATTTAATAACACCTAAAATCATCTCATTAATTCCTGTACCTTTTCCTTGTTAAGTCTACAAGAGCAGGGCCTTGTCTGTTGGTTTCATCTTTGTGTCCCTAGCATCAAACAAAGTGCCTAGCATGTATTTGGTGTTCAGTAAATATCAGGAAAATGAAAACTGGAGGATGAAGTAGAAGAGGTAGAAGCTAGAGAGCCCATATGGCTTTGTCTGAGACTGTGCTGGACTCCTCATTCCCTATTTCTCTCCTAATACCAACTTATCAAAGGGCCTATTTCCAGGGCTAGTTCCATTTTTCTATGGGATTCTATTTTGGTTGCCAGGAATTTGGTTTTCTCACCATCCAACCCTGCTCTCTCCCTTTCTTGATTTAGTTTTTCCTAATGTACATTCACACACTCTTGAATAGCTTCCACAGGGGCTGTATTTATAAGGAAAAGCCATGTTCTAGCTGCCACAGTTTTCAGACATTTCCAAGTATTCGATGTAAAAGCATTGAACCATCAAGAGAAATCCATAACTCATCCGGTCAGTTTCCCTCACTGTAGAGAGAACCTGGAGTGCACCTCCACACCCCTTTGCAGCTGCCTCTTCCTCTGATGGTGACTTTTCATTTCCTGGCCGGCAGCCAAGTCTCTACCTGCTCAGTTTCTTTAAGAAAAAGTTCTCAGGTCCCAGAGAAGCACCAGATGATTGTTAGCCAGGCTTCCCCTGTGTCTGGGCCCAGAGCTGGCCAAATGTCCTTCTTCAACCTCTTCTTCACCCCCTCACCCCCAGTTGTGTGTGTTTGTGCGTGCATGTGTGTGTGTATGTGCGTGCACATGTGCACATGCACACATACACACACGGTATCTTCCTTCCAACTGACATGGAGAAAAGATGGGCTTAAAACCACCCATTTGCAGAAACCAGTTTGGCTCAGTGGATAGAGCATCGGCCTGTGGACTGGGGGGTCCCAGGTTCGATTCCGGTCAAGGGCATGTACCTGGGTTGCGGGCACATCCCCAGTGGAAGATGTGCAGGAGGCGGCTGATCGATGTTTCTCTCTCATCGATGTTTCTAACTCTCTATCTCTCTCCCTTCCTCTCTGTGAAAAATCAATAAAATATCTTTTAAAAAAAAACAAAACAAAAAAAACCCCCACCCATTCAATACACTGTGAATGTCTAGAGATTTCTCCAAATTTGGGGGGTATTTTCTTGTAATCACCCCTGGCTTCTAATGCTGTTTTCTTTTTGGTGTGGCTCTGCTTTTTCTGTTATTCTAGTCTACATTTGACTCATACCTGAAATTGAGCCACCATCACAAACAAATAAACAGGCAAATAAACCGTCTCACTCATGCATGGTGTTTTGTAGAGAAGATTTTATAGCAGATATGAAAGGAAGAGGGAGTAGCTTTTATTGTAATAGGGTACAACTACATATTGAAAAATGACATCTAAGTCCTGGATTCCCGCCTGGTATTTTTTTAATGGTCAGTCTACCCCACAGAGAGCCCCAGGCTCACCCATTTTGCTGGTCACATTTCTTCACTCACCTCTCTTTTTTTCTCATCCCCTCCTTCCTGAGTTCTCCCCACCAATTCCAATTCTTCTTATTAATTATGCAGAGCAACTCAATTCTACCCCAACCACTCTTCCCATACTTGCCTGGGCCCATTTTGCATGTCCAAACCCATCAAGATACTCGGCCGATCCAAAGGGTTTCCAGTTTATTGAGAACCACTCTCCTTAGAAGGCAATTGGTTTAAACAGCATTTTCCCTTCCTTTGCAAATGAGTTCTCCAAGGAAAGGCCAATGGGAATCGAACACCGTGTGTGTCATCCAAAGAAAGGCTCCACAAAATACCAAAGTCGGCATTGGCTTTTCTGAGGCTCACTCATGATCTACTTATTGCTCTATTCTGAGATGGTAAATGGCTTTAGGACCCATATGAGCTGCTGAAATCAGACCACCAAAGTTTCTGGAGTAGCTTTATCTCCAAAGGCTAGCTGAGAATCTGTGCCCCCTGAGGGCTGTTTGCCTTTGACTGGGGATGTCTTCCCCCCAGTTCATCTTGGATGAACTAGCAGTTTTCATGAGCTTTTCTCAGCCTGGAATTTAATGAAAGGAAGAGAGCAAGCATCTTTCCACCTTTTATACCGGCAACGGAAGAGCTGGGCTGGTGGCAGAGGATTTATCGGGGCTGGAGGTGTGTTTTGAGCAGGCTGTGCTGTGGAGAGCCCAGGGATGACAAGGAAATTAGAGTCACAGCACTTGTGAGCTGAGGGTCTGCGGGGAACCTGAAGAGAAGCAGCCCTCCCTTTGTAGGTGTGGGCTCCTAAGCCCAGAACAGTAAGTGACTTCTGTGCTCAAAGTCACACATCTAGGCAGTGCCATTGATGGTGCATTGTTCAATTCGGTTAGGGAAGGAAGAATCCCCTTGGTCTGCCCCAGCTTCAGGATCAGGCCCACAGAAGGGGTATCGGGTCTGCTCTAGAGAACCCTCAACTCTTTGAATCAAGGAAAAATGAGTCAACTGTTCATTCTTTTCAGCTCTTGAACTTTAAAAATCTGAGTTGTGGTTTAGTATTTGAGGTGGTATATGCATTTGGTGAGGGGGTGGAAGATGACAGGGAGGATTCAGAAGATGGTGATTAGGTGCTTTGAGATGTCTGGCGGAGGAGGAAGAGCATAGAACAGTAGTAGGCTCTCTTGAGCTGCTGGAATAAAGAAATGTAAGTGGGTCAATTTGATGTCAGCTCTCTCCATCCTGGACTGCAGTGCAAATTGTACCCAGTCGAGTTTCTCTTTGGCAGAATGACTGCTATATAAACTGGAATCAGAGGGGGAAGATGCTGCATAGGATTGCTTGTGACAGAGAATCTGTTATGACCATTTTAATTCAGCTCAACAAGTACTTCTCAAGCATCTAGTACAGGGGTGGGCAAACTTTATGACTCGAGGGCCACAATGGGTTCTTAAACTGGACCGGAGGGCCGGAACAAAAGCATGGATGGAGTGTTTGTGTGAACTAATATAAATTCAAAGTAAACATCATTACATAAAAGGGTACGGTCTTTTTTTTTAATTTTTTATTTTTATTCATTTCAAACGGGCCGAATCCGGCCCGCGGGCCATAGTTTGCCCATAGCTGATCTAGTATATGCCCAACTTAAGGCCAGATATGTTGTGAGAACAGGAAGAAAAGCTTTACTACATCCAAAAACAGATGATCTTAAGAAAGCAAGACCCATCTATGTGGAGCAAACAGAAAATGAAGTTGAGAAGCTTCAATGCCAAAAGTCCAGAAAATATATGTTCTAGAAAGTCATGAGAGAAAGAGGTCAGGAGGAGGGGGTGGCAGGGAGGTAGAACTTGGGCACAAAATGAAAGCTGCTTGTTTGGGGGGCTGTGTCTTCCTCCTGTATGTAGTCCCTAGCATGAGGCTTCGCCCGTAGCAGGTGCTCAATAAAAACCTCCTTAGTGATGGAGGGAGTGGAGGGTGGATAAGAACAGAGGAGCAGCTGTGGAGATGATTAGAGGTTTTCAGGAATCAGGTCAACCTAGCAGAGCCGAGAGGGTGGATTTGCAAGGAGGGTGGGAGGGCAGGAATGTCACCACATGCAGAATTTGCACTTGTTCTGAAACCAAGGGAACCACAGGAGAGGCAAGGGGCTATGCTTTGGAAAGCACGCTGGCCTGTAGGTTAGGACGATATGCTGGCCTCTGCCTGTTCATTCTCTTGGCCTTAGCGTCTTCGCAATCCAAGTTCACAGTTGTGCATTCTCTTTCAAGTCAACATTCTAGAGAATGCAGCTAAGGGTGATATGCAGAGAAACCTTTTGGTTCCAGGAATTCAGGGACTGAAGACTTGGACTGAAGTGGTGACAGAGGGAACAACAAGGAAAGGGAGGATTCAGATTTGGAAGTGACTCTTAGGATGCTTTTAGGTGACTCAGTGGAGTTTGAGTTAGCACAGTTGTTTTAAGGGGAAGAGATATTTTTTGAGAGAATGGTGATCTTTGGGATGTGAGATGACTGTGAGATGTCTTAGAAGCAGGCAGAAAAGGATAAGAGGTTGGTGGGCAAGGCAGAATAGGTAAGAGTGGGGGCCTTGAAGTTAGACAGGGGGTGGCTTTGAACCCCATCTCTAATGTATACCAGTTGTGTGACCTTGGGCATGTGACTATGTAGAGTGACAAAATCATCCAGTTTGCATGGGAATTTCCCAGTTTTAGCATTCAAAGTCCCATGACCCAGGAACTCTCCAGTCGCTGGCAGACTTGGACAGCTTGCCTGGGACTGTCCTGGTAAAAGAACTGCAAGTTCCATGTCCTGGGAACTCCTCAGAGGTGTGCAAAGTGGGGTGGTTGGTAAACCAAATTTACCTCAGTTTCCTCATCTGAAAAGTAGTGATAATAATTCATAATGTTCTATGGATTAAATGAGATAGTACATGTAAAGTACTCAGCATAAAGATGGGCACCAAAAGTATAAAATCAGTATTTATCGAACGGGTGAGTGAGGTGATTCGAGCAGGTGAACAAGTTGGGTGCAAAGGGGATGAGTAAGTGGACTGCGGCAGAGTCAGTGCTTTGTGTACACAACTTGCAGATTGGTATTCTACTTGTATGTATAAAAGGGGGTTTGCCAATAAAATTAGCAATGTAAACAAGGAAAACGTTAGCCCATTGAGGAGGGCAAACCTTAACAGCAGCGTTTACATTTGAATAACGCTTATGCTAATTATAAGTGA
This sequence comes from Myotis myotis, assembly GCF_014108235.1. Taxonomy (NCBI): domain Eukaryota; kingdom Metazoa; phylum Chordata; class Mammalia; order Chiroptera; family Vespertilionidae; genus Myotis; species Myotis myotis. The sequence continues at coordinate 26,507,424 of NW_023416319.1, read as the reverse complement.
AAATGTACCTTCACTAGGGATTGCTGAGGTTCTCAAAAGACCAGCACCTCTGCTCACTGGCTCAGTTGACACTGTGGCTGTTTGTGCTCAATGAAATAAAACCACATTTTGTTTCAGTATTCATTCATTCATTCATTCCCTTGTTCAACAAAACTTTTTTTAGTTTTAGGGTTTTTTTTGGGTGCATGTGTGTTAGGCACAATGCTAGACTACCAAAAATATGAGAAGTAGTCTGTATTCTTAGAAAATTGTATAATTACAAGCATTATTTAAACTTCAACTACCATCTCCCCTCCCTTATTCTTTCCCCACCAGCAGGCCTGCCTTTTGATAGCCACATACAAGACTTCCTTTAAAGTCCTAAAAGCCACAGAGAAATCAGAAGGTCCCAGTCAATCTTGAAGAGGTGGGCTGGGAACAGAAAGCTAGGATAGGAGAGAAGGTGAGAGGATGAGGAAAACTGAGAGAGGAGGGGAGCAGAGAGAGGGGCAGAGGAAGGGGGAGCAGTGGAGGAGTTTCGAGTGAAGGGGTCTGAGAGGGGGCAAGCAGAGGGAGCAGCAAGAAGACAAGGACAGGAGACAGGAAGGACCAGTGCACAGGGAACAGCTGGGGAGAAAGGAGAACCAGAAGAGAGAGCAAGAGGAGACTCAAGGGAAGTGCTCACTAAGCTCTAGTCACCCCCAATTGAATAAAATGTTGAAATTACACACGTGAGGAGTTTTTTTTTGTTTTAATTGTGATTTTGTTTTTTCTTTAACCACAGCTAAGAGGAACCAGGGTAAAGACCAGATGGGGTCCACCCCCCCTCCATCCCCACCCCCCACCCCCCCACCCCCCACCCCCCCACCGTGTAAGTTTTATCTCTTCTCCATGTGGCCTGAGGATGTATCTCCTACTCCAGCCCTCACTGCCTACAGCCCTGGTTTGATACCAAAGGAGCAGGACCCTGCGCCCTCCTGTCCCCCTCTGGCCAGTGGAGACAGCTTCCCCTGACGGGATGCCACCTCCTCCAGGAGTTGACAGCTCCCCTGAGCTTTGCAACCGCTGCTTCCCCAAACTGCTTCCTCCTCGGAGCCGCTCTGGTGCAACCTTGACGCCACCCTTCCGCTTCCTTCACCTGAGGAGGCCAGGCAGGGGCAGTGAGAACATTTGCTTCCTCCTCCTTTCTTTCATTCGCTCTGTCAGACTCATTCCCCTGTTCCATTTTCTGTGTTATATGTCCCCGAGGCTCTCATCAAATAAGAGATTCAAGATGAAAGTGCATCACACACCCCAGGCCTCAGAGGCCAAGAAGGAAGGGTTGTGTGCAAATAATCAGTTCGCTTGGCCTTGGAGAAGGATCAGGCTGGAAGGGCCTGCAGAGAGCGTCACTGTTAGCCAAGAGCTGCGGACCAGAAGGTTGAAAAATTCCATGATCTGAGCCAAGTGATCAGATTGCTGGCTGCCTCCATCAGCAAAACCCGAAGGCGAGGTCTGGCCAGCCCAAGAACGGCTGCCCTGGTGGTGCGTCTCAGCCACCCCACATAATCGCCTGGATTATGGTTTCAAGGGACAAAACCATTATAGACGCTAGGCCTGAGAGGAAGCTGTGCTATTGCATATTGATTGAGGCCATTGAAGAAATATATAACCAATCTATTTGAAAGATGCTAGGCTAGTAAGTACAATCCGTCAGGCAATTCCTTTCTGAACACAGCTCTGCAGTACATCTCAGACCCTTTTGAGTTCAGCTTTACACATTTCTGTGCCGCATTTTTGCTTTGTATCATTAGACTCTTAGGATGCTTTTAGGCATTAATCGGCTGCCGGGACAGTCTGTGTTCCGAACAAACTCTCAGAGATGACATCTGCCTAGAGTTTCCAGAGGCTTAGGGCTAGCTGGGAGATGATTACATTAAATTATGCTTGCATATCACGTAATAGTTTGCAAGCACTTCCCCCAAGCAGTAGTTCACTGCAGCCTGAAGCAACGCTGCCAGATGGGTATGATTATCCCCAATTTGTCGATGATGGAATAGAGGTCCAGAGAGGCGAACCGACTACCCCAAAGTCTTAGAGCTAGTGGCAGATCCAGGTTTCCTGACTGAAATTGTGTGCTTTTCCACCAAACCTGCTGCCTGTCAATGACATAAAAATAAAGACATTAACTAATACGAATGGAGCTTTTATGTTCGCCAGGCACCATTCTAAGTACTTTAATGTGCATTATCTCATTTAGTTTTCCCGGCAGACGCATGAGAAAGCTGATGTTATGATCTCCATTTTGCAGAGGAGGAAACTGAGGCTTAGAGGGATGAAGTAAATTGCTCACTGTCACCTGAAGAGGAAGTAGTAGAGGAGGGACCTAAATCCAGCTAGATTGATCCCAGAGCTGGTGTTCTTGGCCACTCACTGGCAGGCGAGGGCAGGGCATCCAATCAAACTTGGGCCCTTGTATTTACTCACTTAATCAGTTTCTTTGTCTCCTGTTTAAAATTTTCAATGCTTTGCCCTGGCTGGGTAACTCAGTTGGTTAGAACATCATCCTAAAATGCCAACGTTTCGGGTACAATCGCCAGTCAGGGCATATACAAGAGTCAACCAATGAATGCATAAATAAGTGGAACAATCAATCAATGTTTGTCTCTCTCTCAAGTAAAAAAAAAAATATTTTCCTAAATTTTCAATGCTTTGGGATTCCAAAAGCCCTGTTAGCCAAATAATTTGCAGACAAACACAATTAAATTGGTTGTAAGGTCTCCTGGGGTGAGAGACATAGGAGGACGGGGGGTGGGGGTGGGTGGGGGGGGTGGGGGGGTGTGGGGGGGGGAACACATAGGGGAGCATAAAGCTGGGAGGGAGAAGGAGGAGGGATTTCCCATTCCACCATGGCCAGAGTGACAGGGACCGAAGGGCAGGATGTGTCAGGCATGTGCGGGGACAGTGCCATCTCTTCTTTCCAGCCATATGTGCTGTTGCAGCCTTTTTTTAGTGCCACATATGGTACTTTCTTAATTGAATTTTTCATAATAATTATCTGACCTGTATCATTCTGTTAGCTTTAGCAAAACAAATCCTGACAGGTTTTGATATTAGAACTAAAAATATGTTTCCAACTAGCTGAGGAGCCATAAAGCAGGCTGAAATCACACTAATGATAATGTACAATCTGCTCGCTACCATAAAATTTTTCTTATTTACACGTAGCAAACCATCCACACATGATGTGAGCCTTGAGTCTCCTTCCAGCTTTTACTGCTATCCTCTAATTTACCAAACAGGGGCCGGGAGGGCTGCAAATGGCTCCCCAGGTGTGCCCTTGAGGTGCCCTTTTTGATGCCTCAGTGTGTCACGTGGAGTCTTCCCGGTGCTGCTGCTTGCGAATCTCTGGGACACCATCCCCAGTGGGGTGGGAGGGCTGCTTCCGTTAAAAAGCCTCCAATGGAAGGAGCGGAGATGCATACTCATTTTCTCAGGTGTTTCTTTTCATGCATCTTCCCTGAAACAACCCTGGCGTTCCGAGGGGCTGAGCGAGCAGCGTGCCCTTCACGTGGGCCCCACCTTTGGAGACAGCCTGCTCCGGTACCCTCCTTCAGGGCAAGGATTCTGCAGCGCTGAGGGAATACGCCCACTCGGAGCACACGCCCCTCCATACTTCAGGTACCTGGAATCCCCCATTTTTGCCCAAAATAGCCCTGAACCCACCTCCACACACAACCCTCTCCTTGGGGTCTGACTCCTGAGAGTTCACCAGGCCGTTGGTAACACACTCTGAGCTCTGAGTTCTGGGGAAGCAGCCAGAGGTAGATGTGACAGGGGCTGTGGAAGGAGCCTGGACACGGAGGCCAGAGGGGTTGATATCCATGTAAACAAGGACCCGCCCAGGGTCGGACAGAGCCAGGGGCAGGAAGGGCTAGGAAGAGACCGGGCTTGGCCTCAGGCGAGGGGCCTCGCTTTCTTCCTATGTCCTGTTCATGGAGGAACTCTAAGGGGTTCAGCGTTTGAACCTGGCCTTCCAGGTCATTGTGAAGGCTCGTTTGCCAAGGCAGGAGAGTAGAACACATTTCCTTTAGCAGCTTGTGAACTTGACTTGTACCTGTCATGTACTTAGACATAGATTGTATGGATCTCCATTTGTCTTCTTGCTCTAGCCCAGGAAAAGGTCACAATGGGCCTGAGAGGGTGGACTAAATGGAATGTGGGGTGAGCAGAGCATAGGGCTTCTTTCCACATCTCCAGGGAGACTAAGTAATGCGGTAGCAGGGGAAACGTGGGTTCTTCATTTTGAGATCAGGTAACTGAATGTCCTGAGCTGGTTCTCTTTGGCAATATTGCATCAACAGCACTAGTGATTTAAGTTTGGTTTTCCTTTAACTTATGGTTCTGACACCTTCCTTCCTGGTCTGTAAAAGAGAAAGGGGATAGAATAGCATTTCCTGTGTGTATCTGGACAGCTGGACCTGCCAGATGACCTTGGGAAAAGGGTTCCATGGTCAATTACATTTGGGACACAAATTCTTTCTTCTTTGAGAGTCTTTTTTAAAAAAAAGAGGTTGCCTTTATTTATTTATTTATTTATTTATTTATTTATTTATTTATTTATTTATTTATTTATTATTTTAGAGAGGGAGGAAGGGAGAAAAAGAGAGAGAGAGAAACATCAGTGTGAGAAAGATACATTGATTGGTTGTGCCATGACCTGAAACCAAACTCACGACCTTCCAGTGCGCAGGCCTATGCTCCAACCAAATGAGCCACACCAGCTCGGGCTTCCTTGGGAGTCTTAATGTACATTTACATGATAAAGTCTTCAAGAAGTCCTAGCATTAAAAAGAGATGAATTTTAATTAACCTAGTTTCCTACACCAAACATTTATTGAGTGCCTACTGTGTGCTAGGAGCTATGCTTTATGTACACATTTTACTTAATTATCACACCAGCTCTGGAATGTAGGTATTATTAGTGATGAGTGACTTGCCTAAAGTCAGGACTGAAGCCTTGCCACTTAACCTGGTGCTGAAGTCCTCATTCATCCCCAAAGCCAGGCTCATGAACTCATTTTTTCTTGTATGTCATTAAGACATCTTTTTGTGCTTTTCTCTTTTGGTGGCTATTACCACAGGCTCAGTGTGAACTCCTATGTACTTAATATTTATTAGAAAGACACTATTTCTCTTTCTCATTCTAAACATTTTTCTAAATTGAGAAAAGATCAATATCAAATATACAAATGGCCAAAAAGCACATAAAAAGATGCTCAAGGGTTTACCATTTGCTACTTAAATGGGCTGTGCTAATTGATACTCTCTTTATTAGTGCAAGATAAGTAGGAACATTTCTTTATTTTTCTGCCTTCCTTTTTTTTTTTTTTGGTTAAGGGAACTTCTTTCTGTGCATATTATTTGTCTAAATTCACTAGCTAAGCTGTCAGAAGGCTAAACTATTCATCATATCTTAAGTATGACATATCAAAAAGAAAGAAAACCACATAGAGTGTGAGACTATTCATCAGGAGTGGAATCTTTGAAGAAGGAAGGTGTCAGAACCATAAGTTAAAGGAAAACCAAGCTTAAATCACTAGTGCTGTTGATGCAATTTTGCCAAACCAACCTACCCTACACTTTTCTGTTAGAATTTAATGCCCCCCCGCCCCGATCCATAGTTGCTTATAATATTTTTTTTCTATTTTGGAGCCTTTTGTCCATCAAGAGAACCCAACAGGGAAAGGCATTTGTCTTCACATAATAAAAGTCTATCTAAATAGAATGTGACATTAATGCCCTTCTCTGTCAAAATAAAGATGACATGTAAACATCCTTGCTACTACAGCACATAAAAAGAGAATTATCTCTTATTCTGTGGAGCCCTGCAAGTAATACCATTTTTATAGCAGGGGTTGCCGTTACTTTAGCTGGGTTCTTGTTTGTCTTTAGCAGGAGTACTTGCTACTCTACTCCTGCCGGTAATTACTTCATTCAGTATCTTTAGGGCCTCGGGCAGGAAACTTTTTGAGTCTCCTGATGAAGTCCACATGGATTTAGGGTAAGAGAATAAGAGATAGTTTAGTACTTACATGAAAAATGATATTAAATTCTTCCTCTTGATTGTCTAAACTGTTGGCTGAAACGTGTCAGCAGTGCCTGGGGCCTCCCGCGCTAGGCCAGCCTGCTCGGGAGGCTGAGGGGTCCAGTAATGGGAATGCTTGATGAGATGTAGTGTGGAGCCGTAGAAAGAACATAATGTGGGCATCAGGAGACTTAAGTCCTGGCACGGTTGGTCTTCCCTGTTATTGGAACTGAAACATTTCAAAGATCTTCTCTGACTTTTAGGGAAATATTCTCAATTATCAAGTTAGCTGGTTTTGTTGACTTCCTCCCAGCTTGGGCACTTGGTGGTTCTATGTTTTCTTTCCGAGGAAGTTCTAGCCTCTACATTTATTTCCACACGTAACTTTCGTGGCCTTCAATGGACCAATTCCTAGAATCTCATCCCAAACACTGTCTAAATGTCTGTTGAGTTGAGGAGACGCCCCGGTGCTGTTTTAGATGTACCCTGAAGTGCAGTTGTGATGGCATATGTTATCATTTGTTGTCAAGTGGAAACTACTTTTAGAAACAGAAAGAAAATGACAACATTCATATTTCATTCAGCTTTCTACATGGGGATACAAGCAGTCCAATGACTGGAGGGCTTGGAGAACTAAAGATAATTGTGTAGTGGCAGAATGACCTGTTTTGTGACATAAACAGGGTATCAATAGGGAATTCAAAGATTGGTGGTTGGAGCTGAGGAAATGTTTCAGGTGGTTCTGGGGGAAGAACTATGCTCTCTACTTTGTTGAAAAAGAGAGACTTCAATTAGTGTCTCCTCCGGACAGGATACAGGAGATTTCAGGTCATGTGAGCACGAATTACTTTTCAGACATCATGTTCATCATTTGACTCCCATGCTTTGTCTTGGTGAGTATATACTATGTAAATACTGTCTAACCAGCCCCTTCCTGATGCATGAGCTGGTTATAGGTGCTCTGTACTTGCTGGTGGTATGATCGAACCAATATAAGGGAAACTGTCCTTTCATTATATTCTTTATTGCCATTATGATTTCCTTTTGCATATAATTAGATTTTATTCAAATGTCACGGTTGTTTTGGAAAGGAAATGTCTGGGGCTTTACAACCAGCTTTGTTTTGGGAGGATGACAATGGAAGAGGGATAGGGAAGTAAGGAAGGGTCATTTGTCCCAGCTAGATCCTTCTCCTTAAAGAAAATTTAGATGTAGAATTAAAGATTTGAGCAGAACCTGTACATCTTCTTCCCTTGTTTTCTATTCTCTGTTTCTATGAAACCAACTCACTAGTTTTAAACTCCAGCTCTAAGATTTGAAGCTTAGTGTTGAATTTGTAAAAAAATTTCATCTTGAATATATTCTAGGTTGACAGAGCTCAGGCCAACAAAGAGCACAACTTTCAAACAGCTTCTCTGGGTTCTCATGGATTTGCAATGTGGAGTTGGTGTTCAGACACTGAACCTTCTGCACAGGTTTAGGGTGGCAGGTCACATTATTTCTTGGCCAAGGCAGGAGGTTCTTCCTATCATTAGTACAGCTAAACCATAATAGTTGGAGGCTTAGATAATGTAGTTCATGTACCTGTGGTTTGTCTTTCTGAAGGTGGTTAGCATTGGGGAATCCCTGGGATTTACCAAATATTTTCTCTATGCAGAAGTCAGTCGCTGATTCAGGGGAATGAAGATTACACATGATGGTGATTAGTTTTACGTGTCAGCTCATCTAGGCTAAGGGATATTCAGCTGATAAACATTTCTGGGTGTGTCTGTGTGGGTGTTTTTGGGATAAATTCACAATTGAATCAGTAGACTGAGTAAAGAGAATCCCTCCCACCAATGTGGCTGGGTGTCATCAATCTTTTGAGGGTCAGAATAGAACAGAAAGGTAGAGGAGGGGAAAATTTGCTTTCTGCTGGAGCTGGGACATCCAACCTCTCCCGTCCTTGGGCATTATTGTATTGCTTCTGGTTCTCAGGTCTTCAGACTCAGTCTGGGACTTAGGTCTTTGGGTTTGGACTGGAGTTATACCAGCAGCTTTCCTGTGCCTCTAGCATGCAAGTGGCAGATTGTGGGACTTCTCAGCCTCCATAATCAAGTGAGCCAATCCCTCACAATAAATCTCGTTCTATATATTTTTCAGTATCCTACTGGTTCTGTTTCTCTGGAGAACTCTGACTAATATAAACATGAATATACACACCAGACTCTTCAAATTATTATTACATTATTACTTTAATTAATGCACAAACATTTATTTTTTGAGCACCTAAAATGTCTCAGGCATTGAGGATACCTACAAATCAGATACAGCCCTAAACCTCAAGGCACTCTCTCTCTCTCTGGTGGGGAGATCAATGAGAAACTCCCAAAGTGCATTAGTGTAATGGGACCAGAGAGGGTTACTTTTACTCAAAGGGATAAGGGTGGACCCCCCCACCTCCTCAGAGGAAGTCAGAGTTGAGCAGCCCCTTGAGGAACCTGTAGGTGTCAGCAGGGGAAAGACCTGGAAAAGGCATCCCAAGCTCAGGGACAATGTATGTGAAAGGGCAGCCATACAAAGAACACACCTTTCTAGGAACCATACACCGTATGGGATGGTTAAAATACAGGCTGTACATGCAATATTTTGGGGTCAGGTAGAAAGGATGAGTGGTGAGAGATGAAGCTGGAGAAGGAAGCTGAGACTGAGTCATAAAGGCTCTGCCTTCTGTACCATCTGAAGGCGTTTCACCTTTATTCTTTGCTAACATCACAGGGAAGCATCCAAAGATTTAAAGCATGAGAATGACCCTCACTCAGTAATTCAATAAATATTAATGGGTACCTACCTTGTGCCAGTGTGGTTTTAGATTCTGAGGTTACAGCCATAGTTAAGACTGCTGGGTTCCCGTCAGACACAGTCTGGTGTGCATTTTAGGAGCTGTGTGGCAGCAATGGGGGGATAGGTTGGCTGTAGGAACAGGTGAGAATTCTAACCTCTAACTTTTTTTTTTTTTTACTTGCATTGAGACTGTTGGGATGTGTCAATCATTATTTTCAGCAGCTCACAGAGCAGAACGGTAGTTTATTTGCAGTATTTAAATTTTTTTCACCTGAGTAAATACTAATGAGAAGCCTAATAAGTCATCAAGGAGGACATTTATAGACATAAAAGTTTCAGTTTTTATATGTTAGGTTACTCAAAGAGAGAAACCCAGGAAAGATAAAGGAAGTTGTGCAAAATGTTTGGGAAATGATCCTAGGAAATACCCATGGGGGAACAGGAAAGCGAGGGTAGGGAAGGGCTGTGTTATACAGTCGGCTACCACTGTAGGCGATGGAGTTTGATCTCACTGGGGGATTCTAGGATACACCTCAGGACTGTCTCAACTAATTGGCTAGGAAGCTGGGGTGTTTACCCACCAACTCCTCGTCTATCCACTGATAGGGGTGCTTACAAGGGCAAGTTCCAATTTGCGCTGTTCATAGACTAACCATATTCTTAAGGCCAGGGAGTCCCAGGTGTTAATGGGAAGTGGCCATCAATGTGTTGAGGTGGTTGCTGAGGGGATGTGGGGTGGGTTGGAGTGGGGAATGGGGGATTGGGGGATGGGAGGTTAGGGGATGGGTGTGTGTGGGGGGGAGGGGCAGTGATGGCATCTGCTAGCAGAGGTGGGGGAGCTTTTTTCTGCCAAGGGCCATTTGGATATTTATAACATCATTCATGGAATTACCAACTTAAAAATTAGCCTGCTATCTTTGGTCAAAATTTAACTCACCCCAATGCCTTGGCAGGACCAGATCAAATGATTTTGTGGGCCTTATATGGCCTGCAGGCTGGACGTTCCCCACCCCTGTGCTACAGGAATGAGTAATTCTTGGGTCTTTTAATTCATCCATTCACAGGTACCAGGCTCTCTAAATTTGCAATAACATGTATGAAATAACCCTAAGAATTATGTTAAATCACTGGTTCTCAACTGGGGATGCTTTAGCCCCCCAGGGAACATTAGCCAGTGTCTGGAATTATTTTTGGCTGTCACAGTTGGATGGGGAGAGTGGTACTGGCATCTAGTGGGTAGGCTAGGGATGCTGTTAAACATTCAATAATACTTGGGACAGCTCCCCCCCCCTTCCCCCCGCCCCTCCCCCCACCCCATCCCTGCTCCAATGCCATAGAAAAGTGCCCAGTCCAAAATGTCTGTGCTGAGATTGAGAAACTCTTAGATGAATGCTATTTCAGAAATAAGAACCCCAGGTCCAGAGAGGTTGTATAATCTTTTGGGGCTTATAAACCTAGTCCGTGGCCCAGCCAGAATTTGAATCAAGGTTTATGGGCTTCCAAAGTCCATGCTTTTTGATTTATGTTGGTCTGCCTTCCAGAGAGAGAAAGAAAGAACCCAAATCCCAGAGGCTCACTGAAATAAACCTCAGCATCAGTACTGGCCATGCCTCCTGGCCCAGGACTTCAAAGGCCTGCAGCTGGCTGGAACCGGAAGGGGGTGAAGAGTGAACACCTTTCCCATCTTTCCCTGGCCTCCCTCACTCTCCTGGGCAAGTTGGGGCAGGCTCAGCGGGCACAGATCCCGGATCCGCATACCAGGGCTGGCGAAGCGCCCTTAGCTGGAAGCCCTGACTCCCTCCCAATGCACAAGGACGCCCTTCTCTGCCAAAGCTGGCTGTTGGTTCTTTCTGGAATGGCAACTCTCCCCATCCCCCCAGGCTTGGGACGATCTTCTGGCAAGCATATGCACTGAAGAGTTACAGGTGGTGCAGACACGGTTTGGAAAGAATCCCAGCTGGGCCTCCTCCCAGGAGCCTTCTGATCACTCACCAGATAACTCTAGCTGCTTGCAACATCCCAGGAATCTTAGCTGCTCCAGGAAACCAGTTTCAAGGGCAACAAGAGCTTCTGAGAAGCTAGAATAATTTTGGAAGCTGAAACGGCTCTGTCCTTTTGCCTCCTTAGGGTAGTCATATTTTTGCAATGCCATCGGATTCTCCATTTCTCTCTTCTTACGATGAGGAGTGAATACCAGCATAGAAGCGGGGTGGGAAATAGGAGGGGAAGAAGGACACGTTCAAAATCTGCAGACTTGATCCAGACACCTTTGGGTTTCTGAACTTGAGTTGTTTCTTTTGCAGAGGTGAAGTGTATGTCATTTTTCTTTGGCGCTAGTTCATCGGCTCTTTGGGAGAACTTTTAGCTCTGCAGTGTCAAGTCTTCTGGTTTCCAGACCAACATCCTGCCCCGGGGGAATTCCCATCTATCACACATGCTGTTCTTGGTCTGTTTAATCAAATTTTCATTTGATGTTGGTTATAATTTCACATGTGGACCAGATATAGAAAAATTAAGTGGTTCCAGCAGCTTAGGTCTGAAGGGAAGCATTAACCTTTGGTATTAAATAAATTAAGACATAGTACTTTTTGGTACTATATTTCTGGAGGCACTGCTGAGTAGTAGCTGGTTTACTTGTTTATTCATTTTCTTTCACTCATTTAACAAGCAGTTATCAAGTACCTACCCTGGTTAAGGCTTTTCGTAGGTGCTAGAGGGGTATTGAGGTAATTATGATAAGTTCTTACCCTTGAGAAGCTTAAAATCTGATGGGAAAGGAGAAATAAATAGCTCTCCCACAATGCAGGGTATAAATATTACAGAAGAAGTATAAGAAAGTACAGTGATTTTCTGTCCTATGCAATAAAACATAGTGGCGAGGCAGCAAATATGGGCTACATTTTTAAGAAAATAGGTCCTAAAAAGGAAGAGAAAAGTAGTCCTTTACTGTGAGGGGTTGATAAGATTTGGGGAAAATATATCAACTGAGTAGGCATGGTTCCTGAATAATTTCTTTCCTTAAAAACTTCTTGTCCTGTTCTCTCATTATTGTCTTCATTAAAGCAACTAACTTATTGTATTACATATCAGCACTACTCAAAATGCGGCCTGTGCACCACTGCTGGCCTGCACAGTTACTGTTCTGTGAGCCAAGTACAGAAACTGATGGTATTTAGAAATAGTCACAGTAATTTGACAATAATTTTAAGTCAGTTGTCTCTAGTAATTATAAAAAATTGGGGATTGTATTTTATATATCTTTAAAATTTTTCATTTTCTGGTAGGTTCCTTTTATTATGCTTTTCAAAAGTATCAGTCTGTGACATATTGGAAATAACATAATTAAAAATCTTATTCCTTATCATCGATGAAGGTTGAATGAATAAGGGCTTGCAGCTTTCTTCCCTCTGCGCAAGCATTGTCAGGGCAGGAGCTGTGTTCTCCATGCCTATATTTCAGTCCTGAGCCCGTGGGTAGGTGCTCCTGAATTAGCTGTTGAAGTAGATGGGAGTGTCATCATCGGTGAGTTCTTTTCAACCGTTGGAAAGCCTATTGGTATTTTTCTTCTTGCATTAGCTCTTGGATTCATACACTCATTCCTGATAGAAGTAGTACTTGATTTTATTGTCCTAGTAATGCGTTTAAGCTTTAAGGTTGTTGCCTGAGTTTTAATTTTGTGTTATTTTGTAAATGTGCACTTGCTCACCTTATCCGTGTTCTCCAAGAGCCTAATGATTGAAGTCTTACCACCCCTCTTTTTCTCCCTTATCTTCAAAATTTAGTACATTGGACCTTTTACTGCCTTTATGTTATTGGTGGGCATTTTAAGTTTTGCTTTTTAGGTTATGTATTAAAATGTTTAACAAGATTATTCAAAGAACAAATCTCTAGAAAACCCCAAAGTGAGCAATTTTTGACACAATGAAGTGTGATCATCCCAGTCTGTTGGTTCCTACTTTAAAACCCATTTCAAAACCTTGAGAGAGTCAGTACCTGATACTATGTGACCTAATAGGACTCTAGGTATGGAATTTTATTAAGGATTGTTGAAACTCTCAAAGCATTGTATGCTGTCAGTTATGCTTTATTCACATACTTATATCAAATATTAAAGTGAATCAGTGATAGAAGTGAGGATTGTGTCCTTGAGTGTTTATTAAGTATCAAAAACTGTGCCAAACACTTAATATGCATTATCTTATTGAATTTTCTCAACCAATATCCCCATTTTTCAGATGAAAATATTGAGGCTTAGGTTGAATTAAGTTGCTATAGGTCCTACCTATAGTAAGTAGAGCAGCAGGGATTTGATCACTGCTCTGGGTGCCTACTGAGCCTGCATGTTTATGCCATTATGCTTAGAGGAGTCAAAAATAAGAGAGTGGAAATTTAGAGAAAATGTCAACTTTGCAAATGGCTCTACCTTCCTGAAGTGTTTATTGTATTTGGGCCTAGCTTTCAACAGCCTGTAGAGACAAGGCAGGGGAAACACCCAGAAACATTTCCCATGCCCAAGAGTCTCCGAGCCTCTCGGGGTGGTGCCGGCTATCGTCCCTGTGGTTTTATAATGCACTTTCCCTCTCCCAGCCCACATTCAGACACTGCTCCAAACAAACAGCATGTCTCTTGTCCTGCCATTAATGGGTGAAGTCGTCGGCTTACTCTATCTTGACAATTAGTGTTTGAAAGAAACTTCTAAAAGTTTAATCATTGGGAGTGCTTAGTCATTGCATATAATTTTTAAGGGACTTTAAAAAACAATCCTGCCTGACCTCATGAGACCAAATGAGATGATGTCTTAGTTTTTGAAAACTATATGCCTTTGTTCAAATAAATGTAGGAGACATTATTAGAGCTTGACTTCTGTGCCTTATAAGCAAGAACCCTTTGGTGCAGTCATTCGGAAAGAAGATAAATAGGGTAGGGATGGTGCTGAGGAGGGACAGACAGTGGGTATGTTGTTAATCAGACATGGCAGCTTTCTAGTTGTGGGACTTTGGGTTAATTTTCTAAAATCTTGAAGTCTCAGTTTCTTTATTTGAAGGATAGAGATCTAATAAAAGCTCTTCCTAGCCTTAACGAGACTATTAAATAAGCTAATATGTGAAAAGTACTTAGCACAGGAACTGCCACAGCGTCGCAGCAGCAGAAATGATAGCTAGTCTATTATTTTTCTTAATCACTGTCCTGATTTATCTGATACTCCCATCTACCCAGACCAGGTGGGCGAGCCCCAGGTTGAGGACTACTCTTTAACATCACTGTTCTGAGAGAAGCCCAGAAGGCTGGCTGGTTGCTGACCAGGGGTTTTCTTTTGCCATCAAAATGCTACCCTTTTCTCTGTGCACACCGTAACACAGTGGCAGGAAAGAGGGCCGCACCCAGGAGGTCGCCATGAGTGTGGTTCCCCTGCAGCAGAGGCTCAGGAAGCAGAGGTGTGGTTTCACCTTATTTAGAGAGAAAAGATTCTACTGACTTTGTAAGTTGGGAATTCTGCAAATTGGTCAGAGTGCTGTTCCTTTCATCACCCATATTCTCGGGTCAAAAAGAAAAAGGAAAACTAAGGATGGAGAGGGGAAAAACTCAGCTTCTCTTTCCCCCCAGATCGCTTCTTGAATCGGTAGGTTTAAATGTGTCCCTTTGTCCAGTGGTTGCATTAGGGTTAATGACTTGGTCAGTTGTTTGCACTAGCACTTGTCCAAGTTATTCGATACCTTTTGCTGTAGGTCACAGTGACTAGACATTCTGGTTTTGCAGGGACTGTCCCCAGTGACATGGCTCAAAGTGTTTCTTTTTAGCCACCGCATGATGTAATGTGGCCTTTTCTTATTCCCTGAGCCTCACACACACTGGAGACATAAAGTGATTGCTCTTGCAAAATGTTAATTGTAAGGATTAAATATCAACCCCCCCACCCCCCTTTTCTTTCTTTAAATGGAGTCTGGAATTAAAATAGAGAAGGTCCAGGGTAGCCAGTAATTGCAATTTGAAAAGGCTGGGGGTTCTGAAAAATCTGATCGCAGTGAATTTCTACAGAAGGAAGAGGCACGGATTTGGTCAAACTAGTTTGGAGAGACAGGAGAGAACTTATTAGGACAAGTTGAAAATTAAGAATCAAACCACCTCAGGAAGTGAGTCTAGCCAGGGTTAAGAAGAAAATTAACCAGAGGAAAGCATTCAGATCAGGGCAAAGAAAGTGGCTGTGTAAGGGGCAGTTCCAGACGTGGCACTTACAGCAAAGTTTTGAGTCAACACCCCAACTGGATTTTGCTTGATTATTTTCCATGTGGATTTCGGCATTTTAAATGTGTTATTAGCCAATGAGATTCTAACATTCTAGGATTAGAAGGGATGAAGGGGTCATCTAGACTCCCAGATGCGGGTATTTTGAAAGCATTTGTATAGGCCAGGCTGTAGGTATGTCACTATTCATGTTTGTTATAACAAAATCTAGAGGATTGTACTGGAAATTTGTTGCCCATTTGCAAAGTTTTAATTCTCCCTGATTAGATTTCTTTCCAGAGCACTTTTTATATCATTAGAATAAGATAAACTGTGGTAGAGGAAGGTTCTTGAAGGTTATCACTGAATAAACTATCTGCCTTTGAGACGTGGCAGTTTAAATGGTTCAGTTTGGGCAAAGTGAGCACCTGGGATTGTAGAAAATGGTGCATAATGTTGTGCGTGTGTGTGTGTGAGTGTTGGGTGCATCTGGCTCAGCCTAGATAGTCATGGTGAGAAGAAGCTCATGAAATGTTGAATTAACTGGTAACCATGTGTAACTTGTGATACACTTTCTTGGGCTGGACTTTTGATTCTCATATCGTAGGAGGAAAGAATAACAGTCTAATAATAGCAATAATAAAAATTATTATCATGGCAGCTAATTTTGCTGAGTGCTTACCAAGTGTCAGACTGCATACCAAACACACACACAAATATACACGCACTTTCATATGTATATACAATTATTTACTTAATCTTTATAACGTTTAATCTTTATATTGCCTTTTGAGGAAGAAACTAGTATGCTCAATTTACAAATAAGGAAATTAAGGCACAGAAAGATTGAGTGACTTGGTCAAGGCCATTCAAGTTAAATGAGACCATATAAAAAGAGTTGTTATAGACTCCATTCACAAGTAGGAAAATTGGGATCACAAGGAGGTAAAGTGGTTTTCTCAATAGTAGAGAAATGTTTAACACAAAATTCTGGAAAAGTGGTTATTTTTACTGTATGTGAATGGCTTGTTTGTGTATGACTATCCTCTTAAGTATCTTTCAAGGTAAAACTGTGCCTTTCAGTGTTGCTACCTCCAGCCTTAGTAGAAGTGCCTAACTCATACTATTCACTCAATAACCGACTGTTGATTGAATCAATTAATCCAAGTCATTAGGCCACTCTGCTTTCTGAGGGATGAAAGGGCTGTAGTCAGGGCTAAGCTTTTGGTGTATACCTAATTTGTATTGTGCTAAACTTTCTCTTAAAGAACACTTCTGCCTGCCACAAGGAAGCTAAAGACTCTAGGCATCCTGCTTCGACTAGCTGGTTCATTCCTGAAGTTGTTTTTTTTTTCTGCAGAGCTTTGGGGAGAGAGTCTGTTATTGCGATGAGGTTACTAGATATATATTTTTTTCTATTTCAAAAAAGGAACATTCATCTGACACTAGGGTCTGGTTTGGGTCAAGGCCTGGCCTTTGGCCTCTAGATCTCTCAGGAAGGACCTCTACATACCTTATCCCTAGAGACTGAATTACTCATCTCTTTCTCCCTGCAGAGCTAAGGACACACTTTGGTATGAGGGTGATTCTCAAGAATTTTCAGCATTTCTTGGGGATCTAAAACTTATAGTGGTGTCTTCTTGGTGGAAATGGTTAGGCAGGTGTTTTTACTTTCAGACTCTGAAAAGCCAGATTATCTGACAGGTAACATAAAGCCCTTCCTTCTCTCATACATTCTCTTTTCAAACTGGTGACAGCTTTCTGGTTTGGGGTCCAAGTGAAACACAAAACAAAATAAACAAAAGCAACAACAAAAAACAAGGATTCAACAGTGGAAGAGATCTTGGCAATTATTGGGTCTGGTAATTTTCTTTTTTCTCCCTTCTTTAATCTTTTAAAATTATAAAATATAACACACATACAGAAAAGTGCACAAAAAGATGTACAATATTGTGAATTATTATAAAGCAACGCCCATGTTTTTTTTTTTTTTTCTTTTTTTGTTTTTTTTTTATTATTAGTTAAGGTATTACAAATGTGTCCTCATCCCCCCCATTAACCCCCAACCTCCCCCCCCCCCACACAAACTCATGCTCCCATCCCCCTGTTGTCCATGTCCATTGGTTTGGCTTATATACATGTATACAAGTCCTTCGGTTGATCTCTTCCCCTTACCCCCACCCTCCTCTACTTTCCTTCTGGGGATTGATAGCCTGATTGCTGTTTCTCAGTCTTTGGGTCTGTCCCTTTTCATCAGTCTATGTTGTTCTCTATAATCCACAAATGAGTGAGATCATGTGGTATTTATCTTTCTCTGACTGGCTTATTTCACTTAGCATAATGCTCTCCAGTTCCATCCATGCTGGCAACACCCATGTTTTACCATCTAGATCAAGAAATAGAAAATTGCCAACATTCCAGTTTTATATAATCATCTTCTGATCTTCCATGTTAGTTGACTATCAAATGGGCATCTCTAGCATTTTCTTTATATATATTTTTTGCTTACTTATTTATTTATTTATTTATTTATTTTGAGAGAGAGAAGGGAGAGGGAGAGAGAAACATCGATGTGAGAAAAATATATTAATTGGCTGCCTCCTGCATGCACCCCAACTGGATGCTTTTATATAAAGCATTTTCTTTATATAAATAGGATTATATGACTTATTATTTTGTATCAGCATATTTGTAAGATTCATTCAGGTTCTTGTATGTAGCTGTCATTTTCTGATTTCCATTTCTCTTTAATTTTCCAATGAAGTAATATAGCATAATTTATGTATGCATTATACTGCCAATGCATGCTTGGACTGCCCCTTTTTGGTTATTAAACCATGCTGTGTAAACATCATTTTCATCCATCCTGGTGTAATAGCACACAAGTTTCTCTAGTCCAGAGCATATGCCCAGCAGTGGGAATACTTGGTCATGGGGATGTGTATATAATGTCAAACTATTAGCTAAAGAGGGCGTATCATTTTTCACTCCCATCACATTTTGGCCAACTTTTGGGCTTAGCAGACCTTTGAATCTTTTGCGAGCCTGATGGGTATATATGAGTATACTGTGGTTTTGATTTTCATTTCTCTGATTAGTAATGATGTTGAACACTTTCCCACATGTTTATTGACTATTTGGAGTCACTCTTTGTGAAGTGTCTGTTTATGAATGTCATTTGCCCATTTTGCAGTTTGGTTTTCTGTATTTTTACACTTGATTTGTAGGGCTTTCTTACCTATCTTGTAGCTTACATGTCTTTTAAAGAATGTCTATCCTTCTGTGGCTTGGTCTTTTCACTTGAAATATGATATCTTATGATAAGTTTAAGTTCTTAATTTTAATGTAGTCACATTTATCAATCATTTGTAATCTGGGTATTGCCTTTCGTATCTTATTCAAGGAAGCATTCTCTTCCTCAGAGTCATAAAAATTTCTTGTATTTATAGTTTTTTCATTCACATTTTGCTCTTTAATTCTCCTGGAGTTTATTTTTATATATATTGTAAATTAAGGATCCATTGGCATGTTTTCTCCATTAATACCTAATTTTCCCATTACAATTTATTGAAAGTCAGTCCTTCCCCTGCCCCTAGTTCATATGCCACCTCTCATACACAAAATTCATATAGTGTGTTTCTGAATTCTACTGTTTTATTCATCTATTCTTGGGCCAATACTATGCTGTCTTAACTACTATAGCTTTAAAATAAGGCTTGGTATCTGGCAGAGCTAATTCTCTCACTTTGTCTTTCTTTATCAAGAGAGGTTTGCTCCCTGCCCCTTTTCATTTCCATGCACACATTAGAATCAACCGGTCAAAAGACACAAAGATGACTTGTTGAGATTTTGATTGGAATTACAATGACTTTTAGGACAATGTGGGAACTGATATTTTTGCAATATTAAGCTTTCTCATTCATGGGCATGGAATATATCTTTCTTTAATGATTTAAATGCAGTTTCTTTTGGGTTTCCTATGTTGAAAATAATATAAGTTGTTTATATATTTTGGCTAGTATAAATACTACCACTACAACGAACATGGGAATACAGTTATCTCTTCAAAATAGTGATTTCATGGCCTTTGGATAGATATTCAGTAGAGGGATTGCTGGATCATATGGCAGTTCTATTTAGAATTTTTTGAGGACTATTCCGTACATAGTCCTCAAAGATTAGGACGACTCTAAGGAAGATTAGGACGATTAAGGAAGACTCTACACTCTGAGTGTTATCTAACTTACTCACAAATCCACCACAACTAACGTTTAGATTTATAGCTTTTA
Organism: Myotis myotis; assembly: GCF_014108235.1. Classification (NCBI taxonomy): domain Eukaryota; kingdom Metazoa; phylum Chordata; class Mammalia; order Chiroptera; family Vespertilionidae; genus Myotis; species Myotis myotis. The sequence continues at coordinate 26,488,044 of NW_023416319.1, read as the reverse complement.
CTTTATATTAACAAATACCCTTAGGACAAAGCAACTTTGAAGGTTGGACTTTTAGCTCTCTGGGTTTCGCCTTTTCCTGAATGTTATCCTAGAAATTCCTTACTATTTTGTTTGTTCTTAACACTTAAATATTTTTTAACTTTTCAATTATAGTTGACATTCAAAATTATATTAGTTTGTTCTTAATACTTTTAATATAATGTTTTATTTTATATTCTATCGAGTTTTTAAAATTAATCTTAAAAAGAAGGTTGTTCTGTTATAATGGTATTCATCTAGTATTTAAAAGAAATTTTTTTTCAAATGCAATGTTAGATAGAGTAATGATATGTAAAACATGTAAAAAAGACAGCCATGCTTAAAGTTATTCAGGAACCATCCATTTCTCCCCAGAGCCATTTTTCTTCTGGGGTCAGGAACTACTTCCTGTTTCCTGTTTGGCTCCTGACCCGTCTATACTCATTTGGAACCATTATACCTTCAATTTCCACCTTAATGGCATATAACCATGGCCACTCAGAAGTCCAGTTATACTGTAATATAAACAAGAAATTGAAAATGAAATCCCAAATATAATGGCTTACTGAAATTGCTTATCTAACAAATTAACTCTTTGGTAAAAATGTCAAATGTTAATTCTTCTCCTAAACACTAGGCCTGTCTAATGCTCCCCACCTGCATGGATATGCCCTGTCTTAACCTGATCACTTACTATAGCCTTTTGCTGGTATGAACCCTGCTCATTGCCCATTGCCTTCAGAAAGATGAATTTCATACCTTGCCAGCCATGTGACCTTCCCTCCCTCCCTTCCTTCCTTCCTTCCTTCCTTCCTTCCTTCCTTCCTTCCTTCCTTCCTTTCTTCCTTCCTTCCTTCCAGCCAATTATTAATTTTTGCCATTAGTCTCACAAGCTAGTTTTAAACCACTTTAGTATCAATTTTCTCTGAGGCTTTGCTCTAAAAGAACTGGTGAATAAGAATTTTTAAAGATGATGAATTGGCCAATTGAAACTCTCCTCAGTGAGGAAGGAGGGTGGAGAGTGGCAGGGAGAAGGCATACGTGTAGTTGATGGCTAGGACCTATTTTCATTTACATGAAATCAGAGGTAGATGTACCAGACATTCCTGCTTTATTAAATGGGTGTGTCCTATGCTGTTTGCTTCCCAAGTTGAGTGGAACCAGGTGGTCATGCAGGAATCTTTAACAACCCATTAGAACATAATTTATTCAGATTTTCTCTCTCCTAGGCCATTTAGGGAGAAAACTTTGGTTTATTTCCCCTTTAAGTGAGGAAGATGAAAAATGAAACAAAACTAAACATCAGAAATCCAGTCACTAAAATAATGACTTCAAGTTTGTAAACAGTACAAGACTTTGCATGGATTTGAGAACTTGGCGATGGAATTGAGGCTGAGGGGTAAGCCAGTATATCCCCAGCCCTATCATATATATGTAGCAGCATTTCATTTTTATGCTAGTGATCCACCAGCAAAGAAGTTGTCAAGCTTTACCTTCAAAACTTGTGTTATGAAGGCAATGCATTTTATTTTCTAAGTATAACATCATATTTTAATATTGAGTGCTTTTTCAAAATACTGTTTCTTGTCCTCTACCCCAATACTGTCCCCTTCTACCTTTCACCCTCTGCTCGAGGATCACTGAACAACACAATTTAACTGACCTACTCATGATACTAAGAATTTACAGCCAATTCTAGCATTGGTGCTCAGGGTATTCTTTATAGGAAGTCCAACAGGAATCTTTGTAATGTTAAGTAAAGTAGGGGAAAGTTTGGTATTTATTTAAAAATATAATGCACATGCAATGGCTCAAATTTCTTGATGAGACACTTGTAAAAATTGTCACTGACATAAATTATGTTGCTTGGGATCTATGAGAGTTAAAAAGGCAATTAATATTGTTATGATTTTTGATTGAACAAGATCTTTCATTTAGCTCTTCCCTAAGCCTTAAAAAGAAGCTTCCCATTTCTGTATTATGTCCAGTAGCTAAAGAAATAGGTCATTGGCAAATGTGGGAACAGAACAAAAAAGAGGCAAATTTTTCCCAAGTTAAGAAATAAGCCAAAACCAAGAATTCTTCTTCACAATTCCTCAGTGTTTAATATAGTGCTGGGTGTGTAGGTGATAATTAACAAGTATGTTTAGACCAACAATGGAGGTTTCCTGTACAGACATACCTCCTTGAGGGCTAGTCTTGTTGCTTTGGGGGAAGATGTTGGATGAAGTATAAGAGATACTGAGGAAATAGGAATAAGACATTAGTTTTGGTTTTATTTTATTTTATTAAATATATTTTATTGATTTTTTACAGAGAGGAAGGGAGAGGGATAGAGAGTTAGAAACATCCATGAGAGAGAAACATCAATCAGCTGCCTCCTGCACACCCCCTACTGGGGATATGCCCGCAACCAAGGTACATGCCCTTGACCGGAATCGAATCTGGGACTCTTCAGTCCACAGGCCAACGGTCTATCCACTGAGCCAAACCAGTTAGGGCTAGTTTTGGTTTTAAATGTCATCTTTGCCTCTTATTATGTGACCTTTCTGAGAAAAATTCATTTCTGAGCTTCAGTTGTGTTATATTGTAAAATATGAATTATGATACCTGGCAGCATTATTATTTGTAAGGATTAGAAATAGTGTACATAAAGTGTTCAGCACGTACTTGTCTCTCATTAAGTGGTAGCCACTATTATTATCTATACTAATAAAAGGGTAATATGCAAATTGGTCAGGATGCCCTCACAGTAATGACCGAACAGCAGGCTGCGTGAGGTAACAAGGTCAGCCAGGGGGGTTAGTGAGGGACAACCAAATGACTGAACAGCAGGCTGCATGGGGTGACCAGGCCGGCAGGGGCAGGGCAGTGAGGGGCGACCGAACGACCAAACAGCAGGCTGCATGGGGTGACCAGGTTGGGGGGTGTGGTGGTGGGGGTGGTGGGGGGAGCAGTGAAGGGCGACCAGGCCATCAGAGGGGGGCAGTGAGGGGCAACCAGGCCAGCAGGGGGGGAAGTTGGCGGCAACCAGGCCAGCAGGGGGGCATTTGGGGGTGACCAGGTTGGCAGGGGGGGCAGTGAGGGGTGACCAGGCTGGTGGTGGGGGGAGGGAACTTGGGGGTGACCAGGCCAGTGGGGGGGGGGCAGTTGGGTATGACCAGGCCAGCAGAGGGGGGCAGTTGAGGGCAGCCAGGCCGGCAGGGGGGGGCAGTTAGGGGTGATCAGGCTGGCAGACAGAGGCGGTTAGGGGTGATCAGGCTGGCAGGGGGGACAGGTAGGGGCGATCAGGCAGGTGAGCAGTTAGGTGCCAGCGGTCCCGGGGATCGGGCCTAAACTGACAGTTGGACATCCCCCTCGGGGTCCTGGATTGGAGAGGTTGCAGGCTGGGCTGAGGGGACCCCACCCCCATGCACAAATTTCATGCACCGGGCCTCTAGTTGGTAATAAAAGAGCAACAGTGACTTCAGAATTCTTTTATTTAGGAAAAAGCTTCCCTGAGCTAACTCTCTCCTAAATCCCTGTTGCAGAGTCTGGCTTTACTCCAAGTTTCTGAAACATGTAGCGTTGGCGTGAACTCTGCACCCAGTCCCTTTTCTGTAATCCCTGTAGACCCCAAATTCAGCTGACCCCAAAGTGCCTTCATCAGAGGGGAATTAATGGGACATTTGGCCAAAAACTTTGAATGGAGATCTTCCAAGGACAGAACATTCTGAAACCCACAGTGTTTTATATCTTCTTCTCACAGTGGCTGGGGTCAAAGCAAAGCTAGACGGAAAGATGTCCTAGGAGACCCAGACCACAAAAAATCTAGGACTTTTATTTTTAATTTGTGTATTATAAATAATATGTATTGGCATCATTTTTAGATTCCTTTTGGCAAACGGACTGGTCTTATTAGCAGTGAAGTTAATTTGGAAAATGAAACAATTTTTAGCAGTTGAAAAGTAAGTCTTCTGAAAAACTTATTTTCGTTATTTTAATATTACTTTTTAATGTTAATTTTATATGCTATGGCTCAAGTGAGAGCAGTTGTCCCATTTTAAATTTGATCATCTCATTTACAAATACACGTTCTAAAAACATCTAGAGCCATATAATTGGTAAAGTATTTTCTGTTAGATTCCCTGTTGGGGTGGGGGTGGGGGAGGATGTTTTCTTAAATTATCTTCGTTACAGGGCAAGTACCTTCTTTCATTCATCTTTGGATCGGTAGAACTATTTAGCGTAGTGACTGCTATACAAAGGGTAATAAATAAATGTTTGTTGAATACATGGAAGCACAAACTAACGAAGGTACAGCATGATATTGTGGAAAGGATACTCTACAGAAAACCAGAAGACCTCTATTTTGGCTGTGTGACCTCTCTGAGGCAGACTTCGGACTGGGAGGCAAAGTAGTGTCCTCATACATATGGAATTGTTCTACTTGCCTCACAAGACTGGAATGGGTGCAAATGAGATCATGAGTATGCTTGTAAACGGAAATACAGGGTACAAATGAGAATTTAGAAAGAAATAGAACTCCCCGCTGTGCCTTAAGTACTTAATCAGGATGCCCACAAGTTTTGGTGAGGTCAACCAAGTTGGGAATAACTGATATTCTTACTTAGGCTATGCTGTATAATGACATACATAACAGTAATATTAATAATGACTATCATTTATTGAGCAATTTTTATAAGCTAGAGCCTATACTAGATCTTGTACATTATTTCTAATTTTCACAACAACCTAGTCCATCCAGTAAGACAGGACTTATTATCATCTTTATTTTATAGATAAGAAATGGGGACTCAAGTTATCTCTATCCCTTGGCCTCTCCAGACCGTCAGGCTCTGACAGCACCATTTTGTATATTGCCCAGTTGTGCCATCGCGTCCCAGTTTCCAATTAGAAAATAAGGGCTCAATCTGAGCTGATGTTAGTGCTGAGTTTTAGTGTTGATAGGGCTAGTGTTAGCGCTGTGACTTAAGGAGGAAAGAGGCCAGCAAAGAATAGCCATTTAATAACAATGAGATCCTTACTTCAAGTATAACTGGGTACTCTTTACTGTGGGAGATAACCCCATTCACTAGAAATACTGTATTTGCTGGATGGCATGAGTGGCAGAGCCTGCCCCTCATGGCTATGCAAAAAGGAATGGGTCCTCTCAGGTTAGGCCTTTGAAGATATAGTCCCTCCACCTGGATTGACTACCTTTCTGGCTGGAACACCCTACTCATCATCCATCATCTTGCTTAAATGGCACTGTCTCTGGGAAGTCTTCTCTGCTATACCTACTGAGCAAAGTACCAGAGACTTTGTGGAATCCATCAAAGCATCTAGATTCTAGAACTATTGTTGATAGTCAGCACTTAGTAATTGCGTGTTGAATACATGAGCTAAGGCCAAAAAAGAAAGGGATTGAAGAGACTCTTTCTCTGATTGTCTGTAAGAAACCATTTTGCTCTTTCCTTGCATCATTGTCTCAATTTCCACCTGTTAGGCCTTGGGGACACAGCCACATGTCCTGCTTTGAAAGCTTAGATTTCAATTTCCCATCATATCTTTTTTTTCTGGCAGAAGATTCCCAGGATTGTGGAAGATGAAGTCATGCTAGATGCCAGTGGTGGTCCTGTGGGAGACTGTGTGTATGCGTTGGGAAGACTGCTGAACTGTCCTTCCCTCTGATGTCCCACCTCACCAGGCACCCCTCCATATCTCATATGATAGTTTATTTGTTTATAGTTCAGGGCCTTCTAGGAAGCTGTGGAGAAGAACCTATACTCTAGAATGCTCTGAGCCCAAGTGAAGCATGCCACAGCACAACCAGGGGTAAACCCAGGAGCAAAGTTCTGGTCAATTTGGCCTGGAATTAGGCAAAGCTCCTTTCTGCTTCCACTTTTGGGGTGCCTCTAGGAAACAGTGGTTGCCCCATGGCTATGTTGGGTAGTCTTTTCTTCCTGGACATCCCTGGGGTGTAGACTGTGAAGGGGACCACAGTGGACACAGTCTGTACAAGCACTCTGCTCATTGTTTAGGCTCAGTAATAGCAACCACATGGTGCTGCAGAGGCCTTGTCATGCCTCGAGGGCTGGGACACAGTTCTTATCCGACAAGATCTCTGACTAAAGCCAGGCTGAAAGTGACATGGCCTGCTTAGAAACCCTAAATATCCTCTTACAGGATTCTCTGACTCAGAAGTCACAGACAGGATGTGATCTCAGTTCCTCGCAAATCTTCATGCACATGGGCACGGTTGCTTATTTCCTCTAGTTTTAATTGGGGTGGGAATTATACCGTTGTAATTAACTAGTTATGAATAATAGGAAAGGAGCAAAAGGGAGGCCAGACATTATAAACATGGCCATTTGGGCAGCTTCACCAGGAAGCTGCAATTTCACACTACCCAGGGAACCACTGGCCCATTCCCCACAGGTCACTGGGGATAGGGGTCCAGCAAAGGGGAGACAGATGCATGTGCAGTGAAGTTGGGTGACTAGGGAAGATGCCTATTAGTCAAACCTGGGAACAGAGATCATTGGCCAGAATGAATGAGGCCACTGCAAGCCTGCAAAAATTTGGGGATAAATAATTCCCCAAAGGAGTTTGCTCTCTCTCTTAGCTTCCTTGCATTTGCCTGTGTTCCCTCCAAGCGATGTGGCCCTGCAGACCCCTCATGCAATGGACTGATGGACTGCAGCAGGGAACACAAGCCTGATGCTGGCCTGAACTCTGCTCCAACATGGAAAGGAAATTCTCAACATGGCTTTGATTCTAGCTCTTCTGAAGCCACAGCTACACTTCTTCCTTTGGGAGACGAAGGGGAAATGGGACCTTGGAAACTCAGGGGTTTGATTCCACAGAAATAAAGCTTTCTACAATACCTCATCCTCCCATGGGAGTCTCAGAAAATTCCTTTTCTCGGAGTATAGCAGGAAGCCCACTCCCACAAGCAACAGGTGGGGACGTAGACCTCTCCCCACTGATAACAGAAAGAAATACTAAACAGTCATGTTTGCAGGAGATCAAGAGGAGTTTCTTAGGGGAGAATTTTGAATAGATCCTTGAGAAGCTCCAGAGGACTTTTTCTTCCTGACTTTTTGTCCAGCTCTCAGCATTTTACACAGGAGTGACTACCCAGTAGGTTCCTAGCTGGCCTTCCTTCCTTCAGTCTCTCAGTTCCTTATCACTTGCACAGAGATACCAGAGCCACTGTACTTAAGCTTCCTTATGTTCAAGTCTTTCTGTCAAACCAAGTTGTCCCTTCTCCATTAAGTTTGATCCACACAGTTATTCATCAACTTACCTGTATTCCCATCTTCCCTACCTCTTATCATTCCTTCTGTCTGTTCCTCTGCTACTAGCTGGTCAGTTTCATTGTAGTTTATCTCATATATCCTGTTAGTTCTTCCAACATAGAGTTGAAGTTTATCCTTATGAAAAGGCCTGTGTGTTCCCCAGAGACCTTCCTGAAGGTACCACCACCACCACCATCTCAACACCATCATCACACCATCATCATCATCTATTTAGCACATCCTTTATCAGGCACTGTGCTTAGGGCTTTACATGAATTATTCCATTTACTCCTGATGATTCTGAGATAGGTACTATTATTATCCCACTTTACAAATGAGAAAACCAAGGGTCAAAGAGATTAAGTGACTCATCAAAGGCCTCAGGGTTACTTAGCTTATACTACAATGAGACCTGAATGCAGATTTGTCTGCTTCTTAATCATAGTAATATACAGTCTCCCTAATCAACCCTATGCTGCTTATTTTCTTTCCTTGAATCTCATCAGAATTTTTGTATGTAGTTTAGGATCCATTCTTGGGCATTTGGGTATTGGACACAAGGAGGTATCTTTTAGATTAGATAGTTCAACAGCTTTTAAAGAATAATGAATTTTTTCAGTAGTTTAGGACATTGTACAGGGGCAAAAGGGCTTGTCTAGGAGTGTTGGTTCACAGAGGAACCAGAATTGGTCCCAGATCTCCTGACTGGTGCACATCCAGTGCTTGTTCTAGTATAGCACATATCGTCCCTGTGTGGTCTTGGAAATTTGTTCTCCAGCTACTTCAAAATGATATATCTTGCCTTCTCAATTATAGTATTAGTTGTTTTTTTTTAAAGAATGGAAGTCATATTTTGTACTTTAAAAAATATGTTTCCAGGCTTATATAGGTTGTAAAAACTAAGTGTTAAAGGAAAACAGGCAAGCAAGCGGGTTGACACGGGAGGGATGCAAATGTTTACATGGTGGTCGCTGAATAGAAAATGCGGAAGATAGTAAGCACTCAGTACGCACTTTTCAAGTAAATGAATGGATAAATGAAACGGTGTCTGAAAGACTAGAGCTGAATTTGAGTTGGGGGTGGAGGCGGGTGTTTCCAGAAATATGGAAGTTTTGCAACAAAGGAAAAATACCCAGCTTTGAATGCTGCTGAAAAGCTGGTCTTTAAAGAAAATTACAACACATGTGTATGAAGAGATGAGTCACTGGAGAAGAGTTATTGAACCTGACAGGCGAGTGAAGAGAACGGCAGTGGTCTCTGGCTGCTCAACATCTGCTCGGCATCATCATCATCATCTCTGCCTGCTGACCAGTGGGATGTGCCTCTGTGTCAAACAGTGGCCTCTTGTGTTTGGCATCATTCACCTACGGGCTCTGAAAAATATGATTACTGCAGTGGGTAAAGTGCCAGGTGTTTCAGGGATGCTTGCGCGCAATATTATGTAGCTCAGTGCTTTTCAAACTTTAATGAGCATAAGAATCACTTGAGAAACTTTTTTTTTTAAAAAAAGGCTGAGTGTAATTTAATAGGTCTTGGGTGGAGCCCAAGGTTTTTTATTTCTAACAAGCTACCATGTGATACTGACGCCGCTGGTCTGAGCAACCACACTTTGAGTAACAAGGTTCTAGATGCTCCATGGAAAAGTGCTAGAGGCTGCAACTACGGAAAGCAGCTATGTTCACATCTCAGCATTCTCCTCTGATCAAGGATCCCCACTCCATGGGCTAGCTTTCCAGCAATGGGCTGGTCTTCCAGTGGTTGGTTATGATGCTTCCCTGGAGACTGACTGGCTTTGGAGTCATGGAGCTATTATGGGAACACAAATCAAGGAAGCACAAAAACTCAAACTTCCTGGAGATTTACACCTAAAATCCACACAAGAAAGACCTGACTCACTTAAAGATTCAAGTTTATTTCTAGGGTCTAGCACATAGTAGGCCATCCAAAGACACCAAGTGAATAAACAAAGGATAAGGAAGGAGGCTTTAATCAAAGACTCTACAGTCATACTACATCTTACTAAAATTAACTTCACTCACAGGATTAAGAACTAAGCAAAAAAAAGTCAAGTAAACAAAAATAGATGTCTCAAAGACCACACCTTAACTCTTGGGCATATTCCCAATGGAAGAATTCTAAGTCTTTACTGAGAGCTTTTTAATTTTTAAATAAAAGAGTGAAATAGTTTAGCATCAAAATAAACAGAGTGATGTGATATCTCTTCTTTTTTGTAAGTTTTATAGTCTGCACTGCACTTAAAAATAGCTTTATTGAGATATAATTCATGTAACATAAAATTAACATCTAAAAGTGTTATTTGTACTTATTTTACAACCTATTTTACATGAGAAAAAGCAAGTTAAATGGGTTTGGAGAGAAAAAGAAACGGCTAGAGGCAGGCAAGGGGGAAACAACAAAGATAGTGCTCATGGTAAGAGAAGAGACTAAAATAATAGTAAGAGAGGCACAGAGAAGCACTAAGAGGTGCTGGTAATCTGCATCCATTTAGTTCAGTGGAAACTGCTGTCTAACATGCTTCAAAACACTGCAGGAGGATGACTGTATACAACCCAGTGTGGAGTGGATGCTCGTGAAGATGTCCTCGGGTTGTCAAGGAAGGCTGAGTTATACTCAATGTACTCTGCTTAAAAAGCCAGAGAGAGCTGTGATCCATTAACACATTTTCATTTCAATAGTAATAGTAATATTTTTAAAAAGTTTTGTGTGCCTGAAGGAGTAAGTCCTCAGCTCTCTCCACAATAAGTCAGTCCATGGGATTCCAGAAAGTCGATGTTTTACAGCCTGAGCTGAGAGATGTGACCAGAGGGCAGCCACCTTCGCTTGTCCCTGCCGGCTCATGGGAGGGAGTCCTCACCGAGCACCGTGTGCGTGAGTGAGGCGTCCAGGCTTCCCGGCACATCTTTCTCCCATCGGCAACATCCTTCCTTTCCCCCTCTGGGCCTCGCTGTCTCCCGAGATCTTCCTGACCTTAGAACTTAAGTCTTTCTGAGTGGGAATCAGCATGGATCTGCTTTTGAGATGCAAAGTGAACACTGGAAAATTTTCTGTCAAATTTTCCTTTGGTTTAAAAATCTGAAACTCATTTGCTCCCCTGACCTTCTCCAGCTGCGGCGGGGTGCAAACACATGGAGACACAACGCCAGGATGCCACTGTTCAGCGTGCTCTTGTTTTTGATTGGGCAATACATGTTCTAGCGTCTTTCTCTGAGGCCCTACACCCTTGCCACACTAGGCAAGTCACTTTCTGAGCGTTACTTTCCTCACCTGTAACAAGAAGCTGGTAATACCTACCCTGAGTACCTCACAGGGTTAGTGTGGGGTTTACTAATAATTTAAAAGAGTAGATAATGACTGTTGATGCTTACTACTTTTTAGGGCACCATATGGACGGCTTTGCACATACTGTCTCATTTAATCCTTACATGAATGCTAGGAAGTCAGTAGTTTTATTATCCCCATTTCACAGATGAGGGCACTTCAGCTCATTGAGGTGACTGGCCAAAGATCACCACAGCTAAGAATTGGTGAAGCCTGAAGTTGGAACCAGGCCCTCCAATTCCCGAAATTAAATGGGATAATGCCTACAAAAGTGTGTTGGAAGCTGCGAAGGTCTCAGGAATGTATGAGATTAATACTATGTCTAGGATTATTTTACAGACCACATTAGAATTCACCTCCTGCCTTTATCTCCCTATTTGGCCTTCCTGGCTGACCCCCTTTCCAGCTCACATGGACTCCAGGACCTTCACAGCTACTTATGCTGCTTTTCCTGAGAGCTTTTCTCCCAGATTTGGGAGATTACTGCTGGGATTTGAGTCTTTGACATCACTGGTATTTGACATATTTTTGGTATTAGCTTAATTCCTCACTGGGAGAAATGTTTTCCCCCAATCCTATATAATAAAAGTCTAATATGCTAAGTGTCCAGTCATCTGGTTGGCCATTCAACCAATCAAAGCATAATATGCTAATGATAGGCCGTTCAGCTGCTCGCTATGATGTGCATTGACCACCAGGGGGCAGACACTCTGACCGGTAGGTTAGCTTGCTGCTGGGTTTCAGCTGATCGGGACTGAGTGAGATGGGCCGGACACGCCCTGGAGCCCTACCTCTTCCCTCCCTGGCTGGCCAATCTCCTGCATTCCTCCCTGGCCCCTATCATGCACCAGTGGGGTCTCTCGGCCTGGCCTGCACCCTCTCGCAATCCGGGACCTCTCAGGGGATGTCGGAGAGTGGGTTTCAGCCTGATCCTGCAGGCTGAGGGACCCCAATGGTGCATGAATTCATGCACCAGGCCTCTAGTATTTGATAAGGAAGCTTATCCAAACTGTTTTCTCCTTTATTTCACATCAATAGGAAATGCATCTGCTTTGCTTCTGGAATCAAAATGATCTTGATGACACCTTGCCCCGATCCCCAAGGCTGCTGTTTTTCTTTCCTTCCCTGGCCACCATCTCAGATGGAAGACTTTGCCTGGCAGGGAACATGCTGTCCATGTCTAATCCCTGGTGCTCTGAGGTAGGACGTACTATGCTGATGGGGCTTCTCAGTGCTATTTGAATAGTTTCAGAATTTACAAATATTTCTTTTCATTTTGGACTGCCCCTTTAATGTAAAAAGTCTGTTTTGTTGGATAAGCTCACTCTACATCAAAGAAAATACCCTCAGTCTCAGGTTTCTTTCCGGCTACTTCCTGTTTCTTTCCAGTGGTCAGTTCTAGTCATCTTTGCCCTAGTATGTGACTCAGTCTAAGAGTGTCTCAGATTCATCTAAGTTTATCCAGCTTGTAACATCAGTGACATTTTTCTCTAATATGTCATATAGCCACAGTGTTTATAGACAAACTAGTGATCTGGTGCATGGATTCGTGCACATTGAAAGAAAATTCATTAGAAGGTGGCTGGTGGGGCAGGATTGGGTGAGATGCACTGGACATACCCTGGAGCCAACCTCCCGCAGTCCCTCTCCTGTGTCTGTGGAGTGAGTGGGGTCCCTCTGGCAGGTGGGGCCCCTCGGCCTGGCCTGTGTGGATCCGGCCAAAACCAGCTCTCCGACATCCCCCAAGGGGTCCCAGAGTGCGAGAGGGCACTCTACAAAGTTGCCATTTTACAGGGTGTGGAATGTAAATGCAAGTGTGCAGTAAACAAGCTTCGGGGCCAACAGTGCCCCAGCAACAACATAAACCATGGCTGAGGAATCAGGCTCCCTCCTCTCTGGTTTTGGGGTACATCACCTGAGAGCCACACTGCCAAGTCACTGCAGCTCAGCAGTTCCTGCGTTGAGTGTCTGCCCCCTGGTGGTCAGTGTGCATCATAGTGGTTGGTCGGGCGGACGGAGGGACACTTAGCACACTAGGCTTTTATATGTATAGATTTGTGCTTTGATATCTCTTTTAGCCCTTTTTGACTTCCACCAATCAAAACCTCTGATGATATTCATCCTTTGTTGTTTTTTTTTTTAAACATATATTTTATTGATTTTTTTTTACAGAGAGGAAGGGAAAGAGACAGAGAGTCAGAAACATCGATGAGAGAGAAACACCGATCAGCTGCCTCCCGCACATCTCCCACTGGGGATGTGCCTGCAACCCAGGCACATGCCCTTGACCGGAATCGAACCTGGAACCCCCAGTCCGCAGGCTGACGCTCTATCCACTGAGCCAAACCAGTTTCGGCGATATTCATCCTTTGCCAGTTACCACTGACATTAGAGAATCTTTCTGACTGCCACAGCCAATTCCTCTTGCGACACCATCTCCATAGGTGCCATCAGCTCTATATCTTTACCATGTTCCTTCCATCCCATCACTCCAACTTTTATTTCTTCCTGCCTTTGACTTGATGCATTTGCTTTTCAGAAGGAGGTTAGGAAGAGCAGGTGGTGCGCGCACAGCTGGAACCAAGAAAGCAAACAAGGCACCCAGACGATAGCTTTACTCTTTCTCTAATCAATAATTCATTTTCAACCAGAGGAAATGGAGACTCAGCCTGACATGGCTCTTCACAAACGAAAGAAAATGAGCAGGAGTCTCAATCAAAATACAGTTTGGGACATGGACCAGACAAAATGAAAACACCCTGCTGAGTGATGAAGGCTGCGTAAACTTCTTTATGCTTCCATAGGATTGCTTGTGCAAAATGCAAGGGCAGGACTTATATTTTGTTTATGGCTTTTACTTAAACACCATAACTGTGGCTTTTGACTTGTCCTTGTATGAGTGAAAGTAACCTGAAATATTCCATAATTTTAATGCTGCAGTTAAATGAAAGACAAAGGCTTAAGGGGCTGCAGCACAGCAAGTAAAATGCCCTGCAAGGGTGGCTGTCACCCACCAGATGAGAGCAGGTCCTGTCTTCCTCTGGAGAAGGCCACCAGGAGTTTCAGAAATGATAAAATGGCTTTAGATGTCCATGGTGCCCCCAAATGAGAATACTTGAGCCCTTCTTCCCAAATGTACCTTTTGTTCCCCACTAGGCCTATTTCCTGCTTTTTCTGTTTCTTGCCCTTATTTTAGTCCATTCATGCTCACAGGGGCTCACAGTTGCTTGGTAAACCTTGGCCTTTCTCTATTCTTTCCATGACAGGTAAACAGTCAGCAGTCCCCACGGCCCCTCCCAAGTGAGTCTGTCCACCAGTTTCCCCACGGAACAGCCCACTGCCCATTCCCATTTTACCAGCTTCACTCCTGTGCCCTGTGTCATCATGGCCTGGCCTGGTCTTTGAAATCTGAGAGCCCGAGGTCTGAGAACTTGCTTCAAGTTCCTCCTGCTCAACCCATCTCAGCTGGATGCCCATCTCTGCTGTGGAGGTTCATTCCCTTCATTACCCCCCAATTTTTTTTTTTTTTTTTTTAAATTTAGAAGGGCTTTCCAGAACTATTGGCAGGTTTTCTCACTGCACTTCCTCTCTGTCCTGAGAGAGAGAGAGAGAGAGAGAGAGAGAGAGTGTGTGTGTGTGTGACTCATAACATCCCACACATGTGTGTACCTTATATGAAATATCTACTATGAAGTAGTATTGTCACTTTACAGTAATTTAAAATTTTTCTGTGAATATTGAAAGGGACCAGAGCTTGAGATTCAGGAAATACCTGGAATCTGAGGATGTAGAATGTAGTTCAAATGGGCAAGGAGATGTGGAAGAACACAGGAAGGTGGTTTGGACCTAATCCCCCTCTCACTTCTCTCCTTTCCTTGCTCTCCTCCATTATACCTATTATTTCAACCTATAGTTTTTATTTTTTAAATTTCATTTATTTATATTTATTTAGTTAGTTATTTAGTTACTTAGTTATTTAGTTATTTAATTTTCCCATCACCATTTATTCGCTTTATGCCCTCTTCCACGTTTACCTCCCTTCCCCAACCTATAGTTTTTAAAAAGCCCCATCTTCACCCCTCTAGGCAGTACACACTCTGCCCCAGCCCCAGTACAAATCAAAGCCCTTTCTAAAAAGCAAGCACAGTCTGACGTTCACAGCAGGACAGAAGAATTTAAGAAATTAATTATGCTTCTATTGACATTTCTACTTCCAAGGGTAAACATTTCTTTAATTATGGCCGTTGAGAAAGTCTTTGCTAAGACAGGCTCCTGTTTATGGAACATGAGGCTTATAGACCACAAAGACCAATATTCTCCTCTGATGACTATAAGAATGGCAGGATGGCAGGAAGTGTAATTTAAGAAACACAAAATAAAAATTTTTTTGAATGTATTTGGAGGTAGAGACATATATTGATGTAGTTTGCTACTTGGCCTTCCCTACTACAGATGTGCCATGGTCTAATCTCAAGTGTGTTTTACATATATGCCTACACAGAAACACTCAGGTATCGTTCCTTTTGGTGGATATTAGGTTCACTGGCCTTAGATTCTCTCTGACCACTAGTTGGTAATATAAATTGGGGGAGGAGATTGTAGTATTTTCTTGCAAGGAGAAAAAGATTCTACATCAAAGATTGTACGGTTTAAGTTTTAAGTTGTGTTTACTAGAAGTGACACACTTCTGACAGTTTGGATGACTTTAAAGAACTTCGGCAGGGCTGTTATAAATATGTTTTTAGTCACGTTCATCATGAATATTCCCATACATAGAATAGATTTGAAACAAAGAAAAGTACTTTGCTATGATGGGGTCTTAGTGACACTCACTTTTCATTCTTGACCAGGTTTGTCTGTCTTATACACGTCTTATCTCTTGGTCTCAACTTTTCTGTGTGTTTAGATTTAGCTGTTGGCTCTGCAGATCCTAATGATAATTCTTAGTGTATTTCATTATTGTATATCTAGGAACTGCTAAGAAAAAAACAAAACACCCAGCCCATTAATAGCAAGATCCTCTCACAAGATTGTATATCTAAATAGCATTTCATTTGCCACCACTTCTCTCCATATACAGTGATGTCTAAAGGCGCCATGGTTCACCCCAGGTGACACATGCCTTTCAAATTCCAGTTTGACAAAGAAATCTATTTTTTAAAATAGAAAAGCAACCCAAACCATAAATTCAGTAGCTCAGTGCTGTTTCTTGCAGTGTTATCATTTTAGAAGTGATTGAACAGATATTGTTCAAATTGAGATTGTTTGATTTGTTTCCTGCCTAGAATCTCTGTCAGCCATTACAGATTTTTTTGGCCTTATTTGTCATAGTTCTATAGTCTATCAAAAGAGAAATTTATGATGAAAATAATGATGGAGTTTTAGAAATATATTTCATTGAATCCCTTAAAGTGCACAAAAAAATGATTTTTGAATTACAGATGATGGAAAAGGGGAAATTAGCAAAATGAAAATAAATAGACATGTTGTTCCTAAATAGAAGATTATTGAACAGGAACATTCCTGAGTAGAATATTGAACTCTCTCAGAAGGACTCAGGGTACTATACTGAAGGCCACAGCCATGAACAGCCTAGCTGTGGTTTTTGAAGAAATAATCAATTTTGCCTAAGGCAGTGACCTTCTGTCGCAGCATTATCAAGTTATATCTGTACAACGTTAAGTTCTACAAGGTGAGTAAAGTTTCTATGGTCAAAAGTGTTTGAGACACAAATTCATAAACTTATTAGCATCAGGAATCAATTAAAACATTGGTTACTAGTAACCCCATATTTCTCAAAGTTAACCTGTTATCCCTCCTTTCCCATATCATGCCTATTGTTATCCCAAAAAAGTAGAGTCCCAAAGGTCAAGCTTTGGGAAATGATTGTCCTGCATCGCTACCTGGTTGTGTTTATGAAGAGGGGTGTTCTTAATGCCAGGCAACTTTCTGGCAATTTAGATTCTTCCACGCCTGGCAACATGGCATTTATAAATTTTAACTGAAAAAAGGGGGAAGAAAAGTTGATGATACCCTGATGTTATTCAAGAATTATGAAATCCTCATTGAATCACTGAGCTCTCCATTTTCTCCTTCTTCAACGTTAACTAAGAAGGCTGAACACCAGATTCTTTCTTTTCCCAAGGATTCTCCCAGCTCCAATCTCCTGTGATTCTGAGGTATTGTTTCATGCTCCTCCTCCCTCCCAGCAGCCCCTGCCCCATAGCTTCATACCTGAAAATCATCTCCAGGATTAACAGTCTGGCCAACCTTTTCTTCTCCTTGGACTCTCCATCAACTGCTTAGAGGAGATCAATGGGCCCTTGCCATGTCTTTGGAGACCCTCAAGTGCAGATATTCTTGCTGATTTCTAGCCCTTAGCCTGCAATATTCTGAACCTCTTTTTTCTCTGAGCCTGAGGCCTAAAGTTCACTTGTGATATAAATGGGCCACCAATCGAGGTGTGGTGCATCCGATGTTAAGGTGGATTTTCTTTCCTTTTCTTTCATTTGTTTGTTTTATTTGAAATATAACCCTGAATAATTACTTAAAAAAAATTTTATTTTAAATATGTTATGTGCTTGAAGAAAATGTGAAAAATTATATATCTACACACACACAAACACACACACACTTCTATATATTTATGGAAGGAGATAGAAATCATCCATAATTTCACCACCCAGGAACAACAACTGTTGACCTAGGGCAGTGATGGCGAACCTTTTGAGCTCAGCGTGTCAGCATTTTGAAAAACCCTAACTTAACTCTGGTGCCGTGTCACATATAGAAATTTTTTGATATTTGCAACCATAGTAAAACAAAGATTTATATTTTTGATATTTATTTTATATATTTAAATGCCACTTAACAAAGAAAAATCAACCAAAAAAAATGAGTTCACGTGTCAACTCGGACATGCGTGTCATAGGTTCGCCATCACTGACCTAGGGTCTTGACCCTCTGTATGATCTGAGGACCAGATGCAGTTAGTGCTAAAAACATGCTCCCACTTCTCTCTTCCCTTGGACTCTATTTGAACATTATAATACAAAGAGGGTTTTGTTATATTGATGGATGAGAGGAGAGTTTGGATTGATGGGGAGAGGAGAAGAGCTGGTATGAATAGTATAATGTCTTACCCCCGCCCAAGCCTTTTACTGGATTTGAACATTTATGATCAGGGGCATGAGGGCCCCAAATCACCACTCTGGGTTATGCAGAGCTGCTTTGGGTCCTAGTGACAAAGTGTGGTCCCGAATTGGAAAGGGGAACATTTTTCCAACCTTGGAATCAAACTCAGTGTTTTGAAACTCCCAAGGACTGGAAGTGAACCCTTGACAGGGTTTTGACTGTAGGCAATAGTAATAGTGATGTTTCATGGTCAGAGAACATGGATAAGTGGACCAGGTGAAACAAGTGCGAGGATGCTGAAGCTGACCAGGTGGGAATACCTGAGACACACCTTTGGAAATATCCCTGATTTACTGCGGAATATTTTGAGAGGGCCCAATTTCTAGGAATTATCCTAATAAGAGTCTGGGTTGCAACAGCCATCTATTTATCTGATAAATATTTATTGAATACACTAGAGGGCCAATGCATGTAATTTGTGCAAGGGGCTTGGCCCTCGCAGCCCCGTCTTTGTCCGGAAGGTCGTCCGGAAGGTCATTTGGCTGTTGGGTCTAATTAGCATATTACACCTTTATTATTATAGATACCACAAGCCAGATATTCTCCTTGGTTTTCAAATATGAAGGTGAACAAGATAGATAAAGTTCTTTTCTCCTAAGAAACTTAGACTCTAATAGGGGAGCTAGGGAGGTAAATTTGATGATGACAATTACTTTCATTGGTCTGGGACATCTGTGTATGTCTATATGTGTGACATTTATACACATATGTGAATAAATGTGTATGAATACATATATACACACATGCATTACACACTTTTTAATAAACTCAAATATATCTTAATCATTTTTTTGTAAATAATGTACTAATGCACCATTTTAATGCCTATATAATATTTCCTGAGATGGCTACATCTTCCCTTCTATAAACTATCTCTATGTTGGACATTTGATATATGATATTATAAACTGTGATGTTTAATCCCAATCACCTGACTCTAGCCCCACCTCTCAAGTCTCCCAAGATTTTTTCTGCATCCCTAGAATCTGATTCACCTGTGTCCCCCTGTCCCTGCCTTCTCTGATGCTCAGCTGCGGTGGCCTGTCTTCATGGCTTGAGCAGAACTACGGCCACTCCCACTGTTCCAAGAACAGAATTTCTTAGCCCGTGGCTGCCTGGGGCTGTCATGGCGCCAGAGCTGGGCAGGATCTCATGGCAAAGTGAGAACAGCTCTCTCATTCACATGACTTGCCTTTTCCCAAAAGGTGGCCAAGGCAATATCAATTGGGCCCTAGAGTGTTGCATGGTTCAGTGAAATGACTCTTTCAGTTTTCCATAGCCCCCTCTTCCTAATCCTCAAATATGCCTCTGGGGCATGGGAGGGACAGGTGCTAGGTAATCACTTTTATTCTGCTTTAACATCTCTACACCCCTCCAGGGCCAAGCCTTTATTCCTAGGCGAACCTTGCTATGCCTGATTTCCTCCCTCTGGTTGAGCTGCTTCCTAGAATGCTTCTCAGTCCTGCCCTCACCTCTCTCAGCACCCCCAACCTGGAAGTGGATGCCTGTACCACTCTCCCAGGTCTCCAGACAAGCCCTGCTCTTTCTAGATGCCATACGGCTCAAGATCTCTTGCAGCCAGTCTTACCACTGCTCCAAACCTCCCTGAACCTCTGGAAATAGGTGAACAATGATGGCAAGATGATAGGCCTGGTATGATGAACTTATTGTTATTCATATTAATCTATGTATCCTGCTTGTTTTCTTAAGCTAAAATTCCTTAAAGAAAATTTCTGGGTTCAAGAATATGAAGACTTTTAAGGTTTTTGATACATATTATTGCATTTGGCCTGGTGTACAGGGAATGGACCAGGCTTGCTTTCGCATTGAAAGCATAGAGAATAGAGGCCCTGTTTTGTTTGGAGCAGGAGGGCACAGAAGTTATGTAAAAATGTCAGCCTCAGACCTCTCTTTGGTGGAGTAACTCAATCATCCAAATGAACAACCCCCAAGAGTTCAAGGTCGGGGGGGGGGGGTCACAAACAAGTTTTTTATTTTTCAACTTGTTACTCAACCCGCCCCCCTCCCAATGGTCACACAGTCCAGCCAGGTGGGAGGACTGTTCTCCGCCTGGGAAAGATGGTTTCAGACGTATGGGTGCTCGGCACACTCTGAGGAGCAGAGCCACTGTTCCTTTAGGACCATAGGACAGAGCTGCTGAAGGGTTCCTGCGTGCCCCATGAAAAGATCAGGCCCTTCGATGTCTTCATCTTTCTGGAAGCATTTGCTATGGGTGCCTTCTGGAAATAGTGCCCATTGCTTAGACATGGTGTAAGCTGGCTGAAGGGGAGTGTGGTTAGAACAGGCCCCATTGCCCTGGAAGTCCTCTCCATTGCAGCACTGAGAGTCCCAGGCATAGGAGAATGATTGGTCGCCCTCTCCCCCAAAAGTGCCAGGCCTAAAAGTCCCACCTTTGAGAGTCCAAACAAGTTAGACAATCAGAAGTTGAAGAGGGTGAGTCTGGAGGGTCTGGTTAGAATGTGGTGGCATTTGGGGGCAGGACACCAGAAGCCCTGGTTGAGCTCCTCTCTTCCTCTTGTAATGAGCTCTGAGACCTTGGGAGTGAACCCTCCTCCCTGGGTTTCATTTTGCTCATCTGGAAAGCCTTAGTAGTAAACTTGTTCTGCATGCCTCTGGGGATGGCTGCAAGGAACAAACACGATATTGCTGAAGAAAGCACTCTGTAAAGGGTCAGAACCTGGTCAGCGTAAGGTGGGTTTCTTATTCTAAGGCCTTTATGGTCAATGACACGTGAGTTTCAGTGGTGATTGATTCTTTTTATTCTGAATTTCATTTCTCAGCCTCACATTTAGTTCACGGTAAATAGACACACATGTCAAATGCCATACACTGTGACTGGGGCAGAATCTGAGATGGGGGCTGAGGGGATGGGCTTCCGGCAGAGCGGGCGTGAGCCTCAGAAAGCGGCTTCAATGCCACTCTGTGAAAAGGCAGCGTCATTACTTTCCTGCTACACCATCTGTGTGTCTTCTCCCCGCTGCTGTCTCAGAGGAGGAAGGATGAGTTGGGGTGAAGGTAGCCTGAAGATTAATTCAATTCTGTCGGTCATGGAACAAGCTTCTCCAAAGAGTAAATGACTCAAGAATGACAAAAAAAAAAAAAAAAAAATAATAATAAATTAATTAAAAAAAAATAGGCTGCCTTTTCCCCTTCTCTTCTTTATTTTTTTTTCCATTGTGTAAGAGCCCAATTTAGTGAAATGGGCCTGTAGTGGGATGTGTTTTAAATAAGACACTCACTGGAACACAAAACATGAGGGGCCATGTGAATTGCTTTTTGTGTTCAGAGTTTTTGGTGCCCACATTTGCCTGACTGTAGTTCGCTACTTGAGAGAGAGGAGTAGAATGGAAAATGCTGTAGGCACTACAGAGGGCCCATTATCTCAGAATAATTCTTCCCTTTTAGAAAGTCACCGCAGCAAGGCTGGGGGCAGAGAACAGATGTGGCTCGGACTCAAGAATACTTAGAACCCAAGCCCGAAATCCAACTATGGGAATAGCTGACATCCAGGACGAAAGGCCATCCTTGACTTAGTTCTCACTGAGCCATAGTGTCTAGCAGCCCCTCAAAATGCAAATGCTGTTGTTTGCAGCACAAAAGCCCTGACTTTCCCTTCAACAGAGCTTGTACTATTTAAATAGCTCATCTTGTGTGTAGTTGCTGCACATTCTTTCCTCTTTTTTTAATTTTTTTTTTTTTTTTTGGTGTGAGTCAGAGTGCAGATTCTCGACAAGACGGAAAAGAAAGCCATCTAATTTACATGGGCACGGAGTCGCCACATCTGGATAGAGTTAGAGCGAGCGGGAATGACTCGCAGCATTTAAATAGAGGCGTGCAGAGCTTCTTTCTCTTGACCATATGAGGCATGCACATATCCTTCCATGAAAGCAAAGCCTAAAAGTCTACTTCTTATTAAAAGGGACTGTGACTAGTATGATTCAGCCATTACAGGAACTCACCCAACTTACAGGAACTGACCCAAACCTGAGGGCTGACAATGGGTGGCATCAGGCCACCAGGCACTCACCACCCTTCAGATACCCAGAGTTACATGCACATCACAGTTGGAACCCACTGTGTCAGTGCCAGGATGCTGGCAGGATCTGAAATCTGTCCCACTTGGAACTTCCAAGCATAGTGGTGAGATGCAGATGCTGGGGAAACCAGATGGAAATCACGGATGGTATCAGGCCCCAGGTGGAGGGATTTTGTGCATGTTAATGCCGGCATTGACAGACATGTTTTCAATTCAAATAAAATGTGAAGAAAGAATATGAAGAGCAGATACCCAGACATGAAAAGAGAATATGCATTGGTGGTAGAAGCACTAGGAAGATGAGGGGAAAGAGAAATGGCTACCTTCTAAAGCTGGGGGCTCATTGATACCGAATCACTGGCATCTAAGGAAAAACGATGTGGATTTTACAACTGACCAGGTATTCTCATGGATGTCTGGTTGGTGGTAATATTGTTAAAGACCTCAGTGAGTAAGCAGGTAGGCAAATATAGAAAATGATATTGTTAAAGGGCTAACGAGGCAGAAAATAAGTATCATTTTATGGGCCTCTTCTCAAGATGACTCACAAAGTGTTAAGGCAATGCTCAGCTTGTCGGATTTGCTGAATCCCAGTCTCTGCAGGTTAGATGTCTGTCAGGTGACAGCTGGTAGAATTTTAGGCATCTGGCCTTGACTTCTAGATCCTTCTCTGGGTCCCCTGACAGTCTTCAGAAGCAGCATAATAATATTATTGTCCTTACAGTTGACTCCATCAAAATTCCTTTTATTCTGTCTTGTTTAAGCCACTGCACTTGGGTTTTGTTGTGATAGCGGCTTATGCTATATCTTACCCAACACAGACTTCGCTGTTAGAAGTGGGGTGCTGCTGTGACAAAACCAAAACAAGGGGCTTAGTGGTTGGGTAGCAAGAGGCAAAGAAAAACATTGCAAATTGGAAATCTGGTGATTGCTGTTAAGCATGGCAAAATATTTGAAAACATTGTCTGCAATGAAACCCCAGAAGACAAAATACATGGTGCCAGATCCAGAAACTTCAGTGAAGCTGGTTAAGAAAACTCAGAATGTTGATTTGTTCTAGAAACTTCTTGCCACTTAAAGATTGATGACCTCTGGCTAATTTTAAAAGGTGATTCGTATGCTAAAGGGAAACGTTTAGCAGGTGATAATATTATAGCCTCAAGACCTCCCCAATAAGACTTCTGGTCCAGAGAATAGAACCACATAGCCAGAAACCTGTAATTCTTCCATCCCTAATCCCCCAAATACACCCAAGCAGGAAGTGCATCCCCAAAGCTGCACAGCTCCCAAGGAAAGCCTGTTCTTCAACACTCACTTCAGATGTGACAAGTGAGAATAATGGAGAGGGAAGAACATCTCAGTGGGCAGAGCAGGATCAAATCAAGGAAATTTATTCAGTCAGGGGAGGAAAACTTTGGTAATTGCTATGGACAAGTGACTGCTGTGCTTTGCCATTTTCCCTTTTTCTAATGGGAGTTTTAAATTGCAGTTTGTTCGTTTCTACTCCATCATTGTATAGTAGGGAGTGTGTGTGCATGTGAAAGGGGAAATAGCATTCTACCAGACCCCAAGAAGCTGCATCTAAATGACGGAAAAGAGTGCTCCTCTTTTTAGAGAGCTTGATACAATAACTAGACAGGACATTGAGTTGTATCCTACAGAGATCAGGCGAGCTATTTGTGGGAAGAAAAAATGCAGATACTTGAGTGGCTGAAGAGGTGGACTATGCTGGTTGTCCTCCATCATCCATTATTTTCTCATTTTACTGATAGATGTTCATTTTTGTAACTAGACCTGTGACAGCCAGGCAACAACTCCAATTCCAAGCTGCTTCTGAAGCTAGTTGTGCAAACGTTATAGGTTCTAGACATTGAAATGGGAGCAGACATGGTATGTGCTTTGTGCCTTTATACGGTGTGGGCTTGAGCTCTGCATGCTATTTTTCTCCACCTGCTGCCTGGCATGCAGAGGTGATGGCAGGACCTGGACCATTCAGTCACCTTGAACTCAGCCATGTGCATTGAAGATGGCAGAGTGACTTTATCTTTCTCTGGACCATGACAGGAGAGAGATAAACTATCTTATTTAAGCTGTTTTGAGTCCCTTTATTATAGCAGCTTAAATTGGACTCTAAATAATATAAGTGGTAGCCAAAAGCATGCCCAACCCATGAATTCATAGAAATCTGGTAGAGGGCTTCTGCATTAGGGATTAAAAAGCCAAATCTTATCTATATTTCAAGGGACAGATGAGGAGAAAAGATAAAATTTAGATCTCCTGTGGGCCTCCCATTTCCCAGAACAGACCAGAAAACCTAGACAGGAAGTGGAAATGCTAATATTGCCACAGCAGCAGAGAGCTGGCCAGGAGGCAATGCAAATCTCATTCTCTGCCCAAAGATGTGGGTGATTTCCATATGCCAAGCATTATCAGCCCCCTTATGACACCATTGCTTATAAACCAACACTTTACTTCTCTCTGGGAGAGGAAGAGCGGCAAAACATTTTTTTTTCCCCAGCAGAAAAATGCATCCAATAGATTTTAAACAAAGAGAAATGCAAAATATGTTTTATTTCTAAACTTGTCCATCATTGCACTAAACCTAGAAAGTTCTGTTATGAGTTTTTTGAGAGATCTTATATGAAACAATAATTAACATTTCTTGGGATTCTTGGAGCAAACTTTCTATAAAAGGCACAGGGCTGCTCTCGCCACAAGTAAAATGGAAAATTTAACTTGCTTTGCAGCCTCCAGCCAAGCTCTGGCAGAAGCCTTGCTAAGGGCAACTGAAGCAGCCTGAGTCCATGGGCATCAAATAAATGCTGACCCAATTGCTTTTTTCTCCATTCTACTCACAGAAACAGTTGGTTTTATATCCTACGGAGCCTTGACCAAGCACCTGGTTCTTGTTTTAGATTCAAGGAAAGTTGAAGTGACTTGACAGTTAAGGGCAGCAATGGAACTTGAGCATGGTCTCCGGCATCCAGCCACTGTTCCATCTCACCTGCTCTTTACAACTTCCATTGGGGACCTTGCCAGGGGAGAGGCTCACATGACGTAGGACTCCATTGGGTTCTCAGCAGGTTACTTAAGGAGCTCTGTGCTCAAGCTTTGCAATACCCACTCCTCCTCTTTAGATGAATCCTCCACTCTTTAAAAAAATTTTTTTATTGAATTTATTGAATGACATCGATTAATAAAATTATATAGGTTTCCAGTGTAAAATTCTATAATACATCATCTGAATACCGTATTGTGTGTGTCCACCACTCAAAATCAAGTCTCTTTCCCTCACCATTTATTTCCCCTTTACCTTCTCTACCTCCCTCCACCCCCCTTTTCCTCTGGTAATCGCCATACTGTTGTCTGTCTATGAGTTGTTGTTGTTGTTTTTGTTTGTTTGTTTTTTTGCTTAGTCTCTTCACCTTTTTCACCCAGCCCCCCAATCACCCTCCCTTCCGACAGCTGTCAGTTTGTTCTCTATATCTATGAGTCTATTTCTATTTTGTCTGTTTGTTTATTTTGTTCATTAGATTCCACATAGAAGTGGAATCAGATGGTACTTGTCTTTCTCTGACTGGAAGCCTCTACTCTTGAAAGCAGGTGGCCATCCATGCATCAAGCAAACATTTACAGACTAGTAATGATAAGTTTGGTGCTACTGTAGGTGCTGAGGGTACAGCCGCAAGAAACAGACTAAATTCTTTGTCCTCCGGGAACTCACATAACAGTAAACAGAATAACTAAATTATATAAAATGTTAAAAACGCAGAAGAAAACTAGTAAGGGGGCTAGGGAGTGCCACACTAGCGGTGGTGATATGATTTTATATTGGGTGATCAGGGTGGGCTGCACCGAGAAGTTACTGTTATTGCAAAATCCCGAAGGAAGTAGGAGAATGGACTCGGGCATATTTCAAGGAGGAAGCACCTGATCAAGGGAAAAGCCAATTTAAAGGCTGTGAGACATGAGGGTGACTGGATAGTTAGCATAACTTGAGCTTGTTACACTCTTTGTAAGTGATCATGATTCTCTGAGAGAGTTCTGTGTGTATGTATATGTGTGTGTTTATGTGTGTGTGTGTATTCCAAATGCTTTATATGTTTATTGAAACCTCACAATAAATTAGGTAATATTATTATATTCAATTTTACAAATTGGGGCACAGAGATTAAATCCTTGGCCCCTGATAACACACGTATTAAGATCAGAAAGAAGATTGGGACCCAAGGATGTGTCACCCCAGGATTTTTGTAGGAAACCCTATGCTTTTTAACCATAATGCTATAAGGTACCCACCAATCCGCTACTAACAGGACAGAGTGTGCAGTCTGGTCATAGGTAGGGGTCAAAGTCTTTGCTAGGTCTTCTGAGAATTAAGCCCACATTTGGTGACTGATTCTAAGTGGGATCTCTGGGGTAGAAGTGGATCTTCCATAAACAGAAATGCTTGCTGAAGGGGGAGGTGGGTGGGGACCTGTTTTCTTTAGAAAAAGAACATCCAAGTTGCATGGGAATGCACCACATGATTTTTGTGAATTGAAGTCAATTTGGCACCAACAGAAATAACCTTAGGAACAAAGTTTGTATACAGTATGTTCTTACGGAAACCACAGTTAGAATGTAGAGTAAACTGTTAAAGATAGACCCTTCTTTCTGGAGTTGCATTAGCTGTCTTTGGGTGGAGACAGCAAATTGTTTCGTTTATAAGCTTTGTACATCAAAAGCTAGATCTGCTTACACTTTAAAACCAAAAGGAGGAGAAAGACTTATTTTTAGCTATCTGAAATTTAAACCAAACCCAACACTGACATATGGATGTTTCAGGCTGCACAATGTCAGAACATTTCTCAGCGATGACATTAAACAACAATACATTATTGCAGCTGTAAGAAAGTCCATGTTATAAGGTTATAAAGTCATAAGATTCTTCTCCTATAACTTGACTCAATAGTTACTGGGCCACTGGGCTAAAAATATTGGATTTCTCAGAATTAGGAAAGGCTGTCTGGGATTGGGGTTGTCACGTGGAAACTGAGTGCAGTCCCATGAGAATGAGAACATCACTGTCTCTAGTAGAAACAGCTTTTGGTATTTGGGTTGGGTCAATTGGCTGGCCAAAGGGCTATTTATTGCATTCAACTTGTAAGAGGAAGGTTTAATTTTTAAATTTTACGTGTGCGTGTATTGTAGATGATATACTTATTTGCTTAGGTTAGTTCAAAAATGTATATTAATCTGCAACTTAAATCACCACTCAACATTTTTGGGTAGACCTTTCCATGTAGATATATAAATTCTGAATAGATATAGATACTTAGACATATGAAGCTATAGATTACTTTTACTCTATAAAAATGGGATGAGACTTACCCATATTGTTGGGTGCCATATTTTAAAAAAATTCTTATTTTAATGTTTTTTCAGTGTGATATTTCACTTAATATTTTTCCATACTATTAAACATTTCCTCACACCATTACTTTTATTTATATTCCATTTAAGTCCATGCATGCTCCACACTTTATTGTGGTAGACCCGCAAACATCAACATGCCCTAATCCTTGGAATTTGTGACTATGTTAAGTGATTAAGGAATTAAGATTGCTGACTTTCAGATAGGGAGAATATCTTGATTATTGGCTGGGCCCGATGGAATCACATGGAACCTTCATAGTGCAAGAGGGAGGCAGGAACACAGGTACAGAGATGTGGCCTGAGAAGGACTGGCCCCACTCTT
This sequence comes from Myotis myotis, assembly GCF_014108235.1. NCBI lineage: Eukaryota > Metazoa > Chordata > Mammalia > Chiroptera > Vespertilionidae > Myotis > Myotis myotis. The sequence goes on along the minus strand of NW_023416319.1, from coordinate 26,460,413 downwards.
GCTGGCTTTGAAGATGAAGGGTGGGAGCCATGAACCAAGATATGTGGGTGGTCTTTAGTATCTGGGAATGGCCCTCAGCTGAGAGCCAGCAAGAAAATGGGTCCCTCAGTGCTGCTGCTACTACAAGGAAACAGGGACCTATGCTCCCCAACAGCCTCCATAAGGGGATGCAGCCCTGGTGACACCTTGATTTGAACTCAGTGAGACTCAAAGCAGAGAACCAGTCTAGCCCCCAGACCAACCAAACTGCGAGATATGAATTTGTGTTGTTTCAGCTACTTAGTCTGTTGTATTGCATTAGAACAGCAGTAGAAAACCAATATACCGACTGTTATATTTCTAGGTATTTTTTTAAAAATCCTCACCTGAGGATATTTTTCCATTGATTTTTAGAGCAAGTGGAAGAGAGAGGGAGAGACAGAGAGAAACACTGATGTGAGCAAAACTCATTGATTGATTGCCTCCCACATGTCCCTGAGCAGAGCCGGGAGCCTGCAACTGAGGTACGTGCCCTTGATCGGAATCAAACTTGGGGCTCTTCAGTCCACAGGCCGACGACGCTCTATCCGCTGAGCCAAACCGGCTAGGGCTAGGTAATTTTTAATTAATGAAATAATGTTGCAGTGAACATCCTTGTAGCTAAGCCTTGATGTAGCTAAATCACATATCTTTGATTATTTCTTTGCAATAAGATATTAAAGGGGAACTCCTGGGTAAGTGGCATCGGACATTTTCAGACTTTTGATGTGCAGTACATTGTCAAATCTAAAGAGCATGCTTTTCTGATTGGCGGTAGGGCAAAGGGATAAAGAAAGGCCACCATTCCTTTCTTTCAGCTATTGGTTCCAGTTATTGGTTTCCTTGGTGTGTACAGTATCTCTTTCCTCTTCTGAGCTTAGCCACAGCAGCCTTTGCATTTTCTGTGTAGACTGGAATAACTGCTGCATTAGTGGAATAATGGCCAGCTCGAGAACTGCTTGAGAGATCTCTATGGTGAAGTGGCTCCTTAAAATTTGGAACGTTAGTCGAAGAGCATCAGACCAAGTGTTGGAAGCAAAATGGAATGTGCTTTGCTCTTCAAATAACACTTGTGCTGGCATTAGGGAAGGGTGGGGGATAGGTCAAATATCCATTACTAGGCAAGCAGCTTGAAGTATGTTTATTTTATGGGGTTCTCTTCATATATATTAGTCAGAGGTGGTCAGAGGCTAACTGCCTCCTCTATGAGCCTCAAGAGTAGCTGTTCTCAAATACATTCAACCACATTAGAACTCAGAGTTGTCGATTGGAATGGCTGCTGATGTGGATGAAGAATTTAGAAAAAAAATCTCACCCAGGTGACCGGATGTACCTCAGCTATGTGCCCTCATCTTTAAGCTAGCACTCTAAGCTAGCACTCATCTTTCATGTTTAGGATGGCTTACACTTTAAAACAACATTAGGTTTCAGATAACATATTTAACATTTGGGCAGTTTATTATTTTCTGGAGCCACACACTGATCACACTTTTTAAAAATTCAAAATGCATGGGGACAAAGCTTTAGGACTATTCATCTATGTTCTTATGCGAAATAATGAACAATAAATAATAAAGTAGCCACATTAAAAAACTTCACTTTACAAAGGGACTCACTGCGGTATTCTTTTAAATAATGAAAGTCTCTGGGGAAGCTAACATCACACTTAATTAAAACCAAAATGGCATGTAAGTAGTATACATTGGAGGTCTCTCTCTCTCTCTCTCTCTCTCTCTCTCTCTCTCTCTCTCTCTCTCTCTCTCTCTCATTTTAAGTTCTCATAATGTACAACTATTGCTTTTGCAACCCAGAAACTCATTCCTGACAAGTAACTTCATCAATAGTGAAACCATTAAAACATTTTAAAAAAATTGGAACTCTAGTCAAAGAGTCTTGGAAATGATACAGTTCAGTTGAGGAAAGGCAGCGTGGAATAGTGGAAAGAACATAGCCTTGGATTTGGACAGACTGGCTTTGAACCCTATATGCCCAACACTTACTATATGTTCACATCTCTTAGCACACTACTTGACATCAATTTGGTGTTTGATGAAGAAGGGTATTAGTCATCTGTTATTCCACTGTATTATTCAGATTCAGAGAGCAAAATCCATATTTCCCTTTGGATTCAAGGGCTTCAATGTCTTGCATTCAGAATGAGGAACACATAAATAAATAAATTAAATAAATAAATAAATAAATAAATAAGTGTTTCTTTACTTAACCTCACCTTACATTCATGTCAGATGTGTGAATTAAATCTAGTAGAATTAACTTGTCAACAGACCATACCTTCCTTTTCATTTTCATGGAGATTTAGAGAATTTACTTGTTGGTATATAAATACTCTCAATTAAACATGACTTTTCCATAAATATGTAACCTTAATGCATTTAATAAATTTTCTTCTCTGTGAAAGAGCATTTTTAGTTGGATATTTGAAATTAAAGTGTCATTTGAACCCAAAGGCCATTGCTCTGTTAAAAAAATCTTCAAGTTATTTCCCATGTTTTACAGTATTAATTACTATTCATCTTATTTCATTACTTCCTCTTACTATATTTTTCATGATTCCAATAAGATATTTTTTGTTGACCTCAAATTGATCTATACAATATCTGGATGCATTGATGCTATAATGTCCATCTTTTGTCTTTTTAATAATAACATATAACAGCCAGTTATGTTTGGCCCCAGTCTCTGGATCTACAATAAACACATAATCCAGGCTTGGTTAGTCAGTATATTTTATCCTCCTAATCACAGGGATTGGTTCAAGGGTGGGCAGCTAATCCAAGACAGTCCAATCAGAGGCAATCCTGAAATTTTTTGATGGATCAACTGCAGAGAAGTCATATTTTTTACTGCTCTACTGGGACGGCCAAAAAGTGAGGACTGAGCCTCCAGCGAATGTCAGCATTTTTTTGCAACATATTGAGAATCTTCTTCTTCTTTTTTTTTTTTTTTTTAAAGTTTTTGTTTTTTTTAAAATATATTTTGTTGATTTTTTACAGAGAAGAAGGGAGAGGGATAGAGAGCCAGAAACATCGATGAGAGAGGTCGATCAGCTGCCTCCTGAATGCCCCCCAGTGGGGATGTGCCCGCAACCAAGGTACATGCCCTTGACCGGAATCGAACCTGGGACCCCTGAGTCCACAGGCCGACACTCTATCCACTGAGCCAAACTGGTTCGGAGAGAATCTTCTTGAATGTAAAGTCAATACAAGAAAAAGTTGAACTAAGAGATGAAGAAAGGCAGAATGCCAGTGATGGCATTTTAAGTCCTTCAATATGAACCCTTGTAACTTTTCAATGATATGAGCCAGTAAACTCCCTGCCTTAAGTCAGTTCAGTTAGATGTTTGCCTGACCAACACAAATACTTCCTTGCTTAAATTCATGCTTTCACTTCCCAAATACTGTCTCTTTTCCTTTAGTCACTTAAAAGCTACCATTACTCGAAGTCCTTTTTTCAGCTTCAGATCCTTGATCAGACCTTATTCAACTACCCAGGCCCTGGGAAACTCTCTTCCTGTAACCCATTGACAATGCGAGCATGTTTCCTTGAATAGTCATTTAGCTTTGAGTATATATTCTGCTTTCTGATCTCAGCAGTATCTTCCATGTCCTTCCATGGGTGTCTACTGGGGAGACAGGAGAAGGGAATAGTTGGAATGTGTCTCTTAAATTCGGTTGAATAATCATGCTGGAGGACAGAGAGAGATCCTTTTCTTTATTTTCCTTCTCTCAGCCAAATGCCTGAGAAACAATACTGAGTTTAGTTACAAAGTCTTTCTACACATTCATAAGAACACTTATGTCTGTGACTTTAGTCCACTGAGTTATGATGACCCAATTTTATTACTTAAGGGACCCCTCTCTGTCCTGAGCAACAGCCCAAGAAGATTGCTCAATAATTGCTTGTAATTGAAGATAAACTCTAATGTTCTTATTATTTATGAATGCCATGCTAAATTAATCCAGTTTAGTAATCAATAGTAATTGTAATCAATAATGTATCCAGGTTCATCTCTATAGCTCAACATTCTGGAATGCTTTGTTGCAACCATACATCTGCCTCTGTGGTCCTGAGGCACTCCAGGTCTTAGGTGTGTAGGTAGCTCTTTGGCCACCAAGGTACCAATGCTCAGAGGCCGTGGAGAAGAGTCAGAGTGTTTTCAATAACACCATGTTCTTCTTGTATTGATGCCCTGCCCTTGTTCAGTCTTGAGGCTATTGAGATAATGGTGTAACTAGATTTTAAAAATCTCTTATTGCTCTGCCTTTCCATCAGCATCAACTAATTAAAAATATAGTTACTAAAGTCAAGGTTACATGCAGATCTTTTTCTCTTTATTCTATTTTACCATTCTGTTCATTCATTCATGTCTAGTTCTTTCTCTTCATTCTCACTTTCACTGTACTAGCTTTGGTCTCATTTAGAATACTGCCCCCTTAACTGGTCTTTCCTCTTTCATATTATTTTTTCAATCCATTCTTCATATCAGAAAGGTTATTTTGTTGAAATACAGATGAAATAATTTACTATTTGTCTTGAAACTTCTAAAAGAGCTCCATCGTCTACTTAACACATTTCAAACTCTTCACCATGGTATTTAGTATCTTCCATGATGTGATTCCAACTTACCTTTTACATCTTATTTGCTCAACTTTGCCACATAAGGACATAGTATAAATTAAATCCCGAAGTAAATAAATAAATAAATTTTAAATCAGCTTTTAAAATGTGTTGTTTTCTTTATTCAGTGGACACATTCTTTGACTAAGCCATATAAACCAGTAAAATATTTGTGCTATCTGAGATATTTCAAGACCTGGATATGGAGAGGAGTTAGAGAGAGAAAAAAAAAAAAGAATGTCAGGCTTAAGCTAATGCAGAAAGGTAATCTAAAAAAAATGCAGTATTAAATCTGCATCATTGGGTTACAAAGACCAATGCAAATCTAGTCAGCATCCTTTGAAATAAAACATTACTAAGCACAACAAAAAACATTGCCAAAAACATCTCCTGGTCTTGATTTTACTAATTTTAATGGAAAAGTCTTTTCTCACCAAAGGTCTGTTGATATTTCCAGGAAGCAGGTCCCCACACTCTTCTTTCTTGGAAAGTATTGCTCAACTTTGTATTTTTAATATAATGAGAGAGCCCAGAGATTACAAGTAAAGACCAGAGAAGATAAGGAAAGTCACAATTTGAGGAATCCCTAAGTAAATAAATAAAATTTAAATCATCTGTTACTAGTAAAATAAAATAAGAACATTTTCCAGCTTGGTTAAAAACCACAGGGCAGAGGGTTTGCGCGGTTTTGAAACAAACCCATAATTCTTTAATAAATGAGCAAAGACTAGGAAGTAAAGTAAAAATTCTGGGGATTGGAGCTGATGGAAGAAGGTATGTTAGAAGACCATTCTTTTCTTTTTTCTTCTAAATATATTTTTATTGACTTCAGAGAGGAAGGGAGAGGAATAGAGAGATAGAAACATCAATGATGAGAGAGTATCATTGATCAGCTTCCTCCTGCAGGCTCCAGACTAGGGATCGAGCCTACAACCCTGGCATGTGCCCTGACTGGGAAGCAAACAGTGACCTCCTGGTTCATAGATCGATGCTCAACCACTGAGCCACACCAGCCAGACTAGAAGACCAATCTTATTTCATGTATCTTTTTAATAAAAAAAAGAGTTTTTTTTAAAATTGATTTTAGAGAGAGAGGAAGAGAAAGGGGGAGAGAGAAAAACATTGATGTGAGAGTGAAACATGGATCTGCCTCCTGCATGCCCCCTATGGGGATTGAGCCCACAATCTGGGCATGTGCCCTGACCGGAATTGAACCAGCAACCTTTTGGTGCATAGGATGTTGCCCCACCAACTGAGCCACACTGACCAGGGCTATTTTGTGTATCTTAACAGAACTGCCAGAGTAAAATCTGCTAATCTCTTTTTTAAACCATCAGGATGGAGTTCACATCTCCCATAAATGATATATAACATATAAATGCATAGCCAACTACTCATGTCTCACTATTAAATTCACACAACACCCTCCCTTTTCTCAAAGAACATGTATTTTATACATGTCATCTCTGTTCATCTCTCACCTCTCTATGGAAACCCGGAGGGAAAATGTTGAGTGACTCAGTCAAGGTCACAGTGTGATGAAAGTGCTTGAGAGCTGGAAAGGAACCCATGACACCCCATCCAGTGCCATACGCCCGAGTTCACACTGCTGGGTAAAACTCATCGCAACTGCGTGCGTGTTTAAGTGATATGTCAGTGCTACATGGTAACACATGTAACACTTCCCACTTAGGATCTGATCTTGGCTAACTCTGCTGGAAAATATGATATAGAGGTTTCTCGATGGTAAAAAGAAAAATTTTTTGAGCAAAATTTTGACAAAAAAGAACAAGATCTGAAGTTTAGAATATTCCCATTTTTCCAAGGATGGCAGTGGCTCCAGCAACCTCATTTCACTGAGTGTAAAGTTAAGCATGAAGGCAGAATTGCACAGATCAGGTATTCTTTGTAGAGAGAATCACCAACCGAACGAAAGCAAAACCATGTTTTGCAGTGGAAAATAATGCTACAAAGCAAACTCTGCGTGGAAAAATACAAAACCCCTTTTTACAATATCGCACGCTCAAGTCTCATAACTGCTTAAGCAGGGTGTCCTCAGGCTGGGAAATGGGTTGGCACCACAGGAGTTGACAGGTAGCCAGCACATCGGACCCCAACCCTTTTGCAGGCTGAGAAGCACTGAGGTCTGCTAAGACGTTTTTAAAAAGAGATGGGACTTGAGTATCTCATGAAGGTAAAGAGATTACTGAGTAATCTGTTGTGGTTACGAACTAATCAGTTCCTAGCATTCATGTAGGAATTAATCAAAGTCTAACACATTTAAAAAAGGGCTGGAGAAAACCTCCCAAGGAGAATGATGGGGATTAACCTTCAGCTTCTCCTAGAATACATTTTGTTGGAGGGAGATTAGGGTCATGTGGTAGGACAGACCTTTAGTCCTCACTGAATATCCATACGTTCTCTACAGCTCTCAGCCCTTTTATAGGCAGGTGGCCAATGAACCGAAGCATTTAAAAGCTGTTGCAGGACCTTGAGCTTTCTCATCTGCAGCTATGGTGACCTTAAAACTATGTGTTCCAAGTTTCATAGCTATAAAATGCAACCAGATTGAGTTCCTGAGCTGCCCTGAAGGACCCCTGCACAGGCAGAGGTTCTTGTGGGATTAAGAAATAAGCCTGTTTGTGTGAAAGCACTGAGATTTAGAAAAGTGTTTGTTATTATAGCACAACCTCGCTTATTCAGACTAATACACACAGGGACCAATAACTTTCTTGTCAAAAGTGAATTTGACTAATTGTGATTACTGTCTCACTTTTTTTCTGATTCAGCTTGTTTCTCGGTTTCTTGCTCTTAGAACTCGGGATTATGATTGTAAAATCTTAGTCAATCCTTTCCCATGGACAGTAAGACCATGCATTTGGTATTAAATTTGCATAAAAGCATTCAACCTTGCAATATTGGCCCTGAAATATTGGTGTATCTTTATTCGACACATGCCTTGTTCTTTACTTGAAAATAAATCATCAGCTTTTTACTGTAGGCAGCCATCAGTCAGAGCACAGGCCTGACTGGCCACTTGGGAGGGGCAGGCCTTCCAGGGACTGCACAGAGGACAGGGGCTCCCCCAGATGTATGGGCACTGTGTTCAGTGCTGGGAGGTGGACTGACGACTGCAGCATTTCCCGGCTCCCTGACATCAGGTCCTGCAGGCCTCCCTCTCCTGACGACTGCAGACAGTCAAGAAGCACCCAGAAGTTTCCCCATTGGCTAAGAGGGTGCAGAGGGAGGTTCTTACACCCAGTGGCCAAAAGCTAGAGAGATGAATGGACAGGGCCCCAGAAGCCCAAAGCTAGCAAGATAATTGGGTAGAAAAAAAGCCCTCCCCTTGCTATCTTTATAAGAACTGTGGGCTTGAGCAGGAAGAGGAGATGGTCTTTGAGACCATTCTTCCGAGTCTTGGGGCACCTGAATAAACCTCTTTCCTTTTGGCCTAGCATCTGTCTCACAAATTTGGCTTTTGCTGCGGCAGGCAGCTGAACCCACTTGTTCGGTTACAAGCTGTTTCTCTATCTTAAAATCTTTAAAAATGCACTTTGATTTACTTGACATTCACTCTTTCTTTTTGATAAACTATTCATCCATGGTATCTTTGAATACATCCCTTCTTACCATGGAAGCAATGAGGAATATTTTTTACTAAGCTGTTAATATGACATTTCTAATGTCAGATGTATCTCCTTACAAAAGCTATTTTTAAAAATCAAGCTCTACAAGCAGAGTATTATACCATAGGTGATATAAAACAGAGATTGTGGCTACATGGCTTTCCCTTTGAAACAAACCCCAAAAGCACTAGAGCTACAAGGATGCACTGTGTTAAAGGCCAGACAATGTAACCAGTAGCTGAAGTCTCACATAATTACAGTTCAAACACTAATTTGTATGTCTTTTTGGGTTTATTTTAAAATGAATTATTTAGCTTTTTAAAAAGCCAGCTCCATTTTTTAAAAAAGGAAATGTACAATAGAGACAATTATTACTACAACTACCAGCTGAACTGTAAAAGTAGAATATTTTAGAATTCATTGTTCATTTGACCTTTTATTTTACTAGTTAAAATTATTATACTTTTGGAGTCTCTTCTTAATTGCTCTGTGAAAGTTCTGTACCTTTCCTCTGTGCCAGAGTTTTACTTTTAAATTTGATGAAACCCCTAAAATCATGTCGATAGAAAAATAACTTTGCTAGTGCCTAAAATGAGTGTTTGTGACCAAGTGATTATCTGGAATTTAATTTCATCATCTCAAAAATTTCCTTAGAGCCCATCAAGTTTTAACATTCTATGCTTCCATGATATTGACATGTGTTTGAAGGACACAAAGAAAACCACCTGTATGTATATCTATCTATCTATCTATCTATCTATCTATCTATCTATCTATCTATATCAATGTATGTGTATAGATAGATAGATAAATAAAAGCACACACAATTTCTTAACATTGGAGGTATGACTTTAAAAACTCACATTTGAATATCATTTTCCTAGGTTATTCATTTTGTAATTACTTCCATTTTTCCTTTTGTGATTTAGAAGTGTCAATAACATACCCTTTCACTCTATGTATTTTAGGTTGAGCAACAAAGCAGAGTAACAAGTTGAATCTTTACAAGATACAGTAATAATTTTGCTATATAAAAACTTGTATTGAGATCGTGGAGATAAATAAACAGGAGCCTCATTTAAATTAGAGTTAAGAGGCGACATCACCCATCGCCACTTACCCCGAACAGGAAGAGGTGTACTTTCCATCTCCGACAGGAAGATGTTTTCTGCTCTCCTGCTCCGCAGGAGGCGGTAGGAGGATCCTCTCCTCACCCAGCAACCACTCAGCGAATGAATGACAGCCAATAAAAAGCCACTGCACTTTGAAATCCCAGTTTCCTCCAATGGACTCTTTGTTTACAACAGCCCCTCTGAACTCTCTCTTTTTTTTACTTTGTTCTGTGGACTTGCATGTGGTTCACCATTAGATTGCATGTCCCAAATTCCAACTCTTTGTTGTCCCTGAATAAGTCCATTTTGCTGGAGAAATATCTGGGTGTCGATTGGTTTAAGGTCAACAAGATTTAACCTGTAACGATGAAAATTATTCTCTCAAGACGATAAAAAACATACCAAGGAAGGAAGGAGGAAAGGAAGAAAGAAGGGAGGCAGATAGGCATGTGGTAGGCTGGATGGGAAACTTGATATTCTCGGGACTGGCTGTTGGTCCTATTTCCCACACATTCATGGGGACTTGCACTGTACCTGGTGAATAGTTGGCAGTCAATAAATATTTGTTGACTAAGCGACAGTTTTAGAGTGGCCAACTGCAACAAAAGTTTTAGCATTTAAACCATGAATGATTGATTTTAAATTACTTTTTTTAAATTTTCAAAAAAATATATTTTACTAATTTTTTACAGAGAGGAAGGGAGAGGGATAGAGGGTTAGAAACATCGATGAGAGAGAAACAGATGAGAGAGAAATATTGATTAGCTGCCTCCTGCACATCCCCTACTGGGGATGTGCCCATAACCAAGGTACATGCCCTTGACCGGAATTGAACCTGGGACTCTTCGGTCCGCAGGCCAATGCTCTATCCACTAAGTCAAACCGGTTAGGGCTAAATTACTTTTTAAACAAATATTTGACCAGGGACACAAGGCAGCAAAACACTGGGAGATAGAAGTTAATGACATCTATGTTGTTCTCAGGTTTAAAAAATAATGATTTTCTGTCTATTCTTTGCACCCTATAGGTGTCCCAATCAAGAGTGGTGGACAGACTGAAAATACTGACTGGCTGCCCTTTCAACTCCCCAATCCCCTCACTTTTCAAAATATCATACCAAACCAGTGTCTCCATCTGAAGGCCAGGGATGACTAAATGATAGCAGGAAGTGTGATCATAAACAAGGTCAGAGAGATAAGGGCCTCCTCCCCTAAATTTTGGGTTCCCACTCTTGGAAACTCTTTCTTCAACTTCTCTGACCTGCTGTGCTCTGGATCTTTCCTGCCTTCATCTTAGATATTTGTCTAAATCCTTATGTATTTGTCACTCTAAGTTTTCAATCTGCTCTGACATAAAGGAACTGTCTTATTCTTTCTCTGACCTGGACTTCTCATTCCCCATCTGTTCTAATCCTGGCAACTTGATTGAGATTTGAGCCATGTCTGAATCCTTGGCTGTACTCTTTTGCTGCCCACAGCCTGGCCTGACCCAAGGAGACAGAACAAGCAGGCAAATCAATTAAGATCATGGCACAGAAAGGAGAGGTCTGTGTGGATTGCAGAGATTAGGAAAGATTTTTTAGGGAAGGTGAGATTTAAAGGGTAGATTAATTCTGTCTTTCCTGTTACTGTTGGTTAAAATGTTGCGTTAGTAAAAGTGGAATTTTTTTTTAGTGTGCTATGATATGGAGGCTATTCATTAATTCACACCAACTTTTCTAGTTTCCATATACTATAAGATCTTTCTGTTTCCCTTGTTGCTATAAACTCTTTGTGATTTGAGTTGGTTGGGCATAGGATTCTGTCTATGTGTTCTCCCCCACCTCCTTCCTATTTTGCTCATGCACATCTGTGCTTGCTTATTTTCCATCTTCTCAGATCATAGGTCACGGTCCGGAAAGCTCATCTGAGTTGGGTTTCCTCATGGGGAACAATCGAGTCGGTCACGTCTGCCATAGTGTGTGCAGCCATCCATGTTACATGCTGAACAGGCCTCTCTTAGCAGTGAGGTCCAGGGTGGGTCTGGTCCAGGGCAGAGGCAAGCTCCCAGGGCTGAGTGGCAGGGCTGCCCTGGCTCTGCTTGGCCTGATTCGGGGCTTGGAAGGGGAGGCACAGAACCGTGCCAGGAGCTTTCTCTAAGGGCTCCTGTTCTTAGACCCAGCAGGCTTGGCTCAGTGACAGTGACGTGTGTGGGGGCAGGACATGCGCTCCTTTACCAGGAACTTTGGCAGCTCCTGCAGCTGTGGGGGTGGCGCCCTAGACTTCCCACCCACATCAACCTTCAAAGGGGGCTCATCTCTTGGCTCTCATTGACACCCAATTCCCTTCCTCTGAGGAGCATTGTATAGTGTGTCTACCTCCTGTGGCAAGTAGGAGAGTTTTGGAGAAATTAAGAAGCTAGAGCCTGTACTCTGCTCTTAGTCCCAGGGAGCTAGCTCTATAGGGTGCTGAGTATTTTGTCTTTAATTAAAGCATGTTAGATCACTTGATTTCTCTCCCCCCCCCCCCTCATTTAAGGAAACCAAATGCAGAGGTGGGGGGCAAAGAGGTAAGTTAGCTGGGCCGTGCTCCTGGGCTGAGGCACCCCCTGCTAATTCCATGTCAGCAGAGATTAATTTTTGATTGCTTCTGTCATCAGAGTGGTTCTGCCTAAGCTACTCTTAACCTTTAAAATTAGCAGCAATGTAGTTATGTGTAGGAAAAAGTCCTAGACCAGGAAACAGGTGCCCAGCTGTAACCATGAGCCCTTGGGCAAGACACACACTCTCAGGTCCAGTTTTTTTCACTTGTGTGTAAAATGAGACACAGAGATGATACTTCTGAAAGTCCCCTGGGGACTCTGGCTTCAATGTGCCTCTGAGTTCACACTGTTCTCTGATTTGTACATTCTGTTCACACTTTCCACTGTGGCACTGTCAGCCTGGGTTGGCCAACTTGTCTCCTTGCCCACCTTTGCCTCTGGCCCATTATGAAAGAGAGCGTTTGTTCAATCAAAACACAGATACCCATGGGGTACCTAGAAGTATTCAAAGTAGATAAGGGGGGCTCTGCAACAAAAGAGCCAGGTCCCCTCCACATTCTTTCCCCAGGACAGCCTCTGTAGGACACTGTATTTTTCACACCATGTTCCATATATTGGTTAAACATTGTGCACCATGTAGTCTTACTTCCTGGTTGACACAGACAACATGACCTCCTTGCCCCCAGCTGTCCCTGATTGTGTATCTGAGTTTTCTTATCTATAAAATAAACCAATACTATCTGCCTTGTAGGTGCATTATGAAGATTAAATGAGCTAATGTTTTTTAAAGTGTTTACAACAGAATCCAGGACATGGTAAGTACTTGTTAAATATCCACGAAATGTTGGTAGGTGTGCTATTACTAAATAAATAAATAAATAAATAAATAAATCCCCAAATAAAATAAGTTCATTTGGAAAATCTGGGTTGATCAAAGTCAACTACATTTTCTTTTCTTTAGTCCTCTGAACCAGGGGATTTTGAAACTTTGTGACTATGGAAAGCATAGGATATGATTTGGAATTTCCCAGGCTTACTTGACTGTGGGGTGACTTTTATGAAACACCTACTATTATTTCAGGGAACTCAAGTGCATCTCATGGAACACATTTTGAAAAATGCAGCTCCAGGTACATGGAAGCTGCTCTCCAGGGCGTTCAACTTTCATCAAGGTCTCTTCTGCGGCAAAGTTCTCTAGAGGGATGTCGGTCACTTGTTGTGCTGTTTTCTATTTTCATATTTATATTAATTGCTTTTTTGAGCAATTACTTGCTAATTTTAATGATTGAAGATAGCTTAGATGGAGCCACCTTATTGAAGAAGCAACCCAAAATTAGTCTCTACTGAAATGGAGTTAGCATGAGCTTCCAGAGCCCAAGAGCATGGCCCCACTAACTTATCTCTACCTATCCCTGACCTGAGGGGATGCCTTTGTTGAGAAATAGAGGTTGTCTGTGAGCTCCTGGAGTATATGAGAACCAGAAGCCTGGCTCCATGGTGCTTAGGATGGTGTTGTTTTTCTAAATCCTTCTTCTCATCTTCCTGGATAGAACCTGCAAACAACAAAATGCTCTTACCTGTAACCCAGCTCAGTATTCAACAGGCTGCCCAGAGAGCCAGTCTGCAGCTGAAAAATGGATACTGAGCAAGGGAACGTATAGGGCTAGACCTCTGGGGCAAATATGTGCCCTATGTCCATTGACTCTGCCCAAGAACTAGAGCGACAGGGATTGGATTAGGGATTAGAGCCTTTTGTCACCAAGGACCTGGTGGTAGCCCTTTGTTACAGGATAAAGCCCAACACATTGGCTAAGCAGTCAAAACCTTCCCAAACTGGGCCACCCTCACTTTTCTACTTCACATAATCAATGAAAAGTTCTTGTTCACTCTTCTGGGACCACCCATCCCCTACCAATGCCACCTGTATTTCTTGTGCCTCTGAATATTTGCTTGAATAACCTTGTTTTCATGTCTTCTATCAGAATCGCTCCTATCTTTAAGACCAAACTAAAAAAATATCACACTTCTCTCCCCATTGCCCACCTGCCCCATCTCATTGAAGCAATTCAGGATTCCTCTCTTCTGTTAACAATGGTCTCATATGCTCTATTTTGATTCCATGTCTCTCTATGTTATGGCTCTTGGAATAGATATAATATCCACTCACAAAAAAATAATTTATTTGAAGTCAGGGACTGTGCTGCTTTCATCCATGTCCCCAGCCTTTGTGTCAACATTCAACAAACATATGTCTACTAAGAGCTATTCATTTTGCAGGGTTATCATGACTTAGTTTCCTCTGGGCTAATTGGTTGGCAGGTAATTTTCCTTATTCTTTTAAGCCTTCTAAATATGAAATTGTGTACATGCCTAAGAATGACATTCAAGATCCTCCACCATCTGGGATCAATATACCTTTGAGCACATGGAGAAGGGGTGTAAACCGTCCAAGTTTTCGTTGAAGAACAGCTGGGTCGAAATCATGGTTTCTCGCACCGGCACGGCTAACATTGTGTGCTGGATAATTTTTTATTGTGGATGCCTGTCCTGTGCATTGCAGGATGTCCAGTGGCATTCCTGTCTCTCCCCACCACATTCAGAATCACCCTTCTGACTGCTCTTTCCACCACGAGATTGTGATAAACAAAAGCATCTCCAGACATTGTTACGTGAGGGGCTGGGGGTAAAATCACTCCTGGTTGAGAACCACTGATCTAGAGGTTTCCAGTGTTTTGTTCTGAGTTTTGCAATAAAGGGACCATGTCTTCCTGTCTGACATCTCAGGTGGTATCTCCCTCATCTGGAACCCACAACAGATAAGTGTAGGCAGGGTTAGGCAAAAGCTTGAGCAGGAATAGGCAAAGCTCCGTAATGTTCCGTGGTTCACTGGTGCAGTCAGGAACAGATGGTGACCCAAGTGACCTGGGGTAAACCAAAGAAAGCCAGACAGATGGTTAGATGAGTGCTTTGCAAAGTCTTGTTCATGAACCACATCTTTTGGAGAGAAGATGAAAGGTTCCTCGACTATTCTCTGTGCCTACTATATGAAATTTAGTTTTTTAACAACTCCCAAGGAGATTCTTATGCATCCAAGTGTTTGAAAACCACTGTAGTGCTTGCTTATTTATTTATTTATTTATTTACTTACTTACTTATTTAGAAATCATTAATTTTAAATAACCCGGACAGTGTATTAATAGCACACACAAAAACTAGAACTTAGCCTTGATATAACAAAAAGTACTATCTATACCAGGGGTGGGCAAACTTTTTGACTCGAGGGCCACAATGGGTTCTTAAACTGGACCGGAGGGCCGGAACAAAAGCATGGATGGAGTGTTTGTGTGAACTAATATAAATTCAAAGTAAACATCATTACATAAAAGGGTACGGTCTTTTTTTTTTTTAGTTTTATTCATTTCAAACTGGCCGGATCCGGCCCGCGGGTCATAGTTTGCCCACGGCTGATCTATACCTTAACTTCATTTTCTCTTTTTCTTTTTTAACTTAACTGCCTCCTAAGCACTAACACAATCCATATGTAATGGGAACAACAAACCCTCACCAGACTATGAGGCTGGTCAGGCACACTTGAATGAATCTATCCAACACTGAGGCCTGGTGGGTGCTGGATACAAATTCCCTCTTCAGCGCGATGTGGGCACCCAGTACACTCACCACTCCCTTCTCCGATCGGCTTGGTCTGTGCTGCTGCTTTTTTCCTGACCCAAGAGGAGATATTTTTTGTGACTTAGAAGGAAAAGTAAAAAGAAAAGCAAGCTGAGATAAGATGCTCTTTGGCAAAAGAATAGGATAAAGTGCATTGTAATTAGTTCGAAGTTAGGTATCTGATTTGCGTCTGTGTACTTACAAGCAGGGCCTAAAACTCTAAACCCACAATTCCCCAGTTGTAGTGCAGCTAAAGTCACAAGGTGCACACAGTGGGTAGATAGTAACTACTTTCTGTTCTGAGAATATAGTCTTTTCTTCCTTTGCTACCTTCCATTGCCCGGCAACAGTGCTAGGAACACTGCCGGACATCTGTAACACCTTGCTGACTGGAATTCAGGGCTGCACAACCCTGTAGGACCT
Organism: Myotis myotis; assembly: GCF_014108235.1. NCBI lineage: Eukaryota > Metazoa > Chordata > Mammalia > Chiroptera > Vespertilionidae > Myotis > Myotis myotis. Next base: position 26,444,407 of record NW_023416319.1, on the reverse strand, counting down.
ATAGGTTGGCGCAAAAAGGCATCTGGATATTGACCTATGCACTAAGCTACATGGATGGTCTTCTTATAGCCCATAAGAGTCTGGGAGCAGAAGAGACCCAGATACTGACTGCATGGACCCCTAGAAAGAGTTCATTCAATGTCCCTGCTTCTTGGAAATTGAAATCATTGACACCGTGGAACTTGTCTGGATAAGAGAGAAGACAGAAAATGATGCCAGGGAGAATCTCTACTAAAAAGACAGAGCCATCCAGGTTTCCATTGGAACTGTGTCTCTCACTTCAAAAACACCCCCATCGTCAGAACTGCTGAGCCAACACTGAAATGCAAATACAGCTATATCAGTAACGTGATACCGCTAGAGGCCTACCCGGACTTGCTGCCGTAAAATCTGGCCCCAGTTCTTTCAGATTTATGTTTCTAGGGGCTTTCCTTTTTTTTTTTGTTTTATTAACGTACTTGCTCCTATTTGTCAAGCAGTTAGGCTGGTGTCTTCGCGTTTGGAGATTACAGGGGTGGAGATAAAACACCAAATGGGGACTCTGAGACCTCAAAGCAGAGGCGCGCATTTTTCACAGATATTTGCCAGAAGCTTAGAGATGGTTGAAACTTGAGACTACAGGGATCTCTCTTTTTAGCCAGGCTTGCCTAATATTCTGGCATCCTACAATTTTTGTGTACTTTTTAAGGAAAAGGAAAAGGAAAGTGGGAGGGTTTGTCTTTCATTATCTCCATTGGAGAAATAAGGAAATGTGGTGTTTTATTCATAGGCAAAGTTCTTCCGGCAAATGTTTTGAAAGTTAGTGGGATTTGATAGATCCTCTCTACCCACTCCACCCAGTTTATGTTAGCCACTCCCACTCCAAATCAGAAAATGTCTTTGGTAGATGGAATTATTGGCCTCAATTCCTTATCCACATTTTTTGCCAGATGACTTTGCAGCCTCTCCCACAAAAGGCAAAGTGAACTTCCTCATTGGTTTGAGGCTTGCCTTGGCCAATGAAGTGTGGGTGGCAGTGGCCCTAAGAGGCATCACTACTCCCATCTCTATGAAGAGAGATTTTCCCATGTAGCCCGGGGCCTAGATGAATACATGGGGAACCTCAGTATGGAGCCAAGTTCAGCCAGATCTATATCTTGATGCAGAGCCACCTGGCTGAGCCCAGCCTTGATGAGCAATGCCCAGATGGCCTGCAGATTTGTGAGCAAATATAAACAATTATTGTTTTAATCTACTGGATTTTAGACTGAATTACTTGTTATACAGTAATAAGGTCTAGCCAACTGATAGGATGTCCCGAATCCCTTTCTTTTTCCAATTCATATATTAATTATCAGCTCAATATTTTTTGGGACAAATGGATGATTTTTCTAGCCCTTTCCAAATGCTGCAAGTAGAGACTAGCTCATCTTTCCAATTAATAATGACTCTGGGGAAGAAACTACATCTTCCAGTCCTTTGTGTCCACAGCCCTGAGCTCCTGCATCAAACAGTCCAGTCTGGGAGGAAAGGACATGACTTTGGGATTCAAATAGTCTTGGAACAAGTCAAACTCTTGCCACTTAATAACTGAAATTTTGGCGAGGCCCTTTAACTTCTCCAAATCTCAGTTTCCCCATATGTAGAGGTTGTTGGGAGATAGTAGAGATAAGTTACATAAAGTGCTCAGCACATAGTAAGTGTTAAATAAATGGCAGTTGTTATTAAGTTTGTGGCATAAATCAATAAATGCTGTTTTCTGTCAGTGTTGGGAACTGGTCTTCCTCGAGAGGCTCCTACCTCTTTCCTTCTGCCAAATATGGCACCTTCCCTGGGTTCTTTCTGGCGCCCGTCTGTCTAGGTCTGACACTGCAGGTTAGCACACGGCTTCCTTCACTGGTCCCTACTCAGCAAACTCCTTTCATAGTGGTTGTCAAGCTGTAGACCTGCCTGTCCTGGTCAGGTGGTGCTCTATACTCTTAACAACAATAGCAGCAACTACAATAATAATAGACATTATTGAGGGCTTACTGGGTTCAAATAGTTTACATGGATGATGATGATCTCATTGAATCTTTAAAGAAATTCTGTGCTATGGACTGAATTGTGTCCTCCCCCAGCACCATTCATAGGTTGACACCCTAACCTCCAATGTGACTGTATTTGGAGATAGGGCCTTGAGGTAATTAGGTTAAATGAGATCATAAAGGTGGGGTCCTACTCTGATAGGACTGGTGTCCTTATAGAAATAGGGGAGACACAAGAAAGCCCTTCCCACACCCCTCCCTCTTTGTGTTCACATAGAGGAAAGGCCAGGTAAAGACACAATGAGAAGGTGACTGTCTGTCGAGGAACCAGGGAGGGAGCCCTCATTAGAAACCAGCCTTGCTAGCACCTTGATCTCAAGCTTCCAGCCTCCAGAACTGTGAGAAAATAAGTTTCTGTTGTGTAAGCCACTCAGTCTGTGGTGTTTTGTTATGGCAGCTGGAGCTGACGAAAACTGCCTTCATAGCTGATATTATCACCTTCAACATTTAGTGACACGGAGGTTCAGAGGATGAAGTAACTTCTCCCTTGTCCCACCTGCAGCAAACGCTAGAGCCAGCACTCTCATCTCCGCAGCCCTACTCCAGAGCCCGTGCATGGAATCATTCTGGGTCTGAGATTGCATGTTAGCACATGTCTTCCTTCGCTCGCCCCTACTCAGCAAACTCCTTTCAGAGTGGGTGTCAAGCTGTAGACACCTGTTGAATTACTTGTTCTGCTGCTGTTGTCATGATCAGCCCTGGACCACCTCAGTACTGCAGGAGGCTTTCAGGCCGGAGACAGCGTGCCTGCAGCCACCAACATGAGAAGGTGGGATGCTTAGAGGACTGAGGTGGGCCCTCAGCTCAGGTTCCACAGGTGGGAGAAGCAAGAATGTGATCTACAAAGAGGGCTTCTTTGGCCACAGAAAAACTTCAGACAGCAGCCCAACACTATCGAAGGGAGGCCACCTAGAAAAAAAGACTCCCCCTCCCTCCAAAAATTGTTTTGATTTTTTAGGTAGTAATAAATACTTTATAGTATAAATTATTCCATTCAATGCATATTTTATCAAGTTACTGCCTGGCGTTCAGAAAAGTAGCTGGTTGTATAATATTTATAAATATTAATAAACCAACAATGAAGTCATTTTGAAATCCCTCTCAGTTTATCTTCCCTCAGTGAGAAGTCAGCTTCTCTGTTGGTACTCACTTCACCCTTTTGGCCCAAAGGAGGCTCAAGGACAGATGACATCTAGGAAAGGCAGAAGAAATGACATGGGGAAATCTCTGTCACCAGGAAGGTTGGCGAAAGCCTGTTGTTTCACCCCCAGGCAGGTGTGGAGAGACAGGCAGAACAAGGTGGTGAGGTACCCATGTCCCTACCTCCCTACTAACCCCAATCTCAGAGTACAACTCCCGGCTAATGGAAGAGGGAGGCAGTGCTGCATGGTAGAAACATCTCCATAGGTTTAAGGAGAGCTGAGAATCTTGAATCTAGTGGCCTGCTTTCCTCATTGTGGCCTGGGGGTGCTGGAAGCCTCTACGACAGATTTTCTCACCTTTGGCACTGTAGACATTTTGGGTAAACTATTTTTTTATTTTTTTTCTTGAGGGGCTGTGCCATGCACTGTAAGATGTTTAGCCTTTACCTACTAGAGGCCCTAGTATTTCCCTAGTTGTGGCCATCAAAAATGTCTCCAGATGTTGCCAATGTCTCCTGGAGGTAAACTTGTGCCCTCCCCCAAAGGAACCACAGTCCTTGGAGATGCTCAACATTTGCCCCCATGTTGGAGTGACAGTGATAGGGTGGTTCACGTTGGGAAGAGGTCATGGGTAGATGAGCCTGAGGCAGGGCTCCTGGCTCCCTAGGGCTTGTATGTGGTGAGCAGGAAATCCAAAAATTCCAGTTTTCCCTGAAGACAGGATTCAGAGGTGCTGGAGGCCAGTGACACTGCAGAGATCTGGAAGCAGATGGCTGATTCTGTGGTTGTCAGCGTAGGCAATGTCCCTCCAGGACAAGACATATCCCACTGCAGAGACAAGCAAGAACCGAAGAGATATGTTGAAAATCTTCCCTCCCTAACTACCCAGGAATATGATATGTTAAGAAGCCACATTTCCTTTGCATATCTAAAGAGCAATGTGAGTATGTGTGGTCTTTTCTTTACCTCTGAGAAAAATGAGGTGTAGCTAAGCTCTGTTATTGGTCCAAAGGGTGGGACCAAAGGGTGGATGCAAACCCAGTCAGGATGACTCCAGAGCCCAGGTGCCTCACTGCTCCACCATGCTGCCTCATGGCTGTAGCACTTTGTGTCTACATAACCGAAGTCACCCATTTATTCCTTTTACCAGACATGTCAAACAAATGGTGGCATTTCATTTCTTTTCCATAGCAATGCTTCAAGAAAGCATTTCTAGCATTTAGTTCCTATTGAGCAATAATTTCGTTCTCTTGGGAGCTCAAAGACTCTCAAAACTGAGAGGGAACTAAAGGGAGCATTTGTTGTAGTAGATTATTCATGGTAAAGAATTTGCTGCACCCAGAGCAACAAAGATCTGTTTGTGTGTGGACTGCCAGGGTGGCATCTGTGCCGCACTGAGAGCAGAAGCAGAGCACTAAGCAATGAGCTTGTCCTCTGGCCCCATGAAGTGGCCCTGTCACAAGGCTTTGTAGATAGAGTTACTGGGGACTTAGCAACCCCCATGCCATTCTTTCTGAAAGAGCCAGGGACTGAGGATTATCAAAGATAAAAGTCAATTACATTAAAATGAGTCTCTTTTTTTTCTTGTTTGTTTTTTAACAGCAATCAGTTATTATTTAATCGTACCTTTTTTGGTCTGTGAACAATGTCTTCATGAGCCTGACCTTCCTCTGTAATCAGCTTCTTAACTGGGTAGAAAGAGGCCATAGAACAATCACTGAATAAGAAAGCGAAGTCTTTAGAGTTTTGTGAAAGAACAAACATTTTTTTGAGTCATTGCCTTTGGGTAGACTTCATCATGTTGGAAATTAATTTCTATTAAATGCTGACTGTGGCTGATAGAAGGTAGCTTGACATTTTCTGATACTCCTCCCATTGAGGGTTCTGGTTCTACACTTGATTCTGGGTTGGCCTGTGATGTTTTGACCAGTAGAATACAGTGAAAGTGATGCTACAGCAGCTCTGGGCTTGCCTTCAAGAGGACCAGCAGCTTCTGACTTGGTCTATGGGGACACCAAGGCTCCCGGTGAGAAGTATGACCAACCTGAGGTTGCCATGCCATCCTGAAAAGCATGAGTCACGTGGAGGGGGCCCTAGAGGATGAGTTGCCAAGTAGAGACAATGTGTCAGAGAAGGAGGGAGAGAGAGAGAGAGAGAGAGAGAGAGAGAGAGAGAGAGAGAGAGAGAGAGGCACCGGGACATCAGATAGGTGATGGGTCCTCCCGCCCCAGCTGGAAACAGAGGTGACTTATCCAGTTGAGCTCTTCCTAAATTCTTGTCCTACAAAATCGTGAGCAAAATTAAATGGTTCCTTTAAGCCCCTAAATTTTGGAGAAGTTTGTAAAACAGTCAAAGATAACCAACTTTTCAACTACTCGAGAGCATTGTAGCTAATCCTAAAAAATTCCCCAGGTTAGAGCTGGAGAGGGTCACAGAATCATCAGCTCCAATACTTTTATTTCACAGAAAAAACTGAATCCATAGGTGTTAAAACAGCAGGACTCAGCCGCTTTGTCGAAGAGCAAATAGTTAACTTTTGTTCTAATAGCTTTGTGACAGCTTTCCCAGAGAAGAATATTTCTTGGTCTTCAAATGTCTTATGAGGATTTTTACTGCTGCCACGAAGTTCATAATCATCCTCACCCCCTTGCCCCACCCAGTGCCTGCATTCCATGGCAGGGGCCGGTCTGCTCCTGGGACTCAAGAGCCTTCCTTTGTCCCTCCTTCATCTCATCCATGAGCAGAGTTGATCCAACTTCAAAAGCAGACTGGACACAAAGGATATTGTGATTCATGTTGCCAAGTTGCCTTCCTTCAGAACAGGCTCTATTGGAAGCCATTAAAGGGCAAATCCCAGGACGGCAGGATTAGGGCCGGCTCCCTTGTTATCTGCCTCTGGGCCGGGCCCCTCTGGCTTGCCTCACACTTGCACACAGCTGCTCACTCACAGCAAACCATTGCCCTGGGTTCCCCATGGCATGCAAGGCTGAGTTTCTGTGGCCATGTGCTCTGTGCAGAAGTTGACCACATAGCTTTTAAGTTAACAGGGAAGAGACAACTCACAGAGCCCTTAGTTCAGCTGGCTTTCCTCTGTTGCAACCGCTCTTGGTAGAACAACCAGAAAGAAAATCTTTCTGGTAGTCTTTGTCATTGTCTAGCTGAGGTTCAGAATAAAGCTGTCTCCACTCCATTTGCCCCAGCCCTACTCAATGCAAAAGCACTTTAGTTTTCAGACACTAAATAGTTTCCAAAAAAACCCCAAAACACACCAAAAAAAGAATCTACCGGAGCCAATGATGGTAATCCTACGCTTAGTGAGAAAATTGGGGAAAATAGTTAAAAGTTATTCTCAAATGAATATGAGAGCAGAAAAAATTATGAAGATAAAAACATCAAGCTTAGACTAGCATTTTTCAAAGTGGTTCAAGGACCAGTTGCATCGGATTACATGGGATGCTTGTTAAAAGTAAAGATTCCATACTATGGGCTATAAAAAGGAAGGCACTCTTACCCTTTGAGACAGCCTAAATGGACCTGGAGAGCATTATGCTAAGCAAAATAAGCCAGTTAGAGAAAGACAAATATCACATGATCTCACTTATATGTGGAATCTAATGAACAAAATAAATTGATGAACAAAATAGGTCGAGAGGCATGGATACATGGAACAGACTGACAGATCTCAGAGGGGAGGTATGTGGAGGGGATGGGAAGAGATTAACCAAAGAACATATATGCATATATGCATAATCCATGGACACAGACAATAGTATGGCGAAGGCCTAGGGAGGGGCAGGGGCTAGGTGGAAGGGCGTGTGTGTGAAAATGGGAGACGTCTGTAATACTGTCAATAATAAATAAAATAAAATAAAGTACAATAAAATACAATAAAATAAAAATAAAGGTTCCAGATTTCCATCCTGGGCCTATTGAATCAGGCTCTCGGGGGCTGGAAATATAAATTTTCAGCAGCTCTCTAGGTGGTTCTTGTGCTCATTGAAGTTTGAGACGGGCTGCCTCAGATTTATTTTTACAAACAAATTTCACGAAACATTTTCTGCGAAGTCAATATCAATCTCAGCTCTGACTTATTGCGCCCTTCCTAATGCCTGCATGCGCACGTGTGTGTGTATCAACACACCCAGACACACACAGATGTACACACATCACACTGTTTAATAAGCTTCTAATGGGAGTGGGGAGAGGGAGGCAGACTAATTTAAATCTTTATGTGTGGTTTTTAGACCTCAAGAAATGCGCCCCCCTCCCCCCCTCGTTGCCTTATCTTCTCCCTGTAACATTTCTTTTATGCATGAAACGTTTCCCCCTTCTGGTTTTCTGGCCACAAGGGAAATTCCCAGGTGCAAGAACATTCAGTCCTCAGCCTCAGGAAAGACTCTGATGTGGATCTTTGAAGATGGGGGAACTTAATTATTAAAGGATCCACCAGGTGCCAATAGAGTTGAGCAGGAGTCCCAAAGGGGAGTTTGTTTTCAACATAAATACTAATAATCTAGTAATTGTGAAGCGAATATTTATAGTGTGTGGCGGACTCTGATCTGCATTGGCCTTGCTCTCCTGTGGGATGTCAGGGTGGGGAAAGCAGGCAAATGTGGGAAAGCACTGACCTGGAGAATTTCTGCTGAGCATGCATCCCCTCCTCCTCCACCCCTGATACTAGCTGATAATAATAACAGCTACAACAATAATGGCCAAGGTTTATTGAGCATGTGTCAGGCATTATGTCCAGCTACAAGTATGATCTCACTTAATGCTTACCACCATTCCGTGCAGGGAGGACTCTTGGTGCTTTCACTTTGTATATGAGGAAATGAGGTTCCTCTCAGCCAGAAAATAGTAAGACAGTGACTTGAACCCAGAACCCACTTCCTCCTCACTCACTCCCTCGGGTCCAGACCATGCTCTGCACTTTGGCTGGAGCACTTGGTCACCGCCTGCCCTTCCTTCCTTCCTTCCTTCCTTCCTTCCTTCCTTCCTTCCTTCCTTCCTTCCTTCCTTTCCTTCCTTCCTTTCCTTCCTTCCTTCCTTCCCTTCTTCCTTCCTTCCTTCCTTCCTTCCTTCCTTCCTTCCTTCCTTCCTTCCTTCCTTCCTTCCCTTCCTCCTTCCTTCCTTCCTTCCTTCCTTCCTTCCTTCCTTCCTTCCTTCCTTCCTTCCTTCCTTCCTTTCTTTCTTTCTTTCTTTCTTTCTTTCTTTCTTTCTTTCTTTCTTTCTTTTAAAATATGTTTTCATTGATTGCAGAGATGGTAAGGGAGAGGGAGAGAGGGATAGAAACATCAATGATGAGAGAGAACCATTGATCAGTTGCTTCCTGCATGCCCTCCACTGGGGATTGTGCCCACAACCCAAGCATGTGCTCTGATCTGGAATTAAACTATGACCTCCTGGTTCATGGGTCAACGCCACCCACTGAGCAACACTGGCCAGACCACCTGCCTTTTCTTAAAGTGATTTCTGAGTTGTGGCTCCAGTAGTACAGGATGTGACTTATGTCTGAATGCCTAAGAACCCTTGAATATACAGATAGGCACCGTTCAAACCCCTCCCTGAATTGGTTAAAATTCCATACTTCCCACAGGGTCAGGCTTGCTGATGACGAGGGTAGCCCATCTCCTCCAGCATACAGTTCCAGGATAAGTGCTGATTGCTTATTTCTAGTAATAGCAGAAGGTAATTTCTGCATGATTTCCACACCCGTTTCATCCAGCAAGGACCAAGGCAATTATTAATCAGATTTAAGATGAGTTCCATTAAACTATATAGTAATAATGAGAACAGTGATCACTGAGGGCTTCCCACCTGCTGAGAACAATGCTAACCCTTTTACAAAATTAATCTCACAATCCTATCACACTTCTTTAAGGTGGATATCACTATTGCTTTTCTATAGATGAAAGTTGAATAACTTGCCCAAAGTCACCCAGCTAGTCACTCAGAGGGTTTGGGTTTGAAATTTAGTTTGACTCCAAAATTTAGTTTGACTCCAAATCTGTGCTTTTAATCACTTAATTACTATTCTAATGAACCTCTTCTTCCCTACCTTCCCTCTTTCTTTCCTTCCAAAAATATTTATTGAAAGCTTCCTCTGTACTCGGCCTGTGTCAGGTGGATAATGCAAAGGCGAGCAAGCAAGCCATGGCCCTTGCCCTAGCGGGGTTTTGGGCCAAGTCAGTGATGATATAAGCAATTAGGAAGCACGGTGGTGAACGCTACCATAGAAGCTACAGCGCGGTGATAGTAGATGCAGAACAGCCTCAACTCCCGGGTGCCTTGCTCAGCTCCTTGAAATGCGGAATCCCCACAGCAGCCCTCTGGTCTGCGTGTCAGTAGCCCCGTGTGTGTGTGTGTGTGTGTGTGTGTGTGTGTGTGTGTGTGTGTGTGTATGCTGAGTTTCAGAGAAGTCAGAACACTCACTCAAGGCCACACAGACAGCAGTGGCAGAACTGCTATTCAAACGCTGGTTTACAAAACCCATGGCTGTGCTTTCCTTACTAGACCAAACTCCCTGGGCCTAATATAAACTATAAGGGACCAACTGCCTTTCTCTGTGATGGGCAATATGTTTTGTACTAAATAAAATGGAATTAAAATTTCCCCTAACCCAACTATCATTCCTCCACACACTTCTTAGGGGGAAAAAAGTCTAAAATTCCTACTTTTTGATGATTCTCTCTGTGAGGGACAGGAGGAAACCCTTAAGATAAAAGATTCCATAGAGTTATTTACAGTTCTGCTATAATGGAGTTTGCTAGGAAAGTTACACCTCAGTTCATGTTTGTTTGTTTATTATTATTATTATTTTGTTAATTCTCATCCAAGGATATTTTTCCAATGATTTTTAGAAAGAGTGGAAGACAGAGGGAAAGACAGAGAAACATTGATATAAGAGAAACACATCGAGTGGTTGCCTCCTGCTCGAGCCCTGACCAGGGCCTGGGCCAGGAAAGAGCCTGCAACCAAGGTACATGCCCTTGACTGGAATCGAACCCAGGACCCTTTGGCCCACAGGGTCAATCCACTGAGCAAAACCAGCTAGGGAAGTTCATGTTTATTTAGATTTCAAATCCACCTTAGCTTGGATTGATAGCATGAATCAGTGACTTCATTTTGGGCTACGAGGAACTGATAACAGACTAGTAAGCACTAAATGCTGAAAGAAGTACAAAGAGGCCAAGGCACTTGATTGCTGGTGCAAAATGAAGGATGTGCCGTTCCACGGGGCACTCAAGCCCCAACAGTGGACTCAGTGGGAGTTTCAGGCATGTAACCCCTTGTTGGTCCTCTGAATTTCCTTTATCTTTTGGTAAAATAACCACAATAGCAGGAAATGGCTTCAGAGGAAGGATAAGCTCTCCTGTTGCTTTGGGAATCCCAGATACAGCCAAGGAGAGGAGATAAAGGGGGCTCCAAAGCTATATTCTCCTTTAAGGGCAACGGACAGATTTCATTTCTCTGAAAATGCTTCTTACAGGAGTTCAGTACTGAAACCATTGCTGAAACCATCAACCGAATGGAAAAGTCTCCAACGTCAAGTTTATGCTCCTTGATCCAGACCAGGATCCCGGCTGCCAGAACAGTTGTATGCGATTATGGAGCACTCGGGCTCAACAGCTGCCCTTGCTCCTTTTGAGTTCCTGAAGTTTGATGCTGCAGTGGTTTCAGAGGGACCAGCAAAGCTTTCTCCCCATGAAAGACTCTGCTCAGCTCCCACTGCCCCTCGCCTGTGTGCTGCCCATGCACATCCTTAGGCCTCCACGCTCTCGGGACACCTCGCACATTCTGAACTGCGCCCTACATTTCCTGGGGTCTGATTACATTTTTAAAAACTGTTCTTGTGAACAGTGTTTGGACATGAGACAACGAATTTCCTATATCACGTGTGGATTTCCAGAACAGTGCCAGAGGGGCTAAGAACACTCATTCTCCATCGACTACACAAAAATGTTTTTATCCTATGCCCCAGGCCAGAATTTTGTCTCCTCTAGTATATTAAAAACACTATCTCGGAGAGTCCATGTTAACATTTAATAACATTTAATTAGTCAAGTGCTTTTGAAATCATCTTTTGGAGGTCCGAGATAGCACTGAAGAGCAAAGGGCCCCAACGGGCATCGACCCTGATTACCTGAAAGCAAAATTTAAACAGAAAAACCTGCTTTCCCTCTGCCGCTTCCCCGGAACCCAGTCCCCTCCACAATTTTCTCATTATTTAAAGTGAAGCAATAGTTGGTTAATATATTGTGATAGGGAATGTCATCTTTATCTGACCAGAACTCCAAGCAAGTTCAGACTCAGGAGAACGAAGATCATTTATTCTTTTTCTCAACACTCAATAAAAGTATTGACATCTCAATACTTTTTTAAAAAAATCAATTGGCATTGATTTTCTGTGTAAATCAGGGAAAAGATGACCCCGAGTAAGACTTGTAACAGTTTCTTGCAAACCATGATGTGCTGTGAAAAATTTAAGAAAGGGACTTGTTAGCCTTGTATGATACAAAATTAGGGATATGAGGGGTCGTGCTATAAGTAAAGGTAGAAAAAGGTGACTCACAGAGAACTTCCATAGAATTTAAAATTATTTCTGGCCCTTTAAAATGGGAAGGAAAGAAAATATCTTTATGATCTTGGGTTAGGCAAAAATTTCTTAGAACACCAAAATCATGGTCCATGAAAGAAAAGAAAAAAAACACCACACAAGATAAATGGGACTTTGGCAAAATTAAAAACCTATGTTTTTGAAAGGCACTATTAGGTGAATGAAAGACAAAGTCATGGATTGGGAGAACATACTAGTATTTGAAAAATTGCATATCTGATAAAGGACATGTATAGAGATTACCTAAAGAACTCTCAAAACTCCATTATGAGGAAATAACTAACCCAATAAGAATGGGCAGATTTAAATAGAAGCTCCACCGCAGATTCCCTGCCTGACTCTGCAGGCATGGCCGTTGTGACCCCTCGGCTTGCCACGCCTCTCACAGGCATTTCAGCTTTCAAGTGTTCTCCTTGCTTCCCAGATTAAATTCCCTTGAGAGAAGTTTTTCAAGTGTAAGGCTGTTCTCGAAGATCACTGTGACAGAAGGGAATTAGGGAACTTCGTGAGGGTGAAACGCTTTTGGCTTTCACCCACAACCTGAGACAATTGTTCCCTTGCCTGCTCAGGAGGCTGATTTCAGGTCTTCAACTCGAATAACAACGGTTAGCAGGGTGCAGAGGAATTCTTTATTAAAAGAGAAGGAGAGTTGATAAGACTTCTGGAATCTTTCACAGCTAAAATCTCGGGTTTCAATAGTTGATGGGACGTTCCCCCCGTGTGACACTCTGTCAAGTCTGATGAAGAGTCTCTCTCTTCATGCTGGGACTATGTTGGCCTGCGTCTGTCCCACGGTCCCCTGATACTGCTTCTAGTCTCCTTGCCCCGCCCCCCAGATTTTGGCATGGGAAGTCCAGGGATCACTAATCGTGGTGATAATTACAAGCCTTCTAAGATACCCAGAATCAGGTTAGGACTTCCGCCCTTTTGAGTTCTATGCCTTCTGTGTATGGCTCTCCTGCCTCATCAGACATGGAGACCCTAGAATGGGGCCATCGTGTCTGCTCAGCCCAATCCAGCCCAGAGCTTGGCTCACAGCACAAGTGACTGAAAACTCCTTCTTGCCATCTCTCAATAGGGGAATTCTTTAACACTTCCTCAAGGAAGTCTTTGTTAAGCATCTGTCTCCATCTAATCTGCCTTCCTCCAGGGAGGGGTTTCACTGAGACTGGAGAACATCTTTAACTTTCTGTTTGCATCAAAAGATGTATAAATGCTGCCTATCTGTTGAAATTTATGCTATTTATACAAATGCAGACTGTATAATTACACAAAGCTTCGAGACTGGAGATGAAAAGGGAATAACTAACTCAGCTTGAATCAGTTTCTGGCCAGATCAAATTTAGAGGAAGATGCCACAATGATAATGATGATGATGATGATGATGATGATTTATTAGACTAACTCTTCTAGTCTTTCTGAGTTGAGTATTAATTAGTTGAGTTTACGCGTAGGCATGCATGAGTATATTCTCCATTCTATGTTCATGGAGGGACAGAATGATGGTTTAACTGAAGTTCTAAAATAATGAGAATATATACATAGTCAGATATGATAGCTTTAAATTAATGAAAAAGGTAGCCAAGCCAAGCTTTCCAATAAAACTGCCAGGTGCCACTGTCTGAAATATATCTAGGACTCTTCTTTTTTGTTAGCTTTTGTAAAACATGCATTCGATAATTTTGGATGTCCTTAAAAATATAATACATGTGTTTTTTTTTTTAAGAGATTGATTTTGGTGACTGCTCTGTGTTGAATAGTGGTCACCCCCATAGAATCTTTGCAGGTATAATTAGTTATGTTGAGATAAAGTAATACTGGATTATGGAGGGCCCTGCATCCTATCTAACTGGTGTCCTTATAAGGAGGAGACAAGAGACATAGGGACAGACATGCAGAGGAATGGCATGTGATGATGAAGGCAGATATTGGAGTGCTAAGTCTACAACCCAAGAAACTTCAAGGATAGCTAGGGACCAGCAGAGCTAGGAAAAGTGATGAAAGGATCCTCCACTACAGCCTTGAGAGAGAGAAAGAGAGGGAGAGAGAGAGGGAGAGAGAGAGAGAGAGAGAGAGAGAGAGAGAGAGAGAGAGAGAGAGAGAGAATGGCCCTGCTGATACCTCAATTTTGAACTTCTAGCCTTCAGAACTGAGAGATAATACATCTCTGTTTTTCAAGCTACCCAATGTAGTACTTTCTGACATCAGCCCTACGAGAATAATACAGGGACTAAGTTGCTTGTCTGAAGGAGTGATCAAGCTGAGTAATTCTGCTGTTCATCAGAATATTCTATGATTAACTAACAAGACTGATTTTATCCTATTCATCTAAAACTGAACTTAAAGGACATGAAAAGTAATGGCTGCCTCTTAAGACTGGTACTTTTTAGCATGATCTCAGTAATCCTCGGGGGGAAAAAAAGGAGTGTGGTATCTTATCTCCATTTTACAAGAGAATTTAAAGAGCTGGAAGGTTAGGAAACTTGCCTATGGCCATGCAGCTGGTAAAGGTCAGAATTCATAGTTCATGCTTCTTCCACTACGCCACACTGCGCCTCCGTGTCTAAAGATACCTTCGAAAAATGTCTGAGCAACAGATATATCTCTGAACTAATTATACCATGCCCCACGGTGATAGGCTTGCAGAGCAGCCCTCTTGAATAGTAAGTCCTGGTATTTGCGTTTAAAAAATTTCCCGTTATTACTTTACAGCCATACCTTATCTATATTATGTAGGAGTCTTTGCCTGCCTAACTTATGTTATCACTCCCTGAGGAGGAACTGGGACTTCTTTTCTATCTTGTACAAAACTGAAGAAGCTGTCAACGCTTTCGTAAATAATCAGCATCCAAGCCAGCACAGTGATCCCTACAAATTATGACCCTCAGGCTTTGAAGACTAAGAAAAATGTTCCGTTGTGCAATTTTCCACTCTTTTAATAATCTTAAGCATATGGGTCATGTTACTCCTAGTTTAATATTATTATCCAAACAACATTTGACTGAATGCAGAGCGAGGCTTAGGAACCATCCAGACCAGTGCATTCTAAGACAATTAATGGTAGTTGGTTGGGCTATTTGACCTTCACAGTTTCTGCAAACTACCTTGGCTTTTTGTCCCTCCTCTACTTATGTGGCATTTACTGTTAAGCAAATATAGAAAATCGGGGACTAGCTATGGTTATGGGAAATATTAATCATGCTCTGTTAACCATGATTGCCTTGTGTTGGTTAAAGAAAGGACATTCTGACCTGGCTGGGAGTTGTATGCCCCCAGATCCTGGGAGTCAACCTTGGAACCATTTTCATTCAAGAACTGCCTATTATAGTGGAAAAATTAACAACCTAGTTACCCAAACAATGGAGTTCCACTCCAGCCATCCTCCTACTTCCCCATGCCTGTAATCTCTACTTACTCATGTAATCCGTGTCAGACCCTATGTAAGCAGCTGGTTTATGGAGGGCTGCAGAGAAGATTTTTGTGGATGACCTGCTGCTCTCCCATACTGCTGGCAGTATTGGAATAAATGCTCATATATGATTCAACCCTGTCTCTGTTTAATTGGCTCAAGTAGTGACAGGCAGCATGGACCCATTGGTTGTCTGGTTACATTACCAGACATGTAATATCAGAAAAATGATAACATTATAAGGTTTTGTGTGTATGTGTGTGTGTGTTTAATTTTGTGAAGAAGGACCAGCTCAGCCTTGTGGGTTGGGTAAGTTGAGGACCAGCTTGCATGTCTGCTAACACCCCAGTTCAAGTGGGGCCAAGCTTCAGAGCATCCATCTCCTCCGCTCAACTTTAAATCTTTATCATTCTCTGTCCCCAATCAAAGAAATGTGGTTCACCCCATGTGGAAAGTTATTTACAAACCGCTTCTGAGACTTTACATTCCTCCTTTTGTATGTGTGAGTGTCTGGGTGAGGCACTTACCAGTGTTTATGACATGGCACGAAGGGAGGATGGCCTATGCTTAGTTTCGAGGACCAACTTTGGGTTCAAGCCAAATCTTAAAAGTCCCCAAATATCAGAAATTGATCTAAGAAACATTTTAGACTGTGCACATGATTTCATGCCTCCTTCTTTTAAATCCTTTGTTTTTGTGAAATGAAATCTTTGGCTTCCCTTTTTTCATTCTCCAACCTGTCATTCTTATAAAATCAGTTATATATATATATATATATATATATATATATATATATATATATATATATTTGTCTTTCGAATATCAATTTAATCACTTATTTTGTCACACTTTGTACTTGAAATTGTTTAATAATTTGGTGCTTTTAATGTAAAATTCAGAATCCTTGGCTTACCATTCAAGGCCCACTGCAATCCTCAATCCCTTCCCAATTTGTTTGAACAACAATCATTCATTCATTCATCTACCCATTCAACAAAACTTTATTGGATATCTAACAAGTTTCAGACACTATTGTTTGTGTTGAGAACAGAGTGGTGACACAGACAATCCTGGTCCCTTTTCTCATGGAGCTTACAGTCTGGTGGCAAAATGAAACACTAAACATGATCATGAAAATGTGACAAGCTCTATCAGCAGGAAGTACAAGGAGCTCAGAGAGAACACAGGAGGGACAGCTAACCTGGGTCCCGAGGCCGAGGGACTCTTTCAGAGGAAGTGCTATTTAGGATGAAATCTGACCTGTGAATAGGAATTAGCCAGGTGAAATATGGGGCAAAAGTTTTCTTGGTGGATGGAGCTCAGGGGAGACAGCGTTGCATCCTTTGGAATTGAAAGAAGTTCAGTGTAGCTGGAGGGCAGAGTGGGGCAGGGCTGGGAAGGTGGGATTGGGGTCAGAAAACAGGCCAGATCCTGCTGGACTTGAAAACCTAGTGAGCTAGAACTTTGTCCTACGGTCAGTGAGGAACCCTGGTAGGTTTTAAGCAGGGGAGGAAATAGACAGGATTTATCTTTTAAAAAGATTATTCTTGCTGCTTTCAGGACAGTGAGTCAGAAGAGTACCAGAAAAAGTGACTGGGAAACCCAATTGGAGGCTGTAATTCAGATATGAGATGATGGCAGGAACCTGGAGCCTGGCAGAGAGGAAGAGCTGTGGACAGATTACAGATATTTAGCTGCCAGGCTGGTCCCAAATATGTCCCATGATTGCATTCACATCAGACATTTCCTTGACAGGCAAGCCTTGCTCCTTCTATCCACAGACTCCAATTCTACTTACATTGATGCTATCTCAACTTGAAGCCTTCTCTGACCTTCAACCCCCAGAACCTACACAAATGCTTGTAAGACTTTTTTTCTCTGTGTTCCTTATTTCACGAAGAGAATTAATTTATAATTTCAGTCCTTGTTTTACTAGTGTATTCATTTTCTCAGGTGGATGGCCAGCAACATTGAGCGGAAACCATGTTGATAACATCTTCTTGTCTCCCTCCCCTGCAGTATTTTCCACTTCACCTTGTGCAAGATGGATGAGCCATAAATATTTGTCCCGTTGACCAATCGTGATCTCGCTCCACTTCCAAGAATTTCCCAGCTAGCTCTCTTTCAGGTCTCATTTTAAATGGCTCAACCAATGATTCATTCATTTATTCATTTGCTTATGCTTTTATTCACTCACTCAACATATACTTATAAGTGCCTATGATGTCCTAGCCACTATTCTAAGGCTGATTCCCTGCTTTGTACTGAACTATTCATTTCATTTTGGATACTATGTTTTTCATCACAGAGCCAGATTCCTTTGCCTGTTTGCCATATAAAATGAGGCTTGAATGTACTAGAAATGTTTTTCTTCCATAAATGCAACTTAGCACATGGCCCCCAGATGAACCATCGTATGGCATGGGAGGAATTAAGGTGTGGAATGATTCTCTTGGCTTCCTAGGTAGAGCACTAGCCTTCTGTAGTTGGCAAACGTCTGTACTAAGGGACTCAAACCTTGGTATTTGAATGTGTACAGGGTTGCGTCAATTCTGTCCTGTTTTTTAAACAGTTCCTGATGTTTACCCAGTAGAAACAGAATTAAATAGGGCCAGATACTCCAAAAACATGAATCAGGAGAATGTCAGGGTCCTCATACAAAGTTCTTTTTTTAAAAATATATTTTTATTGATTTCAGAGAGGAAAAGAGAGGGAGAGAGAGATAGAAGAAAGAATGATGAGATAGAATCATTGATTGGCTGCCTCCAGCACGCCCCACACTGGGGATCAAGTCCACAACCTGGGCATGTGCCCTGACTGGGTATTGAACCGTGACCTCCTAGTTCAAAGGTCGATGCTCAACTACTGAGCCACACTGTCAGGGCACAAAGTTCTTAATGTAAAGAAAAATGCTGCGTTTTGCCCCTGCCATCGCTGCACTCCACCCTGCCAGGAACAGGCACTGGACTAGCTGTGGTTTGGAAGGGGAGCTTCTGAGTTCCAACATTTTTCTGAGCTGCGCTGGCTTAAAGTGATTTTTATGCTAGCATTGCATCAAAGCTCTTTTCTGGCAAAGAAGTTGCCATATAAGATTAAAAATAATTTGGGGGGCAGGATTTCTACCAGGAATTGAACAAACAATGTACTGTCTTAAGCTGGTTCCAAATTCCTACTGCATCTGCTTTGTACAGTCCCCATTTTATAAAACTACAATTCCTCATTTGTCTGAGTGCTTTCTGCTGGTGTGCTGGAGGAGTCACACCCCTTTATTTGTGGCCCTAAAGGCACCTTCCCAAGTTTGGGAAAGCCTCTTTGTTTTTTAAAGTATATTTTTATTGATTTCAGAGAGGAAGGGAGAGGGGGAGAGAGATAGAAACATCAATGATGAGAGAGAATCATTGGTCGGCTGCCTCCTGCACACCCCCTTCTGGGGATCGAGCCTGCAACTGGGTATATGCCCTGACCGGGAATCAAACCTTGACCTTCTGGGTCATAGGTCAACGCTCAACCACTGATCATGCTGCTGGGCTGGGGAGGCCTCTTAATATGAAGTCACAGAAGCCCTAAATAATGCAAGCATCCCAGTGCCATATTTAGCAAGCCACGCCATTGCTTCTCCCGATCAGGGCAGTTGTAACACCGCTGGCTCCTTAGCTAGCTTCCCAAAGAGACCGCCCAAGCCCTGATCAATTTCCTGATTTTTCTCCTGAAACGCTCCACTTGAACAGATATGCTTTATTTGTTTTTTAAATTATTATTACCTGAAGGTGCAACATGAATCTGTGGGTCAACTTGTAGAAATTTCTAGGTTTAACGGGCTGTTGTGCTGGGTCTTAATCTCTCAGCTGTGATCACTGAACTGATTTGTTTATGCCTGATTTAAACTTAAGATATGTCTTGATTTTGTTTGTTTTTGTTTACCGGATCTCCATATCACGAAGTCACTTTAATTCACAAGTAGCTAAACTGGCTTAAACAAAAAGGCAATGCATGGGCTCACGTAAACTGGAAACCCAGGGAGCAGGGTTAGGCAGAGCTGGATTTGGGGCTCGAATGGGATTCTCAGGACTTAGTTTCTCCCCATTTCCTGGCTCTGCTTTCTGCTAGTATTGGCTCCTGTCTCCTGTTTCAAGAGCAATAGTAGTGACAGTTGGCAGTAGGAGGAGTACATCCTCTCACTTTCAGGTCCTGTGAAAAAAGTGAGTTTCTCTCCCCAAGATGTTCCATTCAACAAAATTCTGAACCTGGTCAGAATTCATTGGCTAGAATTTTTTCATATACCCATCCCTGAACCGATCACTCTGGCTAGTGGAGTGCTGGTTGGTATAGGACAGTGGTCGGCAAACTGCGGCTCACGAGCGACATGTGGCTCTTTGGCCCCTTGAGTGTGGCCACGAAGTTTCAATCGCACTGTACATGCATGCCCGCTCGTGATATTTTGTGGAAGAGCCACACTCAAGGGACCGCAGTTTGCTGACCACTGGTATAGGATATCCCTGATGTGGGGAGAGGGGACTGGGAGTCAGAGCAAAGAGCCCTAAACACAACAAAATGGAAGAGATACCGTCCTCACTTCCTAAGTCAGGGGTGACTGTGAATCTCTTATCTCTTTCCTCTACCTACCGCTGGACAGGGTTGGGTTGAAAGGAAACCCAACCTGTAAAACCATTTAAAACTCACCTATCAGGGTCTGAATAAACCATATTCACATCCATGTGTATGGTATTTTGACGTTGGTTATTGTGGCATTGTTTTATTTTCAGTTTTTAGCTTCAGTTTTCTTTCCATTTTATGCCATATTTTTTTCAAGGGGTACATTTTCAGAATCCTTTAAAAAAGTTAATATGTCATTTTGAAGCCATTTGTAGAGGCTGAACAAATAAATGGAAGGTATTAGCTTTTATCTTTTAATAGAGTTGATATAACTCAACTATTAAAAGAGATCTGTTAGCATTATCTTAAATGGAACGTTTTACCTGAATTGAAAATAAGCAGAGATTAGCATAATAAATCCTTTAAGTGTTTGAGAAATTTGGCTTAGTCAAGGTACATACTTTGTACTGACCTCGACAAAACTGATAAAAAATGTGCTTTCATCTCTTTGCTCTCCTAATCCTTACACACCAGGCTAAGAGGACACTAAGGCCTATCTAATGGTAATCCTTCCTTCTTTCCTTCCTTCCTTCCTTCTTTCTTTTCTTCCTTCCTTTCATCCTCACCCAAAGATATGCTGTTGTTTTTTTAATTGTTTTGAGAGAGAGAGAGAGGAAGGGAGATGGAGAGGGAGAGAGAAACATCAATTGGCTGCCTCCCCTATAATCCCCACCAGAGAGAGACCAGGGATCAAACTCACATATCAAACTGGATATGTGCTGTGATCAGGAATCAAACCTGAGACCCTTTGGTGCACCAGATTACACTCCAACCAACTGGTGCACCACTGGTCATGACATGGAAATTATTCTTAATGCTGTTTTATGTCCTAAAGTTCCAGTTCTACCACACACATAAAATTTAAGTAGAAGTGAGCAAATTCCTACTGCCTCCGTTTATTTTCGTTATAATTACTATTACTAATAATTATACTAATGATGGCTACCACCTATTGAGGGCTTACTATGTGCCAGTGACTAAATGATGTATTTAAATTTATAATTTCATTGAATATCCTCAAAAACCCTATGAGATAGGTGGTGTGATTTCCATTTCTGAGAAAGGAAACCAAGGTTAAGAAAGCTCCTCTGGGGTTTCACACAACTAGTAACTACAAGCCGTGGGACTTAAATACAAGTCTGCCTAATATCAAAGCTTATGATTTTTGTTTAGGTCCTGTTAACCGATAGACTTAGTCTTTACCTCTATAGACCAGAAATAAACTTACCTTGGGCAGTCCTTATCCTTGCCTCTAACTGGCCAGTTTTGGAGAGGGGCTTCACTTAGACCGTGTACCATGAGTCTCTGAGCACCCTTTTAGGGACTGGACACCAGGTTTGCACATCAGACAGGTCTTGTGTTGTTGCTCCTTACATTTAGACCTTTCACTATCTGTCAGCCCTCACACAAGTAAGCCATCTGTAAATTTTGCTACTTGATCATTACTCTGTCATGTTGAGGAAAGAAGAAATTAAGAATGCTAAGATGAGTTGGAAATAACTGCAGTGTTAATAAAGCTACGAGTTTCTATCTTATGTCTTAATCAGTGCATAAACAGGAGTTAATGAATCCATTCCTGGGACTTAGCACATCAATCAGGGCAGGAAGACCCTTCATCAACACTAGGCTCTAAGTACTGAGGTGAGAAAGCCCCTTCCTTCAAGGTGAGTAGCCTTGCTCAACCTGCTTTAAGCAAGTCAGAGAATGCTTCTGGCCAGCCTCATTGAAAAGCTCAGGCATAGTTAACTTCAGGCGCAACTAAGTCCAGGGGCTCAAATAATGTCACAAAACAGCTGTGTCTCATCGCCTCTTATCTCTGCATTCCTCTCTTGGCTTAGTCCTCCAGAAGGTTCCCAGCTTACGGTGACAGGATGGCCACCAGAGCATCATGCTTACGTCTATCAGCTTTCAAAAGCAGTAGAAAGACACTATCTCTTTCCCAAGAGTTCTAGCCCAAATCCCGAGAATGTCACTTTGGCTTGGCTTGGGCTACACACCCACCTCCTGAATCAATCACCGAAATCAGGAAAGAGAACTGGCCAGGCCGGGTTGTGTGCTGTCCTCTAGGGCAGCGATTTTCAGCTGGTATGCAGCAAGAATTTTTAAAGCATGAGATACCTGACTATTTAGTCAGGGGCACTGACCTCTTTTCCCTTAGATTGTAAAAAAAAAAAAAAAAAAAATGACAACAACCAACTCAATAGCTGTTTGGTATGAATGAATCAAAATTAGACCTTTTTGGCTGTTGTTAGATTGGCAATATATATATATTTTTGGTGTGCTGCAGAATTTTAGTGATTAGATTATGTGTGTCATGGGCTGAAAAAGGTTGAAATTGCTGCCCTAGGGCACAGGAGTGGGATAAACCTCTCCAGAACCATACATGCTAGAAATGTGTAGAAAGATGGTTTACCAATAGAAAATCAGAAAGAAAGGAAACACACACACACACACACACACACACACACACACACACACACACACCAAATTAAAAAATCCCCAGGTGCCCACCATCCTTTTTCAGAACTGAATTTCTCTATTGGAAAATAAATACTCCTCTAGAACACTGTGTTCCTGGGTCCCCTCTGCCTAGGAAGCAAGCAGAGAAAGGTGTGGGTTGTGGCCAGCTGCCCAGGCATCGGTTAGGGTAACCGAGATGGCCTCTGGGCATGTTGGTATGGTCCAGTAGGCCTGGAGGCTACAGTAATTAAGACAAGAGTGGTCCCAGTTAGGGGGATGGGTGGGAGAGAGCAAGATCAGTTCTGGGGGAAAACAGATTGATTTTTAAACATCCATTTGGGGTGGTTATTAAACAAGCCCTTTAGAACACTTCTAAGGCCAGCTTTGTGCTACACCCTGCTGGGCTTTCCTCTGAAGATGTGACATTAAGAGATAACACCCACTGTTCCCAGTGACTAGGAAATAAGGATGAAGTGGCAAACTGCATCAAACAATGCAGAACAGTCAGGAACAGGAGTGACATGCGTGGGTGGCGCTGAGCTTATTAGAGGTCTTCTGAAAGGGTATGGATTCATATATTTTGCAGGTGTCACTTTTACATCAGTTGGGTAAAAATATAAGAAGATCTGGGATTTATGTTCCTACACTTTAAAAAATATATATATATATTTATTGATTTCAGAGAGGAAGAAAGAGGGTGCACGCGAGAGAGAAACATTGATGATGAGGGAGAATCATCAATCGGCTGTCCTCCCTCCCCCCACCCCCCCCCGAACATCCCCCCACCGGGATTGAGCCTGTAACCCGGGCATGTGCCCTGACCAGGAATTGAACCGTGACCTCCTGGTTCATAGGTTGACACTCAATCACTGAGCCACACCAGCTGGATTGTTCCAATATTTTTAATAAAAAAGAAAGATAATGAAACCCAAAGAAATATCTTGTCTTCCTAAAGATGTAAAATGATCCTCTACAAGTGTTACTAGATACTAGGGGCCCGGTGCATGAAATTCATGCATGGGTAGGGTCCCTAGGCCTGGCCAGCGATCAGGGCTGATTGGAGCCTTCTGGCTGCCATCCTGGGCCTTCCTTTGTTCCGTGCCACCCCCTGGGGGTCAGCGCACGTCATAGTGAGTGATCCAACAGTCGAACTCCCGAGGAGACACTTTGCATATTAGCCTTTTATATATATAAGGAACCTTTGATTCTGAGCAGGGGATCCTGGTACTCATAACTAGATAGTAGAATTAGTTACAGGTGATCCAGGAAAATAAAACCGAGGACCTAAGCTAGAAAGAGAAACCCAAGTTGTGGAGCAGCTGGGGGTGGGGGCGTGTAGAGCACTTAGAGATCAAATAAAAATTCTTGTGACTTTTCTAAACTCAGAAATTTAGTTCCGTTTGATGTTAGAGAAGAACTCATTGCATTCAAATTAAAAAATAAAAAGAGGAGAAAAAAGAAAAGAGATACCCTATTTTCTGATTTCCTGAACTGTGATTCTTGCCAGATAGCTGGGATCCGGGGGCTAATTGATGCCACCTGAAATGGCTGCCCTGAACCACGTGTGGCCAGCTCTCAGCACAGACTGAGGGCAACACCTTCTCCATCCTGAAGCGGATGTTGGCCAAAGCCACCAGTCCTGTGCCTGTGAAAATATAAGTTACGTATGGCATATGGGATTAGAGAGGAATCACAGAACCTTCAGGCATTTCCAAGAAAAATGAATACTAGAAGGCTGGGCCTTGGATGCTCTGCATCTTGTTAAGCCCCTTTTTCCACAATGGTGGGCGGGCTGCCGGGGACGTGGGCTGCAGATGGGAAGCATGCTTTCCCAGGGTTTTGTTCTATTCTCCAGGCTCCTCTTAGGCACCAGAAGTGCTCCTTTCCTGGCATGAGCAGGGATTTGGAACTCAGGTGTCCCATTTGCTCTTTGGACAGTTTGGACACCTGCCTGGGCCCTGGGATATTTGAAAAGGTCCATGGGAACCAACTGTTAAGATAGGCTATGCCCAACCAGGCTCTCAGTCCCATCTCTGCCCCTGGATCGCTGGTGTGGCCCCAATTGACCTCTCCCTCTTCAACTCTCCCACTCTGCCCTCTCTGAACATGGCTGCCAGATTAGTTCGTCTTCTTAAATTACCATTTAATGTGGTAAACTCTGGTCTTGAAAGTCAGCAAAGACTCCCTTTTGTTTCCAGGAGAGCTTTTGAATATCTCCATCTCAGGCATACCAGTGTCCTTCAGATACGCTGCTTGCGCCACCCTCCAAACCTTTGCCAATCTTTTCCCCTGGTCTGGAATGTTCCCTTTGCACCAGCTCCTGCTCCCCTGTCCCTCTCAAACCACTCCAGCTCTTAGGGAGTTCTCTGTCAACAGACTGATTATGTCCTAGAGCAGTGATGGCAAACTTTTTGAGCTCAGCGTGCCAGCATTTTAAAAAACCCTAACTTAACTCTGGTGCTGTGTCACATATAGAAATTTTTTGGTATTTGCAACCATAGTAAAACAAAGATTTATATTTTTGATATTTATTTTATATATTTAAATGCCATTTAACAAAGAAAAATCAACCAAAAAAATGAGTTCGCGTGTCATAGGTTCGCCATCACTGTCCTAGAGCATCTGCCCTTGGACAGTTGTGTCCTTTTTCTCTTTTTGATTTTAGCACATTTTTATACACATCTGTTGATGCGACTATCAAGTTATTTCTCTCTTGTATCTCCCAGAGGAATGATCACATCGTAGATATTTAATAATTATTTATTGAATAAATGAATACATAACTAAATGATATTGTAGCACTAAAAACATTCTTGTTATTTGAGTAAGACATAGGTTCGAAAAATTACAAACTAGCCCCATCCTTTCTATTTCCAAATCTGAATTTAACTACTAGTTGGTTGGTGTGTCTTCTCTACCAGTTGTTTTAATCTGCGACAAGAAAAGATACTAGAAACATCTTTCATCAGCAGAATATTCCTACAGTCTGTCCTCTGCTTGGAGACCTGTAACAATTTCCTATTGATACTACATTAATAACAAACTGGCCCCCGGACTTCTCTGGTCCCCTGGCTCCTGCTTTTATCAGCTGGTTCCCATCTCATTGTACTTCCTAGTTCCAACCTCATTTTCAGGGAGGACTGATGAGCTAGCCTTTGTAGCTTCCTTCTCCCTGTCTGATGGCTGTTTTCCCTGCCTCCTGGGCACAGATCTAGGGCCTTCTGAAGTTTTATCTTTAAAGCCACGTAAAAGCTCCTCTTAAGCTGGAGTCCCAAAAGTGGGGGGAAACAGAAATCTAATTTACCATGCAGTGCTTGTGACTTGTTGAGATTAAAAAAATAAACAAAAGCAGGCATATTTGAAGCACAAAAGACACATCAATTACTTCCAGCTTGTGCTATTTCCTTTTGAACTCTCATCTTGTGAATGTTGCTGTCTCCTTGCCTCTGAGCGCCTTTGCCCCCTCCTGGGTCTGAGCCCACACCACCAGGGGATCTCCGCCAGGGAACAGGAAGCCAGGGAAAGTACGGCCTTCCCTGAGCCCAGCTGGTGCCCTGATGGTTCAGCAAACCCAGTTTGCCATTCCCTCTCTGCTGAACAAGCTGGTGCCCTGCCTGAATGTGGCAGATCAGGGTCAAGGGTGGATGGAGTGTCCTGACCTTTCATGGTGGCCAAGCAGCAAAAGCCCTGATTCATAGGTGAGAGGCTGAAAGCCCAGGAAGAGAACAGTGCTGTGACAGCAATTCATATGCATGAGCAGAGGCTGGGACACACCCCCAGGTCTCATTCACCCTGGGCTATCCCTTGTTTTAAAATCTGCTTTCCTTTGCTTGGAGTCAGTCAACTCCAAGGTGAAGTGGAGCATTGTGGGATCTCTGGGTAGTTGGGGTCAAATCTTCAGGTGTGACTCAGCCCAGGGACTGCTGAGGTCAAGCGCTGCATTCTATGAACTTTCCTGGGACTTTAGTCTCATGGCCAGGATGGTGCCCAACTCACAGTGGAGTTGACCATCTGTGAGAAATATAGAGATCAAAAGAATGTTATGTTAAAAGGGATCTGAGAAATCAGTCTTCCTTAGATAGATGTGAAATCCTTCTTGAATTTTCTCATTCATTCATCCTGCAAATATTTATTTAATGCTTACTATGTCCAAGCATCCGAGGTCTTAGTGTTGGCTTGTAGCAGAGCTGGGACCCGAATTCAAAGCTTCTCATGCCTGGCCCAGTATTGCTTTCCCTACAAAATATAATAAGCCAGCATTTTAATGAATTACTTGGCTATTTGTCTAGCATTAACTAAATTCCAAGAACTGTGTACAAGAATTTGACATTATTATCTCAGCCATTTTTTTTATACCATACTAGAGGCCCAATCCATGAAATTCATGCATGGGTAGGGTCCCTAGGCTTGGCCAGCAATCAGGGCCGATTGGGGCCTTCTGGTTGCCAGCCTGGGCCTCCCTTTGCCAGCTGCCAGCAGGGGCCTTCCTTCGTTCCACGCCATCCCCTGGTGGTCAGCGCACGTCGTAGTGAGCAATCGAACTCCTGGTCTCCCGGTTGAACTCCGGAGGGGACACTTTGCATGTTAGCCTTTATGTAGATATATTGAAGGACATACAATGAAGAAACTGAGACCCAGAGGAGTTGCACACAGTGCTGGGATCCCTGCAGCTGGTAAGTGGCAGAGTTAGGATTGAGTTGGAAGTCCATCTGACTGCAAAGTCCAGGCTCTTCTCACCATGTACATTTGCTTCTCAATTGCTCCAAGTCTGATCTTACTCCCCGCAGAGGGGCTCCACTCCTTTTTACCACCAAACCTTTGTAAATGCAGTTCCCCTGCTAGGTATGTCCTCCTTTCTTCCTCTCTACTTGTGAATTCCCACTAGTCCCTCAGGGCTCACTCCTTGATTAGCTCGTACCTCAGGAATGCTTAGAGATGATGAAATCTGGCCACCAGAGTTTAACTTAGCTGAGCTCGCTGTTTAGAGAGCCATCATTCCTTCAAATGCATTTTATTTTATCAGGTTTAACTGACATCTCAGGCCAGACTGGCGAACAGTCCAACTACATGAATGCTTATCACTGGCTCTTTAGAAAAAGAATGGAGACCTTGACCTGTCTTCTTTTCTCTTGTCTGGAATAAATTGCCCCTTGCCTGGGGGATGGTTATTGGCTATTATCCAGCCAAGTCAGGGAATGATCTGAATAATCAGATATTCTGATGAATAGAGTTACATTACATGGATCATCAGCTTTCAAGGAATTAGAATGAAATACACTTAACACAGATACTGTACTAAGCATAATGTCATCTGCTTGCTGGGCTTTGCTGCTGATCTGTGAGCACCAATTATTCCTTGACAGGAGCTGAGGTGTGATGGAAAGAGCACTAGAAACCAGGCAACTCTCCACTAACCTGCTAAGTGATTTTGAGGCATCCAACCTTTCCTATTTCCTCCTCTACAAAACAAACTTGTTGGATTAGATTCAGTCTGGTATGCATATATGCCATGATTTTCTACTCCTGGGCCCATGTCATACATCACTAATCAATTGAGGCATATTTTCCTTTGATCCCTGACAGCCTCAGGATCCTCCTAAACCCAGTGTTCCAGCAGCAGCCCTCAGTGGATTGGAGTTGGCACACGGAATGAAATCTATCTGCTATCATTGAGCCAGATGATCTCCAGGGCCTCAGCTTTTAGGAGTTGCCTGAAGCAAGCACACACTAGATAGAAAATGGGATGATGGGTAGTTTGTAGTATTATCAAGCACTGAGCATTTGACCCCTCAACTGAGGTTTTTTCCCCACCCTCTCCGCCTTCAATTCACTGACACCCAGGCTAATGTGGCTACTGAAATCTCTGGCAGGAATCATACCTAAAATCCTGGGTGGGTAAGTCCAAGTGAATGGTGACAAGGGAGATCTGGTCAGCTTGGCTCTATGCCTAAACCCAACTCAGCTGTTAACTTCTCTTTGAAGCCCTCCTGATAGAAAAGAGGAGGAAATAAGCCCACATTTGAGTTTCCTTAGCCCACAGCATTAGGCTTGGGTGTGTCATTCTGTGTTGTGGTTAGTGGAATGTGAAATATAACCTCCTAGTGGATTATAAGCCCCATGGGGTCAGGGAGGAAGCTCTAGTGATCTTTTGGATTCACAGCCTGATTCCACAGCTAACAGTCTGTTTAACATCTGACAAATTACCTAACCTCTCTTGCCTCAGTTCTTAACTTATTAAGCAAGGGTTTGTCCTGCACATCAAATGACATCATTGATATAAGTGCTTAAAAGACCACCTGGTATGTTGTTATTGTTTTATCAGTGTTATAAAGTCACAGCCTAGCACCATGCTTGATGCTAATGTACTTTGATTTAGTTTTTACCAGTAAATGGCTATCAGATATGAGCATCCACTTTGGAGGGACTGATTCAAGAACCATCAGGGAGATGAATATGATGGGATCGGTCCACAAGATGGTGGGGAACTGGACAGGGCAGAGTTAGTACAAAGGGTCTGGACCCATCTGCCTCTAAAGACACCAGAAACTGCTGATGGGAGTCACATGGCAAGGGAGGAAGTTCCACTCAGTTTTCTGGGCTCAGGAAATTTTTATTCTTTTAACTAATCTTCCATTTTTTTGAAGCATATTCACAAATCATGAAAGTATTTTTGTGAGAGCATATTATTTTACTCTCAATGTGTCCTCAAACAAATCTGTGGGCTCAAGGTCAAGGCAGTATCAATCACCCCTATGACTAATGAGAAGAGGGTAAGTCCCAGAAACGTTATGAGACTTG
Organism: Myotis myotis; assembly: GCF_014108235.1. Taxonomy (NCBI): domain Eukaryota; kingdom Metazoa; phylum Chordata; class Mammalia; order Chiroptera; family Vespertilionidae; genus Myotis; species Myotis myotis. The sequence continues at coordinate 26,415,262 of NW_023416319.1, read as the reverse complement.
CCTAAGGACACACAGCTTGGGAGGGGTGAAGCCTGGGCTAAGACTTCCAACTCCACGATCTCACCCACTCCCTGTCCTTCCTGTCCTCTCCAGAAATATATTCCAGCTTTAGGTTTTCCTGCAGTTTTTTTTTTTTTAAACAGCATTAAGAAAAAACAATTTTTATTAACTTGTTAATATAAACAACAAGCTGATAAGATACTTTTATCTTCCTCAAATCCTCCAACCCTATGTTAAATGTTAGATTTATTTTGTGGTATAAGAAATCACAAATGTAGAAATGAGCAAAATATTCCCACAAAAGGAGTCTGTAAAACATGCCTGGACGTGACTGTGGAACAAGAGACAGGAAGAGCATATAATGCTTAATGAAACGTGTAAGGGGACAGATCTGGGCTTTTATTCGAAACATGATCTTTATTTTGCTGCCAAATAAAAGAAAACAAGTACGAAACAGGCACAAACCACTGCTGGACGTGTTTCCCTAAAGACTTGGACATAATGTAAAACCAGGAGTTTATAGGTTGCCCTTTGAAAAAAGACAGGAATGTGTACCTTCTGAATAGACATGACTTTTGTTTTTCTTTTCCATGGGGGAGATAAATTTGCAAAGAACCATTATCAATTCATCCCTCTTTCCTCCTGGAGACCAGGGCATATGATAAACCCATTTTCCAAAATTGCCGCCCCCCCCCACCTTGACTGGAAATGAGTGAGCCTGAGTCACCATGCTTGCACACTGGAGAGCCCCCACGATGGCTTCAGCTAAAAAAGGTGATCTGACCTCAAGGGGAACCATGGGATGGCTAAGCCAGCCAGACCCCTTCTCTAGATGCTTTAAATCTCAGAGAGGAGGATTCAGTTGGCACATGAATGGGAAGAACATGGAGACTGGGTCTAAGAACTGACCTGGGCCATGCCCAAACTGAACACTCAGAGAAAAAAGGCAAGGCGAGAAAGAGAAAAATGAAGTAGATACAAAAAAGGTAGTGAAGGCATAAGAAGATATAAGAAAGACCACATAGGTCTTGAAAAATAGAGGGCCTGCTTTATAAACCCCAGATTCCACCACTAGTCCATGAGGTCTGGCTGGACTCCTCACCCTAAGATGCTATACGATACCACCAGGCCTTGAGAGAGTGTGAGCATTCTATTTGTTGGATAAATTATTGATTAAGCAATCCTCCTTCCTTGGCTACTGCAAGTGGATTTTTGTTCCTTATATCCAAAGGGGCTTTGATCAGTATCATACAACTTTCTCTAGATGATGTATTATGGGTTGGTGGCTCATTTCAGTGATCAGGCAAGGTTTTTATTAATCCTCCCCCAAGAATATGTTTTGTTGATTTGAGAAAGAAAGAGAGACAGAAAGAGAAACATTGATGTGAGAAACATTAATTGGACCTCCTGTACACACTCCCACTGGGGATCAAAACTGCAACCTAGGTATGTGCCCTGACCGGGAATCAAACCCAAAACCTGTTGGTGTATGGGATGACTCTCCAACCAACTGAGCCACCTGGCCAGGGCTATCATCCTTTTTGATTATCATCCCCTCATTCCTCACATGCTTAGTAGCAAAGTCTCAGATGAAAGGCTTCCAACCATTTGGCTGGCTTTATTTGATAAAGATCTAGCAATTATATTTTCTATTTTAGCTTCAAAATTTGGGAAAGTAATTCCATGATTAAAATCAGCCCTTTTTGTCTCTTTTTAACATATAATCCAAATAACACAAAGCATTTTTTGAGCACGTATTTTATGCCAGTAACTAAACTAGTGTGTTCCATGCATTATCTCTAATTCCCAACCAACCCCATGAGATTGGACATATTATTATCCCTATTTATAGATTAAAAAGCCAAGCCTTGGATACCTGATAGGTATCTTACTGGAAACTTCAATTACTAAATTGTCATTGGTTTGCTTTATGCTACAAAAGGAAGTGTGTGCTATATGAGTGAAATGCCATCTGTGGGAACATTCAGGTTTAATTTTCATCTCTCTCACAGTTAGAAAAATCAATTCTGTGTCTTCACCCGACAAATCAGGTATCCCAATACCTGCCTCCTACTACATCAATGATGACACCTCCTCCTGAGTATACACACGTGCTCCCAAAAGATAAAACATTATTCACCTTAGTTTTTACATTCCGGATTCTTAGGGGTCAGCCAGTAAGGACAGAGCCTCCAAACCTTGTAGAGAAGAAAATATCCAAATTTTTTACTCTTTATTGAGCCAACAAATGTTAATAATTAAAAGTTCAATAATACTCTTCTATCTTCTCAGTTCCCTACTCATTAAATAGTAGACATGTTCTATTAGCCCTCTTGACCTGGCATAACAAAATACCATAGACTGGGTGGCTCAGACAATAGACATTTATCTCTCACCATTCTGCAGGCTAGAAAGTTTAAGATCAAAGCACCAACTGATTTGATTCCTGGTAAAGGCCTTCTTCCTGGCCTTCAGATGGCCACCTTCTTGTGTCTTCATGGTGGAGAGAGCGAAATCTCTCTCCCTTCCTCTTCTTATCAAGCCACTGATCCATCAAGAGGGTCCCAACTTCATGACCTCATTTAACTCTAGTTACCTCCCAAAGACCCCCTAAATAACATCTCTAAATACTATCACATTGGGGATTAGGTGTTAAACATATGAGTTGCAGAGGGCATAACTAAGTCCATAGCAATTGTAGTTTAAAACAACCAGGACCAATATAGGGTTGCTAACATCATTTTATTAAATAATAATTAAGTAAAATTAATTAAAGTTGATTGTTTAACAAAAAATAGAGAGACTAAAGTAAGGTTCTTTAAATAAAATGCACTTCACTATGTAAAATACTTACACCAGTATCTTAATTATTTTCATCCCATTATGGACTGATAAAACTTTGTGATGAAATGAATTTTGTAAACCATTGCTATTGAAAGGTTTTGTATGAGTTTATAATTAAAGAGACAGAAAATATGCTTTGTTTTTAAAAAATGTTTTTGGGTTGTACACAAATTACTATAACATTTTGTTGGACTTTTTTTTTTCTGCAGACAACAGTATGGCATTTCCCACCTTCTAATATATTGCATCTTAAGTTTTGAGATTCTTTCCCCCCAAAGCAAGTTGAGGAGAGCAGTAGGATTGTACACAAGTGTTCCTAGTTTTTGAAATGTTGGGGTTCTGCTCTGGGACATTGCTTAGAGTCAAGGAAATTGGGAACATCCAATCATTGATGAACATTACAATTTAAACGTGTTTCTTCAACCTAATGTCAAGGACATCGAAGTGGTCAATCTTAGCTCTTTATTTATGAACCGTCCATACAGTTCTTTGTTTACCAGTGTACAATGTTAATTTCAATATTTGATGAACACCTAGGCTCAGCAGTGTGAACCCTTGCAATGAATGTCTATCCCAACTAACCATGTGCCTCTGGAGGTAGTTGAAGAGGAATTTCAGCTATCTGAGCCTCATGTGGTCTCAGCTCCAGCTGGGACTTCAAATCATGTTTCCAGAACACAAAGAACACTTGATAAAGTCGGAGAGAAATATTTTTCGAAAATATGTCACCAGGCTGCTTGGGAGTGATTTAACAGAACCATCCTAAGGGTATGAATTTAACCTTTGATCTCTGAAATGAAGGTCAGCAAATCTGTTTTTACTGTACATCTCTTATAATCAACTCAATGTCTGGGTAATCAGTTTTTAAAGAAGACACTGTGTTTGCAGATAAGTGATACTTTCATCCCCCAATTTTTAGCCACATAATCTTCTCTTTTCTGAATTAAATTCTACTGCTCATCGCAACTTTTTTTGTGTGTGTAGGAGAAGAATCTCAAAATTTAAGATGCACTATATACATGGAAAGAAGAAAAAGCCCATACTGTTATCTGCAGAAAAAAGAAAATGTCCAACAAAATGTTTTAGTTATTTTTTCCTTCTAGGAGATGAACAGGAAAAAATATTGGTTTTTGTCTCTCAGTTCACCTGAAGCCTTCTTACTAACTCATACTTTAAACCAGGGTTGGCAAAGTACAACCCACGGGCTAAATCCCACCCACTGTTTTATTTTTGTAAATAAAGTTTTATTGGAACAACCATGCTTATTCATGTAGCTATTCTCTCTGGCTGTCTTAGATGCTCCAAGGACAGAATTGAGTACAGTAGTTACTACAGAAATTGTATGTCCCACAAAGCCTAAAATCTTTACTATCTGGGTCTTTACACAAGACGTTCGCCAACTACTTTAAATCCAAAAAAGCTTGGAGTGGTGACATTGTGGAAAATATATCCAGGGTCCAGATACAAACATGAGGGTAAATAAGGATGGAAAATGGTTGTAATCCAAATATTCACGTTGCAGAAACAGAGTCTTACAATAACATCAAGCTGATGAAAAGAACAATAGTTGTGGGTGCATTGTAATGAGATCTGGACAAAGTAACTGAATTTATTCCTCTGATTCTCCAGCAGCCCATCTAATACAAATAGGCTACGGTGAAGATGAACCCAGCATCTTCAGCGAATGTCAGTCATTTGGGAATAAGAGTTCCTTCTCTGCAGCAGATGTGTGGCTCAAAGTTCATGGTGAGTGCACTCCCAGGGAGAGCACAGCATGTGTTGTTCTGTGAGGGGACCAGCCCTGGCCTGTCAATGGAATAGCTAATTTCATTAAAGGACATGGGGACACAGTGGGGGTGAAGGGCTAGGCTAGAACTTGGAATAACCAGTTTTAACTCTTTCTGGGCATGGCTTAATTTACTTAATGATTCTGTTTAAAAAATGCCTACAAAATTTAAACCAAAAGAATGAAATGCAGTCTATAGCAGGCCTTGCCAGTCATCCCTCATGGATGGCTGCCAGTAGCTGATACACAAAGGAGATCATTGCATGCATGATTATTTCAGTCGTGGATACACGTCATCCCTTGAAATTGCTCTACTCCAAGGATTCCAAATTCCAACCTCCACGTTCCTGTCTCAGAAGTCAAGTGCATAGGCTGGTGAGGGTAGGCACCCTCAACTCCCATCTCCAACCCCACTGCCAGGTATTCATCTTGGGCCTGGATTTTTCATCTCTCTTGGGAGAAAAATATAAAACCAACTCTGGGCCTGTGCATTGTCATATTTCCTGCTTTCTTTGGGACACTGCTTTGTCATCTTAGATTATTCCTCTCTACCAACTCTTTCCATTTTCCTAAATGCATGCTTGGGTCTCACTTGTCCTAAAATGATGAAAACTCAAAAAATAGAAATACAAACATCCTTTCTTTGACTTTGCCCTTCTCTTTTGCTACTTTCCTAGCTTTTTTTCCAGTTCACTATCCATTAGCAGGGATAAGACAAGGCTATGAGAACATACCACTTCTACATCTCAGCAGCTTGACAAGAATTTATTTCTTCTTGATGCAATGGCCACAGAAGAGCAGGTGAGCCTCTTCGAGAGCAGTTATTCTTTTAGACAGCGACTCAGCAATAAGGGGCTTCAACCTGTGATCGTGTCATCTGAGTAAAGAGGCCTTTTCCATGACCACCATAGCGGGGAGAGAGAGATGGAAAAATCAGGCAGGGGCTTTTCACAGCCTCTGTCCAGAAGTGACCCACTTCACATTCCACTATAAAACCATCACCGGCCTCCTCCCAAGGTCAGGGACATGGAGAAGTACCGTCTTCCACATGTCAGGAAGGGCAGCAGAACCAGACATTGGTGAATATAGTAATGCTTTTCACAGAAACCAAACTTCTGTACAGAGGTTCCCACACTGCTGCCTCCACCTCCTCTGTGCTGGCTCACTGTCCATCCAACCCATATCTTCTAAAAGCTGGCCTTTATCGCCATCAGTCCACAAAAATTCCTGGTGGTTTTTTTAAAACATTTTTTTTCTTACAATGGCCTTCTAGTCTGTCTAACCATATTTTGTCTGTTATTACCTTCTTGGTTTCTTTGTAAACTTGACCTACACTTCAATCCCTTTTTCCTGATGCTCTTTTTTGTTTGCATTTGCAGCATTTTCTAGCTTTTTTCCATGCGCCTTTTCTCAGCCTCCTTCCCTAATTTCTCTTCCTCTTCCTCCTGCTCCATAGGGAGTTCAGGCAGCTCAGACTCCTCTCTGCTCTCTATCCGTGCTCTCCCTTGGGCTAACAACCCCCTGCGTACCCCACTCTTTTGATCATGTCCTTCCTGCCCTTCAATCCATTTTACACGTTTGTGAGAGCAACCTTTTCACAGCATATCTCTACCAGTAATAATATCAGAGAACCACTTCAGAAGTCTTTCATAGCTCCTTGCCTATAAAACCAAGCCCAAATTCATCATTCACACATTTAAGGTCAGCTTCATTATAACTTTAATTATTTATTATTTCCAGTTATAAATTTCTTTTTCCAGATATGAAAATCCTACCCATTCTTTGAGACATCCCAAATAATAATAGCTAGCATTTTTTAAGCTGCTATTATATGCCAGCACTGTTCTAATACTTATTGAGATTATTCCATTGATTTCTCATGAGAAGTCTGTGAGATCCAGACAAATATTATTATCCCTATTTAAAAAGTACGATTATTTATTTCAGAGAGGAAGGAGAGGGAGAGATAGAAACATCAATGATGAGAGAGAATCATTGATCAGCTGCCTCCTGCATGCCCCATACTGGGGATTGAGCCCGCAACCCTGGCATGTGCCCTGACTGGGAATCAAACCTCAACCTCCTGGTTCATAAATTGACACTCAACCACTGAGCCAGGCCAGCTGGGCTTATTATTTCTATTTTAAAGATGAGCAAATCGAGGCTAAGTACATTCCCCAAGATCATATAGCCAGTAGGTGATAGAGCTAGGATTCACATCCGGGCAGTTTAATTCCTATGTGTTCCAAGAATTTTTGTTTTTTCTCCTTAACTATCATCTCCTTCCTGAAGTCTTTTCTGATCTGAGCTCCTTTTCCTCCATTTGCTGCCCCACTTCCACCCCACCCTCACTGACTGCAATCTCTCCCTGCTTTGTACCATATAGTATTTTCCTTATAACTTTAAGTCACTTCTAGTATGTTGATATAGACCTTGTTATGATGAGAAGGTACTTAGTATTTATTGAAATTTACTATTAATTTTATAATCATTCATGTACTTGTTTTTAATTTTCTCTCTTGTCTCTATGGGATCATACACTGGAGGGTGGGTGTATAATTCCTCTTTTTGTATTTCTGGCGGCACCCATCACAGCAAGTGGATGGAGGGCCTTGATCACTGGCAAATAAGCAGGTTGAGATGAATCCTAGTAGCTACAAATGGGCAGATTCCAAAACCAAGTCCTGGGAAGACAGGAATGGACTGGGAGCTAGGAGACCGGCTGTAGCTGTGTCTGCAAGTAACAGAAAGTGTGTCTCAAACAGAATTAAAGAACAAATAGGTTGTATTTCGACCTGCCTGTAAGCGGCTCCGGGATGGATGCAGGAGCTTGAAGGATGTCACAGGATTTTTTCCCTTTCCTCTCTCAGTGGCTGATCTGGTTCTTCCACGGCCTTCACATTTGTAAGATGTAAATTTCATCTGTATCCTCGGTTGTAAGTTGTCTCCAGAGGTTCTAGACCAGGGGTCCTCAAACTTTTTAAACAGGGGGCCAGTTCACTGTCCCTCAGACCGTTGGAGGGCCGGACTATAGTTTAAAAAAAAACTATGAACAAATTCCTATGCACACTGCACATATCTTATTTTGAAGTAAAAAAACAAAACGAAACAAATACAATATTTGTATTTGCATGTGGCCCGCGGGCTGTAGTTTGAGGACCCCTGTTCTAGACCTTCACTTCCTTTCAGTGTCAAAGACTAGGAGGGAAAAGTTGACACTGTTTTTAATCACTCAGCCCAGGGCTCACGGCCAGCTGTCCATGGATTTGGTTAGCTTGACTTGAGTCACGTGCCCATCTCCATGTGCCTGGACTGAACCTGAACCACCAGCACTATAGATGCTCCAGTTTCATGTCCCCCTCACTGGGGTCCAGAGAAGGTAAGCCACGTGCCCGGTGCATCACTGGCAGGCACTGGCAGAGCCAGATTTCCAGCTGAGGTCTGCCTGGCCGCAAGCCCCTTGCTCTTTACCTCTCAGTCCCTCCACGCCACCTCCACAGCTGACAGGCTCGGTAAGACTGCAGCCTGCAAGCTGCCTCAAACAGATGACCACCATACCCATGTGCACAGAGAGGTGGCTTTTAACAATCAAATTCTCTGCTTCCCACCCTCTCCCTTCATTTCCTTCCTGTTCTCTCTCCCTCCTTCCTCTTCTCTCCTTGTCATTTCCACTTTTTTAACTAGGCTTCCCACTCCCAGTACATTTTTGTGGTGATGTAATTCATGTCCACTTGGCGACCTGATCATTGACTTCAGAGGTGGCCAGTGGACCTGCTGCTGCAAGACTGAATGGGGCAGGGCTCTTAGGAAGAGCAGTGGGGTCATCTTTCAATCCAGTTATCCCTTCCTGGTGGACAAGGGCTTCACGGCCTTCTGAATCTGTGTTCCAGCATTTTTAAGTCCCAGACTTGAGTAGACTCTGTTCCAGGTGTCACTGTCACCTATGACATGCCAAAGAGATACGATAGTCATAACAACGGCTAATATTAAAGGAGCCCCTACTATGTGTCGGGCACTGTGCCCAGCACTATAGATGCTCCAGTTTCATGTCCCCCTCACTGGGGTCCAGAGAAGGTAAGCCACGTGCCCGGTGCGTCACTGGCAGGCACTGGCAGAGCCAGATTTCCAGCTGAGGTCTGCCTGGCCGCAAGCCCCTTGCTCTTTACCTCTCAGTCCCTCCACGCCACCTCCACAGCTGACAGGCTCGGTAAGACTGCAGCCTGCAAGCAATTAGCAAAAGCAGCTCTCCAGCAAATCCAAGAAACAATCCAATCTGTGAAAGGGGAGGGGAGAGCCATCTTGAAAGAGAAGCTTTTTTCCTCCACAGCTGGTTGAGCGGGAGCAGTTTGCCACAGGCTGCTGAGGGCAAGGAAGGGGCGGAATGCTCACTGACTGTTCATTCTCCCAATTGTTTTTCTATGACATTGAGCTCACACTCCGGGGAAAACGCAGGGCCTGCCCTGAAATGCCGTCCAAAGCCATTCAGCCAGGGCTTTGAAAGAAGCTTTGTTGGTGAAAACCTCTTTGCTGTCCTGACTCTCCCCGGGCTGAGGGCTCTCTGATAAAGTACAGGAGAGCCCGTTCCATTTGAATTTCAGATAAACAGCGACTATTATTTCAGTATAAGTGTGTCCCATGCAATATTTGGGACATACTTACACTAAAACATGATTCGTTGTTTATCTGAAATTCAAATGGAACCGGGCGTCCTGTATCTTTATTGCACGGAATCTGGCAATTCTGCCTGAGCTTTGGGGAGCAGCCCGACCCCGTCTGCCTTCCTGCCCAACCGGACTCCAGCCTGTCATGCCACTCTCATCAAGGAAGCAGAATCAGAGGGTGCATTCTGCAAGCTGCAGGCTTATGCCTACCCCATCTTGTTCCTTCAAGAAAACCTTGTTTTCAAAACGATGTGGGCTTTGTAAATACTAATAACCACGATCATTGTAATCCCTTCAGGATCTGGGGAAAGTCTTGAGGGTTTGGGGGAGATTGACTTTCCACTAAAGTTCCTGGAAACCGATCACTGCAATTTGTATTTAACAGAGAGCAGTGAGAGCCACTGCCAGTGACAGCATCCCACGGAGGAAGTGGGGCAGGGCCCTGACCTCCCTGGAGTGGAGGCCTCTCCTTGGGGATTTGGGTTGAATTCCAAGCTCCTCAGGACCAAGTGGCAGAAGAGGACAGGGTGCGGGGGAGGGAAGTGGGAGGATGGAGAAGGAAAAGAGGGCAGGAGTGGGAGGAGGCTTCAGGGCAAATTCAACATCGTTTCTCCCTTGCAGGGTGCCCTGCTTCCCTCTGAGTCTGAGAGCACATTCTTGGCATTGACACTCTCCTACTTGGACCCTGCTCTTTCCTTGGTCCCTGGCACAGTGAACTTGGCCATGTGCTGCAGTAATGGGCCATGCCCAGGAGGGCCCCATCGAATCAGCAGCAGGCCAGCTGTCTCCTCAAAAGGGAAGACACCCTGGGAGGGAGAGTATTTGCCAAGCAACTAAGTGTCCCCATGTTTCCAGGTGTTTAGTATATGTTTGTGGGTGTGCACAGCTGGGAATACAAGACCCTATTGTGTTCTGGACTCTAAAGCTGGCCCAGGGCCTAGTAGCCAGGGTGGGTCACAATTCATTCCAACTCACCACATTTTTATTGAGCTTCTAAGTCCAATGCCCTCTGCTCTGCTTATAGGAAATGTGAAGATAAGTCTGATCCCTGCTCTGAAGGGACTTCAAATCTAATAGGAGACAAGGCAAAGAGACAGCAACATAATATGCAGGGCAGGGGAAGTCTCCTCTGAGGGGTGAAAGCCAAGTTTTGGGGGTGTTCACGAGAGAGTGAGAACACTGGCTTAGAGGAAAAATCAGAAAAGATGTAATAGAGAAGGTGACATTCAAGATGAAACTTGTAGGATGAGTGAGGTTTCATTCAGGACCTATTTGACCACTGGTGTTTTATTGTTTTTGACATAGAAATAAATCCATTCCTAACAGATCCAAAATGAATTCCACTGATGGTCACACCAGGGGTAATATTCAAAGCAGACAAGCATAGCCAGTTTTACAATAATGCCTCCTTACCTTGGAGTGGCCTCGGTTTTATCAATGACTGCCATGGACAGCTAAAGCAACACACAAACGCCAGATTCTGTGTTGTGTGGTTTACATATAACATCTTATTCAATTCAAATGAATGGCAGCTTCCTGGATAATATTATCATCTCAATTGCAAGATTAACAATATAGGAGAGTCAATTTATACAAGATTCAAGCATCCTTCCGCTGGGTCATAAAGCAATTAGTCTACTTTTTCTTTTTTCTGCTCATTTTTTAAATTGATATACGCTTGTTATCAATATGTACATCCAGTAAAGATGATTAATATGGACTAATATATAACCAATGTTGATCTTTAAGTAGTATATTTATGTGATTCTTGCTACTGAACACTTGTATTACGTTAAATGCTTAAATAGATATGGCAAGGTTTCTAAAATATCTTGTGCAAACTGTGGTATAAGAGTGTTTGAAAATGGCTGGCTTTTGCTTAGTTGTGTCATAAAGTTCTGGAGAAGAAAAGGCCCCGGCTCCCTTAAGAAAGAGGTGGTGGGCTTGGCAGCTTGTACATACTGTTGGCATAGTCCTTGGCATAGAAATTTCTTTCCAAGTCAAGGAAGTCTTAATAGAAGAGGAAGAGGCAGAGCTCTGAGCTGACTTTATGAGGGCCTGAGTAACCATTTCCTGATTCTTTAAACAAAAAGGGCCACAGGAAAACACTATTATATAGGCCCTGATAGTTCAGCTTTCTTTTTGGCCAATCTTCAAGGGATTAGAGGAGGTTTTTTAACCTATCCACAGAAGGAAGTGGTGTCCCTGGAAGTAGCTCTCTGGGTACTCAGAGGAGGAGGTACCTCGGTAAATGGGTGCCTTCTCGCAGGAGGGCTCAGCACAGATGCTGGTCAGAGAGATAGTGGTGCAAGTGAGGGCTCCACCAAGAGCTCTGGCAACTTACTTCCCATTTCCATTTCCCCTTCCAGCAAATACCTCATGCTGCTCTTTCATAGGGCTGATGGGAAAATTCATTATTCCACTAATAAGCAGTAAGCACCTCCCATGTGCCAGCCCTCCGCAAATAAAACAGACAGCCCAGCCTCGATGGAGTGATAACTGAGAGGATGTCTGCAGAGTCAACCACAAGGAGTCAATACATGCCAGGAGGGAGGCTTTTGTCCCAAGTACGCGAAGTTCCAGCTTCTATAAACACCCATGTCCCAGGCTTCTTTCGGAAGGGCCTCTACAGCTGAAGCACTGCTAAGTAGGGTACCACTTAGGAGTGCTAAAGTTTAGGTCCACTCCTAGGATGAGCTTTCCCTCAGGCTCATCCTGAAAGTAAGATGGAGTGGGGCAGAGTGGTCGCTGATAATGTTTTATGAGGGAAATAACCTCAAATTAAATTTTCTAAGGTCAGAAATCTTTTTTCCCCCCTTTCCTATGTTGATATACTTGTTATGTGTACAAATATGTCAGTAGCTTACAAGTGGTTAAGTCATGTATGTGGATACTTTAACAAAGAGCTTTTTTCTTTTGTTCTTTCTTTGGCCTTCCTTCCTTCCTTCCTTCCTTCCTTCCTTCCTTCCTTCCTTCCTTCCTTCCTTCCTTCCTTTCTCTCTCTCTCTCTCTCTCTCTCTCTCTCTCTCTCTCTCTCTCTCTCTCTCCTCTTTCTTTCTTTCTTTCTTTCTTTCTTTCTTTCTTTCTTTCTTTCTTTCTTTCTTTCTTTCTTTCTTTCTTTCTTCCTTTTTCCCTTCCTTCCTTCCTTTACTGCTCTCTCTCTGTCTCCCCCTTTCCCTCTCCCTCCCTCCCTTCCTTAATACAAAAAGCATAAAAAATATATCTTGTACTCTGAAAAGCCCAACTAGTTTATCTATAAAGGATCTGTCATAACTAAGACTCCTCTATCTACTACAGAAATGGCTGTCATGAGCCTACTAGAAATTAACCAACGTTTCAGTCAATCAACAGAAAGTGTCACTGTAGTGTTGCATTATTTGTGGTGATGATGTTTATGTAGTTGCTGTCTGATTTTACGCCATAAAACACATTATTTCCCCTTAAACACTGGTGTCCAAAGTTACCTTGAGACTTCAGAAAGGATCTTTTAAGACAACATTTCTTCCAAGTGTGGGCTATAAAAAAATAGCAGAGAATGATGCTTTTTGTGTATTGCAAATTTAGCTGCCATATGACATAAATCAGACGGCATTTCTAATATCTATCAACAAACAAATTGACAGTCAACAAACAGTTATTGAATATGAGCTTTGTGCAAGAATCCATGTTGAATCCTGAGGGAGTTACTCTCCCAGATTTAAGTAAACACATTTTGGATAGAATTTTTCCCTTTGGGAACCACGAGGTTGAGATGACAAAAATTTAATTAAAAATTCAAAGCCAAGTGACAGCTCTTCCCCTGAAAAATGCCAAAGGGGAGCATATAAGGAAGGCTTTGTGAGGAAAGTGGTTTTTCAAACACAGGTAGGGTTAGGTAATTCATTTTCTAAAACGTGTATAATGACAAACTAGGGAGAAATGTCTTCCTAGCAGTTTCAGCTGCTATGTGGTACAAAGCAAACTGCATTTCTCGTATTTATCAGCTAACAAATTCATCAGTCAACAAACATTCCTTGAATATGTGCTTTGTAGAAGAACCAAAGCTGGATCTTTTAAAGTTGTGTTTTTAATTTTGGAACTTAATGAATCTCAGAACATATGTGCTAAATATTTGAGGAGAGATTTTTCAACCTCTGTAATGTTCTGGGAAAAGTTGAGCCCAACTTCCAAGAGCCTCCAACTATGCATTTGGCATCCCCCAGGGCTAGATTCGAAAGTCCAAAGTATAAGAATCATGGCATTCTGATGAGCCCTTCTCCACTGATGAGAACTTTGCCTCTGAGTAAAAGAGAAGTTGAACCCTGGCCAGGGTGGCTCAGTTGGTTGGGCGCTGTCCCCTGATCAAAAGGTTGTTGAGGTTGCAGGTTCGATTCCCAGTCAGGGCACTTGCCCAGTAGGGGGTGTGCAGGAGGCAGCTAATCTCACATCTATGTTTCTCTCTCTCTCTCTCTCTCTCTCTCTCTCTCTCTCTCTCTCTCTCTCATTCTCTCTCTCCTTCTCTCCCATTCTCTCTCTAAAAATCAATAAAAAATATATTTTTTTAAAAGTTGAGGCTATGAGGCTGATGAATCTTTCAGGGACTACTTTCTTAAACTTTAAAGCAAGCCAAGTAAGTCCCCTGTATTCGACAGTAGGATTACTTTGGTTCAGAAGGAACTCATGTACCTGGCAATTCCCAAAGTGAACACATGAACTTGCTCCTTGTTCGCTTCCAGGTCCGCTGGACCTGAGCCATGAAAGAGTTGTGGCTCCTTAGGAAGAACAGATTATTGGGCTCGCTGTGGAGCCACCCATGTTTTATGAGGCTGGGAGTGGGGTTACACAAAGTGCCACAGAGTGAGCAAGGAAGATGTTTGGAAACATTTTTCTGCTTCAAGCTCTGAGACTGCAAGGGTTTTCTTAGCCCTGTGGCATTCCTCTAGCTGCCTGGGGATTTCTAGGTTCCTAAGAAGCTTGAGGTAGCTGTTAACCTAATACACAGTTAAAGGCAGCCAAGACAGCCTTCCTATGCCAGCTGTGTGGTAGGATGTCTTCTGAAAAGGCTCTTAAAAATCAGGCATGTAAGGGAATCCTTCTTCCCTGAACTGGGGCCTCTGAAACTGGGTCAGTGGTTCTCATCCGCGTCTTCCTGCTTGCTGTGCTGAAGCACAGTGTAGGCAAATAAATATCAATGAATTGCTTAATGATTGTCATAAGGCCCCATATTTTCAAGGCAAGGGGCTCTCCTGAAATGTTTGATCTACTCCATATGAATCTGTTTTCCAAATGGCCAGCACATGTCGAGGCCTGCCGTCCTCTGGGTTACAGGAAGATGTCTTTGATGGGTTAACCGCAGAGTAACTGAACTCTTTTTCAAGTCCCTTTCAAAGGTTCCTTTGTCCTGCTGTGGATCTTGCCACTTGGATCAGATCAGAAGAAGATTGCTCCTGGCAAAGGGTTCTTGTTCATTCTCCCTCTGATCTGGGTTTGGTCCCTGGGTAATGCCATCTGTAGTCTGGTGTCCCAAAGGTTAAAGTTGAAGCAACAGTCAGTTATGACAAAACGACACAAACTCTAGATGGACCATTCATTCTTTTCCAGCACTCTCTCCCCAACTCACACCTGAATGAACTTCGTCAAAGCCAAATGAAGTCGTCATCATTCTCAACCATCTTGGGAAGACTGGTCTAGCTAGTAACAGAACCTTTTGGCAGCTGCCTTCGGTAGGATATCATGGCTTTGGAAATGGCCTTCCATGTTCTGTAGTTTTGTCCACTCTTTTCCTAGGCTGGGTAGCTGCATAGAAATATTTAGCCATTAACTGTCTTGATATTTTGCAAATATATAGTAAAATGGTGACTTCGTTTGACTTGTTTCTACAGATTTTGATACATACTCAATTCATAGTACAATGGGTGAAACAAACATACATAGATATTATCAAATTGAGAGGGCAAATCAGAGAAATAAAGGGAAACAAAAAAGGCAATTCTGGTAGTCACCAGCATGTGGTCATTGAGGACCAAAATCTTATATTTTGTTATTTTCTATAAAAATTACATCTGTTGTAAACAAAGCTTAAGTGTAACCCAAAATGCAACAAGTATTTATAAGAACATAACAAAATATATGATAAAGCAAGATTTAAGAAAATGGAAACATCTTTTCCTCTTTGCTCTGTTTTCAACATAAAAAAAGTATTTTTATCACTCTTATTACCATCATTAGGCATTTCTTAACTCTAGATTTAGTATATGCTTCCAAGATAACGTTTGTTTTTTTCTTAGCTACTATGATTGTGGGTGTCCAAAAGCCTCAGCCCCCTACTGATATATACACTGTGTAAACTGCTGGAAGGTTTGGGCTAGTTTAGTAAACATTTATTCAAGTGGCGACTCTGACAGGCCCAGCTTAGGCTGCAAAATCCAATAGGGTCTCTTCTCTCTCTCTCTCTCTCTCTCTCTCTCTCTCTCTCTCTCCCCCCCCCCCCCCCCCCTCTCTCCTTTCCTGGTATGAACTGAAATCCAGTGGCAGCAAAAGCTTTTTCTCAGGCTGATACTCAGCACTCTTAAATAGTTATTCCTCCCTCATGCAAGAGAGCCTTGCTAATTCTGATAAAACACATTTTCTACTTTGATTAATTGAATTACCATCCACAGAGCCAGCTAGCCCAGAAAGCTGGGAGTCAATAACAGACTCCTGTCTTTTCATTGCAACCCTTCTCCCTCACACATTCTGTCAACCACCAGCTTCTGTCAGTCTTTCCTCATAATCATTGCTGAAACCCACCCTCTCTGCAGTCTCTACCATCGGGGCTTTCTCTAGTCTTAGATGTCTGGATCCGGAACCTGGATTTGCCACAATGACTTCCTAATTGTTTTCTTTGCCTCCATTCTCTTTTCTCTTTTATTTCATTCTTTTCCTTTTTCATACGAAGCTTAGATTGTGTGTGTCTTTTTAAAGCCTCACCGGAGGACATCCTTTCATTGTTTTAAAGAGAGAGAGAGAGAGAGAGAGAGAGAGAGAGAGAGAGAGAGAGAGAGAGAGAGAAACAGCAATCAGTTGTTGTCCGTATGCACCTGGACCAGGATGGATGGAACTTGAAACCTGTGTATGTGCCCTGACCAGGAATTGAAACTTTTGGTGCACTGGACAATGCTCCAACCAATTGAGCCACACTGACCAGGGCACATTGTTTTTTACCTGAATTAAATTTAATAAAAGTCATGGAACTATGAGTCAAACTAGTTGACAAAGATTTTTTAAATATTATGAACAGAATTTTATGGAATGTTTTCCATTAACTATGATAATATGTCAATGTGATAAATTACATGATTGATTTTCTAGTGTTAAACAACTCTTGTATGCCATATAAGATATAATTTATGTGATATTTATATACACACTCACTTTGGATATCTTGCTAATATTTATTTAGTATTTTTGCATCTCTGGTAATATTACGTGAGGTTGATTCTTGTTCTCTCTTTGTCTGGCTTTGAATCAGCAGTGTTATCATGGTTTTATAAAATATGCTGGGGAATTTTCCCTGATTTTCTATTCCATAGAATCGTTATTTATTAAGGGTTAGTATTTCTTCCTTGAATTTTTTTGGGAAAAAATGCCCACAAAGTGTTCTGGAACTACTATTACTTATATTATATTTAAAACTATTGAGTTAATTTCCCTTGCCTTACTGGTTATTCAATGCCAATTTCTTCTCCAGTTAATTTCCATAATTTATGCTTTCTAAAAATTATCCAGTGTATCTAAGTTTCAGATATATTGGCCTAATGTTGTTCATGTGATTCTCTTATGATTTTCAAATATTTACTTTTTCTGTTTCAATGTCCCTTTTCATATCTAGGCCTGTTTATTTCTGCCTCTTAAAAAATCAATCATGCCAAGAGTTTGTCTATTTAATTACTTTTTTGAAACAACCAGCTTTTCATGTTGTTGATCAGATGACTAACCATTCATTCTTGACACCACCACAAGAGTAACTTTCAGAAAACTCAACCCTACTTCTCAAAACCCGTGGAAGTGGTGTGGCTTCCCATACCACCCCAAACTCGACCTCCTATATCTCCACCAGTTCATCTCTCCATTCTGAGCCCTTTTTTCCAGCAATATCAGATTCCTTCTAGGCTCCCCATATCAGCTCATTCCATGCTCTGTCCTCTGTACAGACTTTACTTTTTTCTTCCGTTACCCACTTGGTCAAAGTTTTTAAACTTCAGCTCAGGTTTTCCTCCTTTCCAGCTTTCCCGGTCCTTTCTTTCTCTCTCTAGGTCACTACTTCCTCTTCTGCAATGTTTGTGTGCTTTGTACACACTCCTATTTTTCCATCTAGCATCTTGTTTTGCTTCTGTGTCTGCCACCATTTCTGGACCAGGAGTCCCTTGAGGGCAGGTGCCATCCATTTTTCATCTTTATTACTAGCAATTTTAACTTCTTTCTCCTATCCCCTGTCTTTTCTTTGTCAAGCAAGAAAGGTGAAAAGGAGAGGAAAAATTACACCAAGTCTTTTTCCTCTATTTTAGGAGAGATTGGCATCCAACCCCTCTAACTGAGACACAGTCTATATTAACTTCAGTCTTCCTGCTTTATCAAGATGCACTTGGCCTTGAACCATCTATTTGCCAACATCTTTAATGGTCCAACTCTTTAAGCCAGTATTTTCCTGTTATAAGGTTCAAGCTATTTTATGTCTGGGCATTGCAATGCATTTCAAATACCAGACCAGATTTTAACCAGGTTATAGAATGTCTTCCTCACTGAGAGTTTATTTATAAATGTATGCCCTACTGAATTAAAAGGTATGATACAATTTCATGACCAGCCCCACCCACTGCCTTCATATTTAGGCAAACCATTGCAAGTAAGTAACTCAAAGAAACCTCCATTTTAGCTCATAATTTTTTTCATTCAGAAAGTTACATTTTATAACAGTCAACCAAGATATAAATACACAAAATAAGATGCTATTTTAAAAAGGCAGTTGGAGACTACTCTGTAAAACACATGGTTTTCTAACTACTGAAATATACAGAATAATATTGAATGTAAACTGTAACTGAAAAATAATGCTATATAATAAAAGTGTAGTATGCAAATTGTCCCCTCAACCATGAGATCATCTGGGAGTTCGACCATGGGGCAGGACTGACCAAGGGAAGGGAGGGAGTATCTGGCCAGTAGCCGGCAGGCACTAGGGACCCTACCAGTGCATGAATTTTGTGCACTGGGCCTCTAGTCCTATATAATAAAATGCTAATATGCAAATTGACTGAACAGTGGAATGACCGGTCACTATGACATGCACTGACCACTAGGGGGCAGATGCTCAATGCAGGTGCTGCCCGATGGTGGTCAGTGTGCTCCCACAGGGGGAGTGCCGCTCAGCCAGAAGCCTGGCTCATGATTGGCGAGTGCAGCGGCGGTGGCAGGAGCCTCTCCCACCTCCACAGCAGTGCTAAGGATGTCGGCTGCCAGCTTAGGTCCACTCCCCATGGTGAGTGGGCCTAAGCCGTCAGTCAGACATCCCCTGAGGGCTCTCGGACTGTGAGAGGGTACAGGCTGGGCTGAGGGACCCCTCCAAGTGCACAAATTTTGTGCACTGGTACTCTAGTATATATAGAAAGAAAGAAGAAAGAAAGAAAGAAAGAAAGAAAGAAAGAAAGAAAGAAAGAAAGAAAGAAAGAAGAGAGGCAGTTGAGTGGTTCTTAAACATGGGAGTTAGGAAACCACTTACCCATCAAATAGGATTTTAATCAGGTTAAGTTTTATCGGGAAAAAGTAATAAGGACATATGACCTACCAGATTCTCATGAGGGTTAAATCATATAATTTATGGGCAAATACTGTGCACAGTTCTAGGAACACAGGGATACTCAGTAAATTTTAATTTAACTTGCAAGATGGGAAATCACAAATGTACCTACCGTGCAAATGGAAATTTCACATTGACAGCATTATCTCGAGCATGTGACCTCAGCCAATTAAAGAAAATCCTGCTCTCCTGGAGGCTTTGTTTGCTTTCTGAACTTTTTGGCCTGAAGCAAGACCCTTTCCTAACCCATTTTATTTTCATTGTTTTAATCAAAGGAAATTAACCAGACACTGGGACTTGGGAGTCTTTTTGCATTTTGAGCACGCACAGTCTGGTGACTTTGGACAATCCGTGGGATGATGCTGTGTTGTGAACATTTTTTTTTGCATTGCTCCCAAGGCAAAGCACGAGTCCTGTTCCTCCTTTCTGCCCGCCCAGCCCTAACTTGGCAATGCTTGTTACCCCAAATCAGGACATCAATATTTTAATTCACAAGAAAACCCCAATTCACGTAATATCTTTCTCCTTCTATGAACTGTGGGGAAAAGGCAAGTAACCAAGCCTAAATATTCAGCCGAAAGCATTTGCCAATACCCCTTTAAAGTAATAATCTCTCTGCAAGGCCAGCAGCTCTTTCACCGACACCTCATTTTGCTGTTCTCTGTCTCCACCTCAGCTGCTCGGTAATTGAAAGTCATTTGGTTTCTCCAATCACCCTAGGCAGCTACATGCACATTACCCATCCACTGCTCTGTCTGAATCGGGGGGTTGAGGAAAAGTCCCAGTGGGAAGCGAGAATAGCTGGCAGCTGCGTTTGGCCTGGCCAGCTGAATTTCAGCCTGCTCCTTGGCCCAACCCCAGCACTGATAAAGCCTTTGCTAAGCTTGAGATCTCCCCATCATTTGTGAGCAAAATGGAAAGACTGCTTTCTTTCTGTCCTGATGGCCCCTTCATGATCATTGGGCCTGTTCACTTGTTTTGGGCAGGAAGAGAATGAGGGGAAACTGGGCCAGGGGCTGGGGTCCACAGGCTTCCAGCTTCAAGTTGTCCAGCAAATGCTGACCTACATTGCAGTGACACACACCAGATCTGAGTAGGACATAACTGCCCAGGGAGCCGCCCACCCCTCCTCCTCCTCCTTCCTGAGCCAAGAGGGCAGCCAGATCTGTACACCAAGTTCTCTCTTGTTAGCCTGATGGCACGACGGGGGCAGGGGTGGGGGATCGACCCCTCCAACAGCATGCACCTCGGGGCCACTGTACACTACACCCTCCAGGGAGTGAAGCGGTAACCAGAATGTGTAGAAAAGTCTCGCTTGGGTTTATGCAAATGTATTTCCTTCCAGCCATTGTTTTTGGAATGCTTTGCAGCGTTTCTTTAAAGTGGGCAGATGGCAGGATCCTGGAGGTGTAAAACAGCTACAAAAAACAAGATGATTCAAACAGAAGGAATATGTATAAACCCTGCTGGATCATCCTGATACTAAACAGGAGAGCTGACTTTTTTTTTTTTTTTTTTTTGCTTGTTTCTTTTCCAGGATGTTTAAAGTTTTCACGCTCCCCACCCTTTAAAAGAAGGACACAATGTATAAATGGGCCACTTTGAGGGCTTTCACTGGGAAAACTGATATCCTTATTTTGAGGATGAACCCCACTGGAAGGCTTTAGAGCAGTGGTTCTCAACCTGTGGGTCGCGACCTCTTTGGGGGTGGAACGACCCTTTCACAGGAGTCGCCGAAGACCATCGGAAAACACATATATAATTACATATTGTTTTTGTGATTAATCACGATGCTTTAATTATGTTCAATTTGTAACAATGAAATTGGGGGTCACCACAACATGAGGAACTGTATTTAAGGGTCGCGGCATTAGGAAGGTTGAGAACCGCTGCTTTAGAGCAAGACCTTCCACTTTGAGTAGATGGAGGAAAGCGAGAATGGGACTCCAGGGGAGGAGGGCCGTCAGGGATGCATGCGCCATCCACAGTGCAGGAACCGCGCCTAAAAGAGATAATTTCAAGTTGAGCTGTGGTTTACCACAGTGTCCTCGTGACCAGTTGAGTGGTCAGATGTCAGGGGTGACTGCAAATAAGTTCATTTTCCCACAGTGAGAAGACAAAAAGGGGGAAAAAAGAGAACATCTTTGCCCATAAGGAAAAAAAAAATATTTGCACATTTCAGAGTTTGGCTGGAGCAGGCTTGAAAATGTAGCATCGTCCTTGTGACTTTTGTGAAGAAGAAACAACAGTTATTGCTTTGATTAGCATAACATTTTGCCCAACCCCCCCTTCCCCCCCTAATGACCACAAATCATCTTTCATGGTGTGGTGGCTCTGCCCCATTGATCGTTCAATTCAAAAGAGCTTCTGAGAGCTATGCATTTGTGTTATTATGTTGCCCACGGGGAGAAGAGAATGAGTCACAGTGATCTCAAGTGAAGGGTTTGGGGATCATGCTCAGTGAGCTTAGGAGGTGAGAGCTAACCCAGTGTTTCTAGACCTTCCTCCCTCAATCTACGGTCCAGCCTGGCTTGGTGGTGGCAGCTGCAGAGCCATCCTTTCCTGCTGTGTGTGTTGCAGGATGACTCTCAGATTCAAAGGGTTAAAGTGTCATCTGTAATTGGGAAAATGGCTTAACCACAATGCATCTTGTGTTTCCCTAGTTCTGTGACTGTGTGTAATTTTTTTTTTCTTTTTTAAATACTATCCTCTTTTATGATCTCATATTCTAAAATGCCCCCTTTCTCATTTAGTGACAGGGATTCCCTGGTTTACCACCCAGAACAGAGTGCCTTCCTCCCTCTCGTATGCCAGAAAAGCACCGAACATCTCAAAGGTGAGAGCCCAGAGCATCAAATCACTGACTGGAAGACCAAAGGCTTGATTTGGAACTCACAGGTCAGGCAACTCCAAATCCCACTGTCCTGATACCCTTTCTTTCTCTTTGTCTTTTTTTCCCTCCCCATAATCATGTGTCCTCATCTAATCTCTCCCATCTCCCTGAGCCTGCAGCACCTCGAATGATTCAGGGGCTGTAAAATCCCCTGCCGACTTTGTTTTGGCTGGAATTGCAGCCCACATGTGGGAGAATTAAGCTAAAACCTCGGAGCTAATAACGCGCCTCTGTGCAGTGGGAGCAGATCAGTAGAAAAAGGTGACATCATGGCTATTCCAGGACTTCAGGTCTGCAGTGCAAAGTGGCTTCCCCACCGTACATCAGAGTCAAAACCTGGATTTGAGACAAAAACAACTCTCCCTTCCCATAAATATCTGCTCTGGGGCTCAAAACTATTCGAAGTGCAGCAGCTTAGAAATGGTCTCTTTCCTTGGAGACCCATCTGATTTTCCAAATCCAATCACAAACTTTTTAATAGCACGTCATGAACCTCTCAGCTCATTATTTCTCTTCAAAGCCCTCCAGTTTGCCAGCTTAGAGCCTGTGAAGTGTTGTTTGATGATGTGCTGCACCATAAATAAACACATAGGACATGCGAAAATCCATCCTTCACGACTGCTGGCTTTCCCACCAGGAATACTGCCATATAATCAGGGACGTAAGATTTGCAGCAATTGCTCTGCATTAAGGGTGGTGTTTTGTTTTGTTTTTCTTTTTAATGTGTCCAGTGTGTAAAGTAGGTAATATAGCAGATTTATCATGCTTATATAAATCCTGTTTCCCCCCTTCTTTTCCCACTCTCTCTCTCTCTGGGTTAGGATGTTGGAAGCAAAGACAGTAGGAATATAGACAGACCCTCTGAAATAGCAAATGATAGTTTAAACCATTCATACGGCAGGGAATCAAGGCATTGGATAATTTACCATGTCTCTAACGCCCAGTGTTCCCTCCGATGTTTTCAAGTTGTGAGCAGACAACCGTTTTACATGTGTAACCAGCCGTGAAGGTTAGCGTACAGAATGGAGGTTACTGTTGTAATCAAATAAAGCTCACACAGGCTAATCTGACATGTGTTTTGGCTAACTTTTTTTTTTACTGTATAGTAATTAGGCAAAATGATAAACAGTTGACCCAAATAACTGTCATTTGTATTGTTCTGTTGCAAATTATGGTAAGATTAAGATGCTTTTGGGGAGGGGTGTAAGAACACCACAATCTTATTCTTAATCAGCTTCCTTTTCCTGCTGTCACTGAGGGAAATATATGCAGAGAGAACAATGGCCTGCAAACACTTTATTAATACCTGGAGCTGTGGACACAAAGCCCACTGCATGGACCAAGAATGCATCACTAGGAAAATTGTTAAGTGAAGTATGTTAAAACATGGTAGAGAATAAGAGTATTAGGGTTCTCCAGAGAAACAGAATATATATATAGTTTTAATAAAAATAAACATATTTATTATAGAAATTTATTATAGGAATTTGCTCATGTGGTTATGGAGGCCAAGAAGCCCCACAATCTGCCATCTGTGAGGTGGAGAGCCAAGAAAGCCAGTGGTGTAATTCAGTTTGAGTCAAAGGCCTGAGCATTGGGGGATGGGGGCGAGGGGGGGGGGGGGGGAGTGTAAATCCTGGGCAGAATCTGAAAGCCCGAGAACCACTGATGTCGGAGAACATGGGTGTGTCAGCTCAAGCAGAGAGAGCAGATTAGTTCTTCCTCTGCCTTTTTATTCTACTCAGGCCTTCAAGGGATTGGCTGATACCCACCTATATTAGTGAAGGTGATCTTTACTTAGTCTACCAATTCAAATGCTAGTCTCTTCCAGAAACATCTTCATAGACACACCCAGAAATATAATGTTTTGCCAACTATCTGGGAATCTTTTAGCTCAGTCAAGTGGACCCATAAAATTAAGCATCACTGCTGTGGTAGGAAGAATTTTTGGCTCCCCAAAGATGTCCACATCTTTTCTCCTAGAATTTTCGAGAATGTTATGTTACATGGCGAGGAGGCATTAAAGTTGCAGATGGAATTAAGGTTGCTCATCAGATTACCTTAAAATAAGATTATCCTGGTTACCTGTGTGGGCCCAATGTAATCACAAGGGTTCTTTCAATAGGGAAGAGGGAGGCAGAAGGTGTGAGAAGATTCAACCTGCTCTTGCTGACTTTGTAGATGGAAGGGGCCACTAGCAAGGAATGCAGGCAGCTTCGAGAAGCTGCAAAAGGCAAGACAGCAGATTCTCACCTAGAGCCTCAAGAAAGGAACACAGCCCTACTGACACCTCGATGGTAGCCCAGGAGACCCATTTCAGACATCTGTCCTCCGGGAAATAATACATTTGTGTGTTTTAAGCCACTAAGTTTGTGGCATTATTATTATTATTTTTTTACAGCAGCCATAGGAAACTATTATAGTACTTACAACATGTGAGCTGATGATTTAATCTTTTCTCTTACTAGGTGATATCCCTTTATGATTAGCCAGTTCAAAGAGATCCACATTGTATTTATATATCTAGTATCTCAGTCTGGATTCTTTTTCACTGTAATATCTGCCTAGCATTCTCAAAATAAATGCTATAAAGAGCAGTTAAGAGCACAAATTCTTGCTTATTGTAATACTGTCTGACTGTATGCAACAGAAACTGATTCTATCTAACTTAAGCAGGAAAGGAATTTGTTGGCAAGATATTGGGTAGTTCCCAGGATTAACTGGAAGTCTGGAGGATTAGACATAGAAAATTAGCAGGAGTTGAAAAAGATCACGAATCAGGCTACAGAGCCAAGATCAAGACTGGTAGGGTCCAGAGGCTTCTACTGAACACCCAGTGCCAGTAATACCAGACCTAAAATACTCCCATTATTACTGTGAACACATTTTTAACTCTTTGTGTTACTCATTCAAGATCCCAAATTCTGGTCAAAAAAGTCCTATTGGGATCATGCAGCCCCTTTGACTTTCATAGTGGTTAAAATCCACCCCCCAGCTCCTGCCACAAGACATATGCAAAGGAGGGTTCTCCCAAATAAGATATTGGGGCCCAGAGAATTCCCCAAATGACAACTGTTCACTATACGTATCCTCTCTCAGGGTCTTAGTCCCTTTGGGCTGCTACAATAGAATACCATAGACTGGGTGGCTCATAACCAACAGGAACTTATTTCTCACAGTTCTGGAGGCTGGGAAGTCCAAGATCAAGGTGTCAGCAGATCCACTGTCTGGTGAGGACCAGCTTTCTGTTTCACAGATGACTGTCTTTTCTCTGTTGTCACATAGCAGGGAGGAAAAGGGAGCTCTCTGAGGTCTCTCTTATAAGGACAGTGATTTCACTTATGAGGCCCCAAGTCATGCCCTAATCATCTCCCAAAGGCCTCACCTCTAGATGCCATCACAGTGGGGATTATGTCTCAACATGTGAATCTGGGGGGAACGTTGATATTCAATCTACAGCACTGAGCTTCAGTTTTCTTGCCCATACAATGGAAATAGGAATATCTTCTGATTCTATTCTACCAGAAATGCTAGGTACCTTCCAACTTTGGAGAGCTACTGGCCATTTTCTGAGAATGAACATGTATTTTCATATCACTGCTGACATTTTAATCCCCCCTTATCCGCCTTGTGACCTTCTGCTCATTCTTCAATACTTAGTCCTGGGCGTGTTCCCCTTAGATCCATTTTCTGTCTTCCCCAGCTCACTCTGCAGTAGTTGGGGATGACTGACTCTTGCAGGCTGTGTGTTCTCAGCCTCTGTCTGGGTTAGGCCAATGGGAGGCAGTAGCAGAAGATATTTGAACAGGAAGAAGAGAGAAGCCTAGTATTGCTCCTGTTCCTTGAGTAGTTAGTATCTTCAGCCCCAGCTGTGTTTTTTCCATTGTTCCCTTCTTTCTGGAAGGCTGGCCTCGGTTCTAACTTTTGTTAGGTTACCCTGGACCCTGACCCTCATGAATACCAACTATTTTCTTTGGTGTCTCTAGCCTAGAGATGGTAGCACTGTGTTTCCTGCTGTTGCTGACCTATAGGTTGCTCTCCTGTCTTGTTTGGCTTTCTAGCAATTCAACTTGTAGTTCTGGTTATTGTTTCTATGTAACAAATTACATCAAAATTCGGCAGCTTATAGCAACCAGTCCATGAATCAGGAATGCGAACAGGGCACAGACAGTACGGTTTATTTCTTGTCCAATAATGTCTGGGCCTCAGTTGAGAAGACTGGGGGCGGGGGGGCGGTTTTGACATGACACCTAGGGTTTGGAATCATCTGAAGATTATTCAGTCCCATGTCTGGTGCCTGGGCTGTGATGACTCAAAGGCTAGGACTGCCGACTGGAGCACCCACACATGGCTTGACATGTGGCGGGACTTCCTCACAGCACGACAGCCTCAGAGCACTCAGTTTGCTTGCACGGTGGCTCGGGGCTCCAAATGCAAGGGGTCCAGCCAGCAGCAGGTACACTCCCACTCATACCCCAGCTTCTGAAGTTGTACAGCATCACTCTCCCCTACTCTAGTAGTTAAAACACACACAAGTCCTCCCAGATCCAAACAGGGGGCAGGAACGTGGGCCATTCCCTCAGTGAGAGGAATGTCAAAGAATTTGGGGGTCCTGTTTTAAAACCACCAGACCTGGGTTACCAATGGACTGCATGAAACTGCTCCATTTTCCTTAGAATGTTTCCTGTTTTCCCTGGGGGACTCTGACTGCTCAGTTCAATGACTTGCTCTCATAAAATCCCTTAAATTCCCCTATTAGATCCGGTCGCTCCCATCTTTGTGCTGTCATGACTCACCATAGCATTTGGATAAACTATCTAATCACACGCTCTCTTCCTCACTAGCCCAGGGGCTTCTGGAGAGACGAAGCCTTGTTCATCTCAGTCACCTCCATTCTCAGCACACATCCATCTGGAACATAGGAGACAATAGCACATGGTAAGGGAATGAATGCATTTTTTACTCGAACCTCATTGACCATCAAAACCAACTCAACTCCCGGAGAAAATTGGTTGGAAGCCTCTACAACTTTGTAAATATTTTGACCCCTGATATGCAGCAAAGGCCATGAACTCAAGTGCAAGGCCTGGTACATCAGTGAGTGAAGCAGGCAGGTAGGGAGGAGAGCAGGAGATGGCAGGCAGGTTGAAGCCTCCAATGTGGATACCTAAGATGTAAATTCCAGCATTTAAAGGGAGAGTGCTGGACTGGACGTCCAGACCAGTGGTGAGTGTTTGCCTTGACTTAAAAGGCCACCAATAGGGGACATAGGTAATAATGTCAACAATAAAAATAATAATAAAGCCATAACCGGTTTGGCTCAGTGGATAGAGCTCTGGCCTGCGGACTGAAGGGTCCCAGGTTCGATTCCGGTCAAGGGCATGTACCTTGGTTGCAGGCACATCCCCGGTAGGGGGTGTACAGGAGGCAGCTCATCGATGTTTCTCTCTCATCGATGTTTCTAACTCTCTATCCTTCTCCCTTCCTCTCTGTAAAAAGTCAATAAAATATATATATATATAAAATAATAATAATAATAATAAAAGACTACCCTGTCCACAACCTGCGTAGTCAACTCACGTTGACGGATGAGTGAGAATGTGGCTCAGTATTTCAACAACTTCTGATTTCATAGGAGGAGCTAGAATTTTTATTTTTATGTAATAACCTCCTGATTTTTAATGTTGTGAAGTAATTCAAAAATGTAAAAACTCTCGTGTGGGCCAACACTCTGCAAGCCAAACCAAATACTATGGCCAAAGGCTGGATTTGGCTGGGATAACTCATTTGTATCCCCTGACTTCAAGTTCCCTGGGAATGATCCACAGATAACTTCATTAACCCAAACTTTAATAGCTTGAGATCAGCATCCTAAAAACAAAAACTTGTGAAAGAGGCAAATAAGTTTGTTAACTTGGTACACTCTTTAACATAACAGCAATCTAATAGTATAATATAGCAAACTACACTTGACATTGTTCAATTTGCCAACCTTGATAGTTTTGAAAGTTGTAAATCTGAAATTCACAACTGGTTTAACTTTTGAGATCAAAATATTTCCTCCATATTTTGCCAATGATCAAGATGCTTGTATATGCAGGGGATGATACAGGTTGTTTTCGAGAAATTAGATCACTCTTGCAGCACCTCAAAAAGATGACAGGCAGGTTGCTGCCTCCAACCCGGATACCTAAAGGGTAAATTCCGGAATTTAAAGGGAGAGCCCCGGACTGGACATGCAGTGAACTGCTTTCTAGTACTTGGTTTGGCCAGTGTCCGCACACAATGCCTAGCATGGGGCAAGCACTCAACATTGTTTGCCTGAATTTATACATAAAAGAATGAGCAGCTGTGGGACTTTGAACAATTCATCTGAACTGTTTATGTCCTCCAGTTTCCTTATGTGTAAAAGGAGAAATGTGAAAGTTATTTTACTTTTGCTATCACTGCTAAAATATGCCGAGCGCATGCTAAGCACCCCAATAGACAGGTTCTCATTTCATTTCTATGCCCCCTTCAGCTTTAAAATTCTATCAATAAGGGATTACAAAGAATAGAGAACGAGTTAGATGGCTGTGTCTCCCCTTTACTATTTTTATTTTATTTTTCAATGACATTCAACACTTTTCTGTATTAGTTTCAGGTGTACAGCACAGCAGATAGGCATTCATATATATAGGTTACAAAGTGTTCCCTTCAATAATTCAAGTGCCCACCTGGCACCATACATAGTTATGACAATATTGTTAACTATATTCCTCATGCTTTCCCTTATAACCCTGTGCCTCTTTTGTAACTACCAATTAGTAGCTCCTAATCCCATCACCTTTTTTTTTTTTCCCCTTCTCCCAACATGCTTCCTTTTACTTTTGAGTCAGGTAAGAATGGACAGAGATCTGACATTCAGCAAAAGTCACTGACTGCAAACACCACACACACACACACACACACACACACACACACATGCACATAAATAGGCACATGCACAAACACACAAAGCTGGAGTAACACATTTTGGTATTTGACATTTTCTTGTGACTTAACTGTGTGTGTTAAGACAGATGCTCATAGAACTTAAACCTCTGAAGCCCCTTTGAAGATGCCTTCACTCCATAGTTCAGCTAAGCATTGTCAAATCTCAGGCACAGGCCGGGGAGAAGTCTAAGTGAGTCATCTAACTTTTTTTTTTTTTTTTTTGCCTACAAACATCTGCCACTGGTGCGCCTTCCCACAGAGCATTAGTCCCACATTTGAAGCATGTCAGAGACAACTGGCAAGAAATGGTGTATTATGCTGAATTGAACCCCTTCTTCCAAGAGTATCCATTCTTGTTCATCTTAACAGAGATGATGTTGCTAGTCACCAACCCACAGATAGAAATCAGCCGGTCAGCTGACACCACCAGAAAGCCGTTGGGTGACCTAGTCTGCTTGAAAGCTTTTCCCTTCCTTCTTTCCCTCCACCCCTGACCCTATCCCATCTCTCCTCTCTTTTCTCTGCCATGGAGTATCTTTTTTAGCATTCAGCCCAGCTACCCGGCACACAGTAGGTACTCTACATATTTGATAAACAATTTAGGTGATTTAGATTAACCTGACTAATTTGTTCTGATAGAAAGTCCAGACAGTTCTCTTAGCTGTCAATCAGAAAGTCAGATTTTGTAATAATTCCTGGAGGAAGGAAAGCCTTTGTTTTTATTTCTGTGTCCAACTCCTTACACCATCCAGCTCTCCACATGCACATACAGAAGTGTGCTACTTTTGCCAATTCAGGCCCTCGCTGGGCTCTGTGTTTGAGGTGGGCCAGAGGCTATTGCTGACGGGTCTAATAACTAGTTTTTAGTCCCATCTTTATCTGCCCGAGTCCTTTACTTCCTGTAGCACTCTGTAGAACCATTCTTTGCTTTAGGAAACTTCCTGACTCTTCAATATTCTGTTAGGTTTCTCTCAGGTGTGCCAAGTACCCAGGCAATCCTGTGAGCATTTATGATCCTGAACTGTCATTGCCTCTTTAGGTACCTTTCCCCCCGACTGGACTATAGATACCTAGACTCAGCAGGACTGAGTGTTATTCATCATTTTATCCTCAGCTCTTTATATATATATATATATATATATATATATATATATATATATTTTATTGATTTTTTACAGAGAGGAAGGGAGAGGGATAGAGAGCCAGAAACATCAATGAGAGAGAAGCATCGATCAGCTGCCTCCTGCACACACCCCACTGGGGATGTGCCTGCAACCAAGGTACATGCCCTTGGCCGGAATCGAACCCGGGACCCTCTAGTCCCCAGGCCAATGCTCTATCCAGTGAGCCAAGCCATCCAGGGCTATCCTCAGCTCTTGATACACTACTGGGCACATAGTAGGTGCAAAGTTAACTGACTCCCTTAATGAATGCATGGCTATTTGTAATTGTGTTATATAGGTAACTTTGCAGGTTGACACTCCACCAGACACAGGGGCCTGAGGCTATAGATGCCAATAGTTGTGGGCAGACAAAGGAAGGGTCTCTAACATGGAAACTCTGGACTTCCTCATGCCTGGCCTTGACCACTCACTTAAAGCCTTCAGGCTGCAGTGAATTTTCTGGAGCTTTGGCCTTATATAGCTTTGTTGAAGATAAAAGCGGTGTTTCAGGAAACATGTGGGCAATGTTTCAGGGCGGCCAAGTTGAGCCATTTCAACAACACTCATTTTTACTCTGCAGCTTGGGCTGTGGTTGTGATTTGCCCTCTGCATTTCAGGCCGCGGTCGCTGTCCCGGCAGAGTCTCAGGGGTCTGTCTCTGGGGTAGGAGTTCAGCTCTCACAGTGCTCTCAACGTTGCCTCATAAGTCTTTGGCTTTGACATGACAGTGACCATCTGTCCTAGCCAATCCCCGAGGGACATGCTACAAGAAGCAGCCCATTGACATTCAGCCTCGCAGAAGCAGGATGCCAGAACCCCCATGGAAAGACTTCCCGGGTTACCCTCCTTGTGTCCATGGGTGGGAACCAGTGATAGAGTGCCAGTGGGCGGGCCTGGGGCTATTTGTTTCTGTAGAAATGTTTCTATAGGGCGTCTGGAGGGCCTTTGGAAGTTGCATGAGCTTTTGCTCTGGAAACCGTGTTTGTTGCCCTTTCACAGTGTCCCCGATGCCTTTTTATTATCAAAGGAGTTTTCTGGTAGCGGCCCTGTCTCTGGCCTGGAATTCGCGGATGTCTGTGACAATTCTATGGAGGCTTCTGAGCCAGGTTTTCCGCCTTCCACCTTCCAGGGAAGAGAGGGCCTGGGTATCCATCCACTGTGCCCTGGGCACTTCTGCCCCCTCCCTCCTCCGCTGGGGCCTGGATCTGTCCCCTGGGGCCTGGCTCGCAGCCAGCTGTCAGCTAATCCTTGCTAAGGTGTTAGGTGGCAAAGGCTCCAGGGTTATTAATCCCCGTAGGAGCCTTCCACATTAAACAAAGTTTTGTTAATAAATCTAGGGCCATTAAAAAATCATCACCATAACATTAAACTAATTTCTTTGTGTTCCCTATAAATCTTTGCCTTCACAAGGGAATGGAGTTATGACTATAACATACATACAATATTTTTTCACACAAGACAATTCACACATTTTTTCACATTTCTAAATGTCCCATGTTCATCCTCATCGCAGTTTAAAGTATTGTTTGCAGCATCTGCCCACATAATGGAGATTTCTCCCCACACACCCGACTGCCCTCCCTCTCTGCCAGCCTCCTCACCAATGCAGTGGGCCCCGGTGCAGGGGGCCATAGTGTACCTGCGACCCCTGCCTCACCTATGCCTACCCCTACCACAGACACTCCCTAACAACACCACACATTCACACCTGGTCAGAGGCACCTATGCCTGAATAAGAAGTGCTAGCACCAGATGCAAGGTTAGTGGATCTGAGTCTTTCCCCGGAAATGTGAAAATAAGGCCAGGAGAAAACTGCTTTAGCATCTTTTTTGGAAGCTGAATCTGCACTGTGTCAGCTTAGGAGTTGAGAGATGGGTTTTCTCCAACAATTATGTGGATCCGAGAAGAGAAGAAGCTGAGAGGGGGAAGATCAAGGAGATGCCGGAGAGGGTAGAGGTGACGGTACCTATCTGAGGCCCACGTGCATGCCCACTGGGTTTCTGTGAGACGCACCTGGATGTTAAAGCCAGGTTTGGTTCACTCTTATCACTTGCAAACAAGAGTCCAGCCTAATGATAGTAATGATGATAATATTGATGATACTGAACACTGGCTCTGTGCCAGATACTTACTCACACTGGCTCATGTAATCCCTTCAACTACCTAATGCGTTAGCTCAGAGATGTTTAGCAATTTCCCCAGGATAATACACTGCAGTGAATGACAGATGGGGGTTTGAACCCTGACTATAATCTTTGGTCTTAGCTATTATCTTATGTGGGCTTCCAAGGTATGTCATCCCAAAGGTGAGATGAATAGAGGGGAGAATTAACGTGCCTTCCAGGAATACATTTAAAACACTCTAATTTCAGGGGCCAGAAAGAAGATATTTTGAGGCAGAAGCCCCTCCTTTCTCAATCCCTACAAATGACCCTTTTAAATGACACTGCTCTCCCTGCGTCTTAGCTCCTAGCTGTCCTCGCCTGGGGGTACCTGTGAGAGGACTGCCATCTCTCCCACAGCAAAAACATGGCTGAGTCAGTTCCCTGCATGCATGATCCATGTGTGGTTATCCAAGCTACCTTTGTAAGGGTTCTCCTATTGCCATCAACCCCATGCCTGAACCACCTCTCCTGGCCCCTTGGTGTATACCTTAAACACCCATGTAAGGCCTGCGTGCACTTATTCACTATCTATAACATGTCCATTGGCAACAGTCTGTCCTCATCTTGGGGATAGGACAAATCAAACCCAGCTCTGCCCCCCTGGAGATCCCAGGGGCATTTGAACACACTCCCTGACAGCACCACACAATCTACTCAATGAGAGGCACACACAGGCTGTGTTGGGAGCTCGGAGAAAGTAACTAACTATCTGAAGAACTAGGGAAGGCTTAATGGAGGAATGGACTTGGGAGGTTGTGAGCTTTTGTGTTAACCTAAGTAGAGGAAATCCACAAGTTTTAGCTTCCTGTGGCCAATCATCTGTCGGGGACCCACACTGAATTGCAAGGATGTTCCTCCTCATGTCTCCCTCCGAAGACACAATAGTCTTAGGAACTAATAAAATGGGTTACAAAGCCCCATGTGCACTAAGGATCCCCGGCCAACCACTTGGGAGTACTGGCTCAGCAGAGAGAGTCTTTGAGTGAAGGCCTTCAGACACATCATTCAATGCAGGGAAAGGATGATTCTCCCATGCCGGACATCTCCAAACATGGTAACTAGGATTCGTGACTATATGCAGAACGCCTTCTCCAGGACGGGTTCAGTGGAGCAAAGTTGTAGCTGGACCAGAAAAGCAGCTCAGGGCAGAGAACAGAGTTTCAGGAAATTCAAAGAAAATGAGCCCACTGGGAATTTTTAAAAATTCCAGGCAAATGATTGGATAGGAACACAGTCCGTGTTCCCAGTGTGAAGACTTCCCCTTCTGGCTATTGATCTCGCAGCAGTTCAGAAAGCGGTTTGCAGGGAAGTGGTCACTCTTTCCCTTGACATAATGTTCATAAATGTGCAGGCAAATTAAATGTGTCATAGACGAAATTACCAACCGGAGTACCACCCGGCTGGGTCATGTGAACTTGGTTTATGGATCCAGTGTTCTCCAGCGGGCATCACAAATCCACATCATGTTCCCGAGTGCTAAATTTGGAGCTCTGATTTAGCTGACAGATGTTTAAAATCACATTTAGTTGGACAACTCCCCGAGGAGAACACAGCTGCAGATGTTCATGAAAGAGAGCAAGTTATTCCAGTTAAGGTCGGCGGGAACTCAGCCCGAAAACCTTCGGTCTCTGCCCGCCTTCTCCAGACAGGATGAGAGGGTGAAGGTCGTTTTCATGCGGATGCCACCCACCTTTGGCTAAACGGAGATAAACGTTGGACCGTTGCCGAGATAACTGCAGCAGTTGCATCCTGGGAGAAGAGGGGTGCTCCGGTCAGCCTCCACTGAATACAAAGGGGGCGGCTAGTCTTTTTAGAAACTGGCACAAAGCCACATCTGGTGGCATCTTAGGCCTGCAAATGAGTATGATCTGGACTTTCACACTTCAGGATTGGTTTGTCGGACGATAACAACTCTGGGTAGGTTGAAGTTCACGCGCGGAATGGGGACAGAAAGAAAATGGTGCCCTTCTTCATCGCCTTCCGTGTCTGACATCCCGAACAGATCCTCCATCATTTTTTAAAAACAACAAATTTAAAATTATCCTAGCATCTTCTTTACACAATCACATATTTGAGACTTGTTTCAAGACTCAGCCTGAAAGGGATTTGTTTAAAAAAAATGGCCTGTGTATTTGATGTGGGAGACTAGTGACCTTTGGTATTTTGTGTTAAAAAAAAAAAAATGTTTGATGTCTAAAATTTCCCTGCGGCGCTTGTATTGTTTCTGGTCCCTTTCTGTGATTTTTCCATCCTCCATCATTCCCCACATTCAAAATCAGTTCTTTATTTACCCAGCAGAGGTTTTGACATAGTTCTGAGCTCATCCTGATGGCAGCCTCAAATCAATGCAAATCACATTACAATGTCAAAATTGATGTGATGTGAGTGTAAGTTAAGTGATTGTAAAACAATTTTAGGACAGAGCCCAAGAGACACTCTTACCTTGTCAGGAGCATGGCAGGATGGGATTAGTGGAAGCTGTGCTACATTCTCCCAATTTGAAGTTCTTATAAAGTCATCCTTTGAGACCACAAGATATCCTCCATGGAAGTTGATGGGCAGCTGGCTAAGGTGACAGAGTGGGTCTGGATCACAATTTTTATGTACTAGGATGAACAGTGACTATGGCAAGTAGGTGACAAACTCAGAACATAGCAAGCTCAGCCAATGGCGATGAATCTTGGGAACCTAGTTTGTAAATGGTCAGTCTTGGAGGCCTAGAGCTAGGGAGAAGGGTCCACGAGGGGAGGTATGAGATCACTAGGGGAGATAAAAATAGTCTCTAGGGTCACCGATAGAATCTCAAGTGGATTCCTGTGCTAAAATTGTTAAAGTTATACTTATGACATCCTGGAAGAAGTGGCGTTTACTACATGAGTCAGTCTATGATACTATCTTTAAAACCATGAATGTTTGTAGTCTGGAATGGGAGATTATAGACTGATACTTTCCATGGATAACTTCAGGAGGATGGGATTGAAAGAAGAAAGGAGAAGGTAATTAATCTCAAAAGCAGATCTGCACTGTGATTTGTTACAACAAACACTTATTCTTTTTACCTAAAATATCCAATACTGTAATTAAATCACACGTGCATAAATGAAAACTCTTCCTCCCAAAAGAAATTTCTCTGGGTGAAGAGTCAGGAAACTTTATAATTGACCAGGCAAATTTTTTGACCTCATCTCTGAGGAATTATAATATTTCTGTGAGAATAAAATGCATCAGTAGATATGGATAATACTTTGAGAAGTTGAGAGTCTGGCATACAAAATGTTATTGCCATCATTCTTGGTAGGACATAAAGGGTAGTTAATAAATATTGTTGACTGACTGTGCCATTAATGGCATTTCCTGTAAGAGAGAGTTTTTAGCCATACATTCTCAGAGGACTTTGGACATAAGATAAATGTTTAGGACTATGCATTCTGGATCCTATTAAATAAAATCCATTTTAACTTGTGGAAAAAATAGTCTTTAAAGGCAGGTTTGAACCCTGACTCCACAACTCACTTGTTCTGATACCTTTGGGCAAATTAGTTAATTTCTCTGATCCTCAGTTTCCACAGCTGTAAACAGAGGATATAATAATGCGTTCCTCCTAGAGCTGTAGTGGGAAATACATGAGATAATTAATATTAACTGGATAGCCCTGGTCTGTATGCAAATCATGACTTCTCATTTCACTGGGAATTCTCCATGCAAAGTGCAATTATTATTTGATGATTGCAAATATTCATTCTTCTCTTTTACCGATGAACAAACTGAGATAATGGGAATAGTAATAAACTCAAAGTTGCAAGGTGAGTTACGGTGATGGTTAGGAATAAATCCCAGGCCTGAGACTTGGCCATTAGGTCATAACAGGAGCCATTTGACCAAATTCCATAGAGGTACTCTTATCTTGGGAGTGTTAGGGCTTTGATATCATAAAAGATAGGCTCATCCCTTCCCCTGAGGTGCAGGGATCTTTGACACAGGGATCATGGAAGTGTGGAAAGTGGCACCTCTAATGCTCTGTTTCTGGTAAGCTTGAATCCCTCAAGCTACAGAGTGTTCTGGATGCCTCAGGTTCCCTGCACATTCACCCTGTGGACTTTAATCATTTTCTAATTCTAAATACTCTGGTCACAGTAGAAAATGTTATCACATACTGGTTGCTTCCTACTTAGCATTAATATATTTAATCATTTACATTATTATCTATAAAAAATTGGTTTGGAAAAGTTCCAAGGAGTTGGTTAAGAAGAACTGCTTGAGAATCACATCTTTCTGGGAAATAGAAAGAACAAGGTTTCATACTGGGGAACTGTGGGAGATGATGGTAGCTTGGTATGCAGAGCCCAAACCAATGAAAATCTTGTGTGTCTATGTCATATACAGATTTTTTTTTAAATTACAAGATAACTGATGTTGTGCCCAATAGTATATCCTAGCCATAGGGCAGCATGGTGCAGTGGAAGAGTCCTCTATCTTAGTTCCATAACCTGTTCAAGTATTTTATTGAATGAATGATGCTCATCAGCTCTGTGACCTCTGGCATCTCAAGGTTCCACTGACTTCACCTGTGAATGAAGGGTTTGAACGAGGTAAAAATTGAGGTTCCTTCAAACATTTAAGTTCAAGAAACATGACTCAGATATGTACCCTCCATGGAGCGTCAGTCCCAGGAAGACTGCCAAACCAGTTTCACCAGATAATTTTATACCATCCCCGAATTTCCTCAGGCACGGTTTCTGGTTAGCTACTAGTTTTCAGGGGTGGCACACATCTCTAGTGATTTAATATTGACTACAAAAGTATAATACTTATAGTAAGTACTAGTATGTCAATTCAGGCACTGCCAAGCTTATTCTTTGGGCTTCATAATTTGCAACCCAGGGAAAAATGTATTTCCTATCACTAATTACATAGTTTCAAGGACTTCTATGTCTCAGAATTGTTGAATTGGCTTGAAATATGGTTTTGTTCTTGCACTATTCACAGGGAATTCTGATCAAAGTATTAAGTCTGTGACTTACAGAATATGTAGCCTTATGTTTGGGACTTTATCAAGCATTGTAATTATGTCTGGCCTCTATGGAGTCCCTAAGGTCTGATTTGCCTGGACTATTGGAAGCACTGTGTTGTAGTGGTTAAGAGAGCAGATTTCAAAAATACACTGTTTAATCTCTCAGGGCCCCAGTTTCCTCATCTGAAAAGTGGAAATGATACAAGGTATTTTAATTAGTAGGCAATGAGAAAAGGGCTTAGAGCAAAGCATGGCACACATAGTAATGTTAATAATTATAATCATTATTAAGAAGTTGAAAGCCAGCACCAACAGAGATGCAAGAATAGCATGAAGATAATTTGAGCAGGTTGGGTCTGACTCAGATACAGAGAAATTATATGGTGTTGGAAAGGGGCATGTGGGGTCTCTGAGTACCTAGAGCAACTTTGTTATCCAAAGTAAATTTTTAAATCCTAAACCAACCTGATTTTTATATATTTGGATTTGAAGAATAATTCTTCTTCTTCATATTAGCATTGTTGGCAATAATGTCATTATCACAATAAAAAATGGATTTACTGTGAAGCTAATGAAGCTTAAGCTTCAGCCTCCCTCACGTACATGGACCCCTTCTAAGGCCTTGGATTGCACTTTGTTTTCATATATTTTCTTCTTTTTTCTTAATGAGGGTCCCTAATATATAAGCTTCAGGCTCCCCCAGAACCTGGATCTGTCCTGATCACAATGGTTGAGAAATAGGAAAATGTTGTTAGGGGTACAGGCTCTGGAGTCAGAATGGCCCAAGGTCAAGTCTCAACTCAGCCACTTGCCAGGTGGGTTAGTTTAGGTAAATTACTTAAGCACGCTGAGCCTAGGTGTCCGCATCTTTCCAAGGAGGATTATGTAAAGACCTTGTGGATAGGATGTTCTAAATATGAAATGAGATTACGAAAAAGTGCACGATTAGTATTGGTTATTATAAACAATTTATTTTTCCCCTTCGAGTAAGAGGAGGGTCTGAGTTTGCTCATAGGTGACCTGAGTAGGGAATTCATCAGTCATCCTTTCACGGTTAACATCATGCATTACTTTTCTTTGAATCCCTTTGAATCTACTCCCCAATAGCCAGCAAGTTGCATCAGAGAAATTACATAGAAAATATCATAAAGATTCTAGAAATAGTGGTATATTCTTGGGCTTTCTTATATGGGGCAATTTACTGGCAGAAGATGGGCTGGTATAAGGTAAAGTCTGAATGCTCTTTTACAAGACCGTATAAGATCTTAGAGACTGTGAGCCTTGAAGGCCATTGCATAGGCAGGCCAATCACTTCCCAGGAAAGTTCACCTTCTCTAGTGACAATGACCTGCTTCTCTGCAGGCTCCCTTGAGAAGGAGAATGCTGGACTTGTAGCAGATTCGTGCAAAAAGCCCTGTGAAGAAAGAAACACACAACAGTGGCAAAGTGCTCTCATGTTCTTCAGGGCTTTTTGGAACTCAAATGGTAATGTCTGGGTCACTGATGAGGCTGATCCCAAAATAACTCCCCTGATTTGTGGCCAAAACAGAGGGCTTTTCCCCCTTTATGATTAACACAGCATGTTGGATGCCCAGCAGTCCCAGAATACTTTGCACTCTTGGCATTTCTAATTCTATTCCTTTTTAAAGTTGGGAAATTATTCTCTTTCAACCAGACAGTCTAGAAGTTGGGGGTGAGACCTGTTCTCCCAGACAAAAAGATTCTATTCTGGTTTTCATGGTTTTATCATGTCTCAGACTCCTATTTTCAAGACAATCTTCTTTCTTTTTTTTAAAAAAAAATATTTTTATTGATTTCAGAGAGGAAGGGAGAGAGAGAAATAGAAACATCAATGATGAGAGAGAATCACCGATTAGCTGCCTCCCACATGCCCCACACTGGGGATCGAGCCCACAACCCGGGCATATATCCTGACTGGGAATAGAACTGTGACCTCCCAGTTCACAAGTTGATGCTCAACCACTGAACCACACCAGCTGGGCTGATCTTCTTTCTTTTAAACACACACATACATACACACAC
Source organism: Myotis myotis (assembly GCF_014108235.1). Taxonomy (NCBI): domain Eukaryota; kingdom Metazoa; phylum Chordata; class Mammalia; order Chiroptera; family Vespertilionidae; genus Myotis; species Myotis myotis. Next base: position 26,375,908 of record NW_023416319.1, on the reverse strand, counting down.
ACACACACACACACACACACACACACACACAGCCCTTGCCAGTTTGGCTCAGTGGATAGAGCCTTGGCTGGCGGACTGAAGGGTAGCGGGTTTGATTCTGGTCAAGGGCACATGCTCAGGTTGTGGGCTCAATTCCCAGTAGGGGGCATGCAGGAGGCAGCCAATCAATGATTCTCTCTCATCATTGATGTTTCTTTCTCTCCCTCTCCCTTCCTCTCTGAAATCAATAAAATAAACACACACACACACACACACACCATATGCCAAACGATTTCCACTTTTAAAATACCCACAATGCCATACGTGGCTTCCAGGAGGTACTCTACTCCTGCAGTGAGGATGGTAGTTGGCTGATAGTCAGTTATTGCACTGAGCAGACTGGGGCACAAGAGCTGGGCCACTCCTGCCTGAGCCATCTCTTCCTCTAACAGGCTGTCTTTGCTCTTGTGCTCTCAAATGACCAGCCTGAGATGAGCTAGAGCTTGCACTCTGTGGCTCTTCCAACCTACTCCTTCTTCCTTCTCTTTTTTCACAGACGTCAGACCTGCATCACCACCTGAAAGCGCTCCATACCCACTTCTGCTCCTTGCACTCTTCATCCTTCACAGACACTTCCCCTTCTACATCTAATTTGATCTCAGTGTCTATTTTCCAAAGTGCCAACTGATATGCTATGAATTCAACTTTTTAAAAAATAGATATATTTTATTGATTTTTCACAGAGAGGAAGGGAGAGGGATAGAGAGTTAGAAACATTGATGAGAGAGAAACATCAATCAACTGCCTCCTGCACACCTCCCACTGGGGATATGCCCACAACCAACGTACATGCCCTTGACCGGAATCGAACCTGGGACCCCTCAGTCCGCAGGCCGAAGCTCTATCCACTGAGCCAAACCAGCTAGGGCGCATTCCACTTTTAAGGCATTACCAATCTCACAGAGTGAAGACCCTAGCAGTTTGGCAGATGTTTGAAGATACACTGCTGCAAACCCAACAAGTGACAGAGAAGCAATGCTATAAAACACAAGGAGTGGTTGGATTCCTGGAGGAAAACATGACCAATACATACTCTAACCAATGGTTCTCAACCTTCCTAATGCTGTGACCATTTAATACAGTTCCTCATGTTGTGGTGACCCCCAACCATAAAATTATTTTCATTGCTACTTCATAACTGTAATTTTGCTACTGTTATGAATCATACTGTAAATACCTGATATGCAGGATGTATTTTCATTGTTCGTGACCCACAGGTTGAGAACTGCTGCAACAGAATATAACCTACAAATTATAGACACTGGGAGCAATACAGTCAGACCTCCACACTTTGGGTTTGGATGCATTTTTTTAGAAAGATGGCCAGTGATGGAAGGGAGGCGTGAAAAAAGGGAGCAGGAAGAGAGGAACAAAGAATCTAGATGTAGAAATTAAGAAGAGCTACATGATCCAGTGTCTCTGTAAGGGGCTCAGAAGCACACTTGGAAAAGACAGAGCACCCATGGGGGCTGGTCTGAGAAATTTGGATCTTAAATATCTTGAGAAAGGAATGAAATTTTATGGGCTTATAATTATAGGGAGAAACTTTCATGTAAGATTTGTTCATAAGCAGAGAAGTTCCATGAATCCTTGGCAGTGGTCAAAGGACACACTAGGGAGACCCTTTGTTTTATGATGTGCTTTTCATCGACTTTCGAACCTCAATATGATAGAACAATTTTATTTTATGTTTATTTTACTCCTGAACATGTTGCTGTGGCCAACACAATATGAAGTACTGATTAACTCAGGCCTAGAGGTTACCTCTCTTCTCCCCCACTGCCCAGGGCATAGTGCACTGCCTCGGACCACATGCACTGAGAATAGGTAAAGGAAGGGAACCCAAGTGAAGTCTTCGGAAGGTAGTCAATTGTGAGGGAGACAATTGACAAATGCTCGCTGGAATCAATGAATTGTCCGAGTCTGTTAAAGGATCAGTGAAACGCAAGGAGGCATATCCTATTTGGGGAACAAGCAATAAAATGCAAAATCCAAGTGAATCAAATCTATCAGGCTTCTTTGGCCATTTAAAAAAAAAATTATGTAATAACCATGATATTGAACAAAATGTTTTCATGCACAAAACCCTCACTTAGCATTCTCAAGGAATGGCTATGAATTGACAGTTCTCTGAATAAAGGAGTATTTACAATGGGATTCCTGAGAACAGGTTTTCTATATGTAAATAGGATTAGTATACTAAACTGAGGTTCTGTGCATGAAAGCATTTTATGGTTTTTTGTGTGTTTTTTTCCTCCTCTAAGTCCCTGTTTGAGATGCTGTGGCAGAAAACCAAAGTACAGAAACATTGGACAAGTCTGAGTTGTCATTCTCACCCACCAACAAACCAAGGCCTGGCCTCGGGGTCACAAGGTTTAGATGCTCTGTCTGGATGACCACCCCACAATGGGTCAAGGACAGCGGTCATGGCTGTCTGGGGGGAATCTGCAACAGGGTAACAAAGTGACAAAATCAGGCTGCAAGGACCTGAGAAGTCCCCCTTATTTGTAGCTTAAATAAGAGAAGCCCTTGGAAGAATCAAGGGGGAGTCTTGCTTCAGTCTGAAGAATTGATCTTCTTGCATGTGATCGATCTTTGTATATATGCATATGTATTTCTCTCTATATCATCTCTCTCAATGGATCTTTGTACTCCCTGGTCTTATAGCTAAGAGATGCAAATTAGATCTGTTTGAACTTCTCCTGTGGTCATGATTTCCTACCGAGCACACTGAAGGTCAGGTTTTGTCTCCCGGCTTCTCTCCACACTTTTTATTTTGAGGGTTTAGCTGAGTTTGCCTCCGTCTTCAGGCCGGACACTCCCATGGCAACTTAGGGGCCACGCCTTGCTTGTTAGATGCTGGTCCCCTTCAGCCTCAGTTTCTGTCTTGTGCCTCAGGAGCTCCCTAAACTGGAAGTGGCGTCCCGGAGTTGCTTTCATGTGCTGTACAAGGCGAACTGTGTCAAAGGCGAACCCATGCTTCTCTCTGCTCAGTGCTTCCCTCCATGAGCAGCACGAGTCTGGTTCTGCTGACCGTCCTCTGAGAACTTTCCACAAGACTGGCCGTATAGCAAGCACTCCATACTGTTCACTGGTGGGACTCCATAACTGAAACCCCCGGGAGGAGAAGGTCCCGTGAGATCCTGCTAGTTCATTGTTTGCTAGTTGGTGAGAAACCACATTTTTCACATATTGATATCTTACCACTGGACAGAAAGGATTTCTTCACCTAAACATCAAGCCCTTGCTTTGGGGCTATGACCGAAAATTCCTTTGGGATTTCTCTTTTCAAGCTCCCAGAGAGCCAGGCCGAGGTGGCTTCCGTGCTATTCTTACATACACTGCTCTTGGCGGGCTGGTGGCCGTTTGATATTCTGAGGTCTAGCAAAGATTGAGCTCCAGCGGGTCACCAAGAGGTCATGGTCTCAATGATTTCCTCTGCTATTTATCTTTGGCTTGTGGTGCTGGAGCCTGCCTTTGATAGAGGGCCTTCCTCCCACAACGGCACAGAACCAAGCAGTTCAGTGCTTTGGTTTGAGGTGGAGAGGGTTGGCATCTAATGCTGTGAAAATGTCACTGAGTGCATCTGAGAGTATCTAATTCTGTTCCTCTCTGATGGCAAATTCATTTCTGGGGCTTTACCAGTGGCACTTCCCAGACTCGGGTCAGGGAAGGAACTGTGCGCATGAGGTCAGCAGATTTCAGTTTGAGTAATTCCACTTTCAGTTCCTCATGAGACACTCGTCTTGAGACGGAGATAAAAGTGGCATTCCTCCGACATCCAGCGTGCATCTCTACTTTTCTGCACTGCTTATGACTCACCTGTGGTCACCCTCAATGCAGCCAGGGCGCCATTTATGCTGAACTAGCCTGCAGATTTCTCTTCTTAGTGACAGCAAAACTTCCAAGCCAGCTCACTAGTAAACCACAGCCTTCCATCCCTGGTCTGGACAGCTCAGCAGGCTCTCGAATTCCCAGAGAGACGGAGAGGACTTCTCAGCTTGTTTTATGTGGGTTTGTTCACCCCATCCTGTTTCATTTTGATTTAAGATGACTGTTATCTGTCATCTGGGTCAGAAGGTATGGATTGCATATGGTTTCGACATGACATGAGGGGCCTAAATCAAATACCCAGCACTTTGGCCTGGAAAATTGGTGGTGTTATGCCTCTGTTCTTGTTCCCTCTAAAAGCATCCTCACAAATGGAAACATGCAGCCCCAGGAAGTCCTTGCTGTCTGATGCTTTAATCTCTGCCTCAGGGTGTGTGGACAGAGAGTATACTGTGCTGTACTGTGTCTAGCAAAGAGCAATGCAACCTGTGATGGAGACGTGGCCATCTGTGGGAGACGGCAGCCCTGGCTCTACCCAGAAGACAAAGGAAATGCCATTACGTTAGGGATATGCCCAGTGAGGCAGATTCCTAGAACAGCCTGTAATGCATGGTATAGAGATAGAATCACATTTGATCTTTTTTTTTTTTTAAACTGAAGCCTGTAACTTTGTGCCCCAGCCTAAGCACCTCCAGATTTGGATTAAGAGAGAACTGTTGGGTATAGGGGCTAGATTGGACACGAGTAGCTAATTTATTTTATATATCATATTTCTAGCGGTGGTTTTCTATATGAAACCAGTTTACATTGATCCAGGGCAAGGAAACAAAAGTTTTATAAAATAATAGCTACTCTTACTACATGTCAGCCTTCTCATTCTTTTTCCTTTCTGTTGTTTTAATTAAAAAATCAACAACAGCCTGGCTGGTTTGCTCAGTGGTTGAGTGTCAACCTAGAAACCAGGAGGTCATGGTTTGATTCCTGGTCAGGGCACATGCTTGGGTTATATACTTGATCATTGGTGTTTTTATGTCTCTCTTCCTCTTCCTTCCTCTCTGAAATAAATAAAAGAATATTTTTTTTTTAAATTGAGACAACAAAAATGACTTCTTGGTTCCCTAAATTGCTATTACAAATCATTTATGGGTCAAAGCCCATATTTGGAAAAATTAGGATGCATTAGTGTAAAAGAGGCATGTGCAAGGGTATTTATTACAACAACTATATAAAACATGCTATAAATTTATAAAGTCAGAGAACGTAGCCATATTTTATAAATACATATATAAAGTCAAAGTATAAATATGTGACCATCTTATCACAATTAAAAACAATGTATATATATGATATAACATAAAATAACAGCCCCCGCCGGCATGGCTCAGCGGTTGAGCATTGACCTATGAACCAGGACGTCAGGGTTCAATTCCCGGTCAGGGCACATGCCCAGGTTGCAGGCTCGATCCCCAGTGTGGGGTGTACAGGAGGCAGCCAATCCATGATTCTCTTTCATCACTGATGTTTCTTTCTCTCTCTCCCTTCCTCTCTGAAGTCAATAAAAATATATTTAAAAAAACAAACATAAACTAACAAATTTTAACCTATAAGAAGTTTTATCTACATTAAGGGCATTATACTTTTACTATAAATTATTTTAAGTGATTTTTTCATAATTAATCTATAAAACTTGTAGTTTCATTTTCTGAGAGTTTGAAATATTCATCTATATTTTTGCTCTGTTTTATTAAGAGGAATATATATTTGCTTATATTTACTTTTAATCCATATATGGTTTTGTAAAGCTTCCTTGATAACATTAAGTGCTTTTATTGCCATTATTTCCATTGATTTGTGTCAATTCTAAAACCAATAGTAAACTGCTTTTTTATCTAACTTTATAATATCTTTTTGAAGATTATGCGGGTTTTACAGATGAGGGTGCTGAGGCTGAGAGACATAAGAAACTGGTCTACATCACATGTCTAGAAAGTGGTGGGTTCAAGATGGCATGGAACCCACCATGATGTCATGGAATTTACCAGGAGCTGAGCTTTTTGAAATGAAGACCAAGGACAGGAAATGAATCAGCATACTTACTCTGATGCGTTAATAGTGTGAACTAAGACCAAGTTTTCAGTGTTTCAGAGCATAAGTGCAGGCATACCTTGTTTCATTGACCTTCGCTTTATTGTGCTTCACAGATGTGCATTTTACAAATTGAAGGTAAAGACCCTCCACCAGCAAAGAAATTACCAATTGCTGAATTGTGGTACTTGCTTTCTTGCAGTGGTTTGGAACCAAACCCTCAACATCTCCAAGGTCTGCCTGTAAACAATCTTCAGGAGGACCTAGTCCAAGCATGCAATTGTTTGCAGTTGGCACACATACTTGCTAAAGAAAAGATGCCTTTCATTGCAGAGAATGCTTCTATTTTATACCATCTCGACTTACCCTGGTTTCTTTTCAAGGACCCCCTGAGAGCAAAGCAACGAGACAAGAGAACGTGGCTCACGGCTGGTCTCAGGGAGACACTACCACTCTGTTTCATGAAGGTTTTTAAGAAACCTAGAGCTATTAAGCTTCCGAATTTCACCATGGTTGGCTGTCCATGTACACACTCTCCTTACCATCCGCTTTCCTAAGTGTCCTATGTAAATGCAGAGGAAACTGGCCTTCCCAGGGGCTTTGGAGGCACCAGGAGGATCTGCTTCTACTCTTCCTCCTCCTTCTCCCTCTCCCTCATCATCATCACCATCATTGCTATCATTTATTATGCACTTACTATGTGTCCAGCAGTAAGGTTTTCTGTATATTTAAGCCTCACAACAATCTTATGAGTAGCTTCCATCAACTCATTGTTCAAATGATGAGGTGTCTGTCTCAAGGTCACACAATGAGGAGCAAAGTCTGGGTAACACACGGATCTATTTAACTCCAGAGAATGTGTTTTTAACTACAAAGCTAAACTCTTGCCTTAAAAGATTTCCAATGGGGCTTAGGATCATGGAACAATGACTCAGATGTGTGGATCTAAGATAAGCCTGTGTTTACATAAGGCCATGGGTCAAGATTTAGAGGTTCTTAATCTGGGGTCCATAGATTCCTGAGTGTCTAAAAATAGATTTTGGAGGGTTTGTAATCCCCTAAAACAGGAGTCAGCAAATTTTTTATTAAAGCACCAGAGAGTTAACTTTTTTAGGCTTTGCAGGCCATATGGTCTCTGACACACACATCTTTGCTGTGGTTGTACAGAAACAGCCACTGACAATACACAAATGAACGGGCAAGGCTGTGATCCAATAAAACTTTATTTATAAAAGTAGGCTCTGAAATGGTATGCAAATTCTATGTGCGTGCATGCATAGTTATCTTTATTGCTGCTACTAGGAGAAGATCCATAGTTTTCTCCAGCTTCTCAAGTGGGTTCAAAATCCAGCATGGCTAAGAACTGGTCAAAATGGTCTCCAAGCCCTCTAAACTTCGATTTCCAGGATTCTGTGGTTCTATATGCCTTGTAAATTAACACTCTCCTAGACAGTCTTTCTCTTTAGCAGGTCCATTTGGTGAATTCTGCTATGAAATCTTACTTGGGCTATAATGGCTATCTGTTGAGAAGGAAACATAGACCACATTACCATTCCATTCTTCCCTGGCTTACCTGGCCAGATGATACTGGCTGAGACACAAACACATTCCAGACTAGAATACCGCCACGTAGTCCTGCAGGAGCAAGTCTGAGGTTCGCTGAAGCTTTTTCCTCTTCCCACTTTCTGTGTCCCATTGAGCCTTCTCCACAGAAAAGACCCATTTGTTCTGCCATGAAGTTCAGATTCCTGGAGTCAGCCAGGTCTGCCCAGGTTGGGTGTGGAGGTGTGTGTTTGCCTGATGCACCTCTGCATCTGTCCAGGGACCCTCTCCTAAAGAAACAGGGTCCTTCCTCTGAAGATTCCCCAGCTTCTTGAGTTAGAGTATCTAATTTACTGCCTGCCATGACACCGACATGAACCTTGACCCTGCCTTCCACTTCATGTGACTTGTCTTCCCCTGACCAGAACCTTTAGGTGGAGATTGCTGATGATATTCCACTGGGCCCAGCACAGAGCCTGATCCCATGCTTTGCATGTGTTTTTTAGGCTATCAGCATGGAGATCCCTGACATCTACAGCCAGTTTTAAATTCTTGCATCACTTCTGAAAATCAAAATAATGATTATCCGGGCCACTTGAATCAAATGCAGAATCAACTGCTTTAAAATTTTAGGAGAAAAAAAAGATATATTAAAATAAGATAGAACAAATGATATGAATCATAATGTGATTGCATTTATATTGCAGGTTTATGAGAATGGAGACTTGGGCACAGGGGAAGAAGCAGGAGAAAAAATAAAAGAGGAGAAAGAAATGACAGAGGAGAATGAAACAAAACGAATGAAGAAACAAAGAAAGAAACGATGAATGTAGCCTGTAGCTAACCTACTACTGCTCAGTTGATATTCAGTGTCATTGTGATGCAGCCATTTCTCACAGCAAGAACCCTCCGAAGAAGGAAATAAACCAGCAAATAAAAATAAGGGGAATATAAATCATTTAGCTAGTACTCGTGGAGACTTTACTCCATATTAGACTCCTGCATATACCACATCAGGATTAGTATTAGCTCTCTGAAATGAAACATCAATAACAGGACCACACGGTGCTGACTGTATTGCCAACTAATATTTCAGTTCAGATTTAATTATCAAGTTCATATGGCAGCAGCATGATGCCGTGTAAATAGAAATGGTCATAGAAGGCCTGGGTCTTGTCCTGGCATCTCATTATGTGATTTTGGTTGGCCAATCTCCATGCCTCAGTTTCATATATATATATATGGTATTGACTTCAGAAAGAAAGGGAGAAGGGAGAGAGATAAGAAACATCAGTGATGAGAGAGAATCATTGATCGGCTGCCTCCTGCATGCCCCCTACTGGAGATCAAGCCTGCAACCCAGGCATGTGCCCTTGACCGGAATCGAAACTGGGACCCTTCAATTCACAGGTTGACATTCTATCCACTGAGCCAAACCGGCTAGGGCATGCATCAGTTTCCTCATTTGTCAAAGGTGAATAAGAATTCCTTGCTCTGCATATTTCACAAGGGTGTTAGGAGGATGAAAAGTGGATATATACTCATTCTATACATACTTGGATGAGTAGAAAATACTAGATAGATGTAAAATGGGCTTTGTTCTTTTTACTTAACATAGTAATGGGTAGGTGGGGTGGGGGGGGGAGGGGGCGGGAGTGGGGATGATGGCATTTTGCACAGAAGGCTTGGTGACTCAAAGAAGTGTCTTTCCCCCCTCATCTGTCCTAGGATTATTACTGCTTTCTTAGTGTTTTTAGACATGCTTCTTCCCTTCAGAAATGCCAAAGGTGAAAAATACTATTCCTCTGTATAATTTGTCACCCTTGCTGCCTGAGCAAAACGTGCATAGACAGTTTGGTAATTAAGCTTTTCAACACTGCATCATACAGTTTTATCCCGGCAAAGGCTATATTTATCAGCTAACAAGTATTAAATCACCCCACTGCTCAAGTCGTTTCTCTCTTGAATATGCTCCTTTCAAAAACAGAGCAGCTTTCCTTGGCTGGCGTGATTAATACACGTTCTTGTTTGGAAATGTCGTAGTGCAGTGTGGGCCTGTGGGGCTGACATACATACACCTTGGCAACCGTTCCAAACGGTGCTGACCCCTCTTTCCCAGGGGAGCCGATACCTTAGCCCTGGGTCTCTCAGGGTGACTGGGCCACCTGAGTTTCACAGCCGGCTGGGATGGCTTCCAGCACAGGATAACCCCATATCCATTTCATTTCTGCAGGGACAGGGGTGAATGAAAGCGAAGAACATAAACATTTGATACATTTTTTCTTCCTTATCTGGGCATCAGGGAATTAGCTGGCTCCTATCAGAGATAGATCTAAATGTAAAACGAGTTTTCAAAATGATTAAAATAGCAAAGTAACAATGATCTACATACAGAATTATTGGGGAAACACAGAATGAATAGATATTGAAAGTCATCAGTAGTGGCTCAGGAGAGTTCTGTCCTTATGTATCCCATCCCACCCTTACAATTGTTTTGTTTTTCTCTTCTGTGGAGGATATACATTCATGAGACAAATACAACCTTGTTCTTAAAACTTCAGGATGCGCTCAGTCAAATGGTTCCAGAATAATATTAGAAACAAAATAGTTAATACATTTGAATGACTTTGCTACCATGTTTTAAGGATAAAGCCAAAATAAAGATAATGTTAACCAAATATGGGCCCAAATGATGAAAGAAGTCTCAATGTTTTCATCACATCATACAGAGATCACATTAATTTTCCTTTTTCTTTCTCTGCTTTCAGAAAGAAGTGTCATTAGCTACATGGAGGCATTTCTGTTTCTCATCAGTTGGTTGCTAAAAGGACACAGGTAATCACATTCCATAGGATCACAAAGCCCACTTTGTAGCTATATAAGCAAGTTCTGCCCAGGCCTGTGTATGTGTATGTATGATTAGTGGGCATGTAAGTGTGAAACTTTGGGTTACTACCAAGATAAAGAGTCTTTCATTGAACTATTCTTAGTTTGAAAGAGCACAACAATTTCTTTCCTTTCAAAATCATAAAATAGAACCCACCATTTTGCTTTTCAAATTAGCAACAAGTTGCTTATTTGGAAGGCTGGGGATTAATTTCTCTCAGCCAGCAGGTCACTGGGTTGCCACTGAAGCATGCGACAGCCATTAAGTTGGCAAATATTGAACTATTTGAAGTGCATCTATTTTCTCGTTCAGTACATTTTTTTTGGTTGCATTAAATTCATTAAACTTGACCCAGTCTAAATGCCACAGCACATACTGGATCACACAGACTGGAACAGCAGCAGCCGTAAGAGATAACAAAAGGTAAAGATCAATATGTTTTATCTGTCATAACAAGATTGGAGTTTTTAAGGTTAAAAAGCACTGTGTGACTTGGAAAGTCAAGTTGAATCGGGTTATTTTCTGAAAATTTGAAGAGAGGTTACTTCGTCAGTCAAGTTGCCCTCCAAACGGCGATCCTAGAGACAAGGACAGCTATGACCTACAATTCAGGATCATTTAATAACTTGGGAGAGAAACGAGAAAGAAAATTATACTCTGTTATTCACAGTTTGGAGGGACCTTAAAGTTCAGCAGTTTTCAAAAATATTGAATCAAAAGCATACTTGAAGATTAAAAATGAGCCTGTGATAATGATTATTCTTTATTTGGAAGCAAAAATTTCAAAATGAACTGTTACTTTGAGTTGACAAAATTTTTTGGGATTGGTTAGCCCTACTTTTCCTCCATCAAGGGATAGTCATGGCAACTCAGAAAGGTGACAAAGGTATAAGATCCAAGGAATTTTTATTCTAGCATGGGTTGTAACTATCAACATTATAAAATTGATTTTTTACTCCATATGAATAAATAACAAGTGAAGAACAATTTTCCGGTAATTTCTCTGAACAAAACAGACAATAAAACGATCAATAACTGAAAATTGTGAAAGCAAAAACCCAAAGTACATGTAGATGATAAGAATACAGATACTAAATAGACTTACTGGGATGATGACTTCACAAGTTCTATAAATGTCTAGTCACTACGTTGTCTAACTGAAACTAACATAACATTGGGTGTAGCTGTAACTGAAAAATTAAAAGAAAGAATACAGGTACTAAATATGGTTCTTCAAAGCTTCCAGAACACACAGGGCAGAAGCAACGCAGCCATCGAAATTGGAATGAGTGAATCCATCCCCTCCACACACAAGGAGAGGTTTCAGATGAAGAGTCATTTGGCCAGGAGAGTTGGCAGCAGCATTTGTAACCTGGGGGGAAAAAAGTGTGTGGGGTGTAATTACAATTGACATTCTGTGCTCTGTTGTGCTATCCTGTCAACACCCACCTGGGGAAGGCTTCTCCATCTGGAGAAATCAAGATGTCTCAAAGGAGCAACAGGAAACAAAACCAAGACCCCCTCTGCTTCCCCCTCATCCAAGTGTTTACAGTGACATCCTTACATGTTTGCATTTTCAATTATGTGATAAGATAATCAGAAGTTCGTTGAACTTCAATATTAGTATCTCATGATATGCCCAATTAGTTGAAAGTACAGTGATTTTTTTTTTTTCTAAGAAGGAAATTATAGTCACAGGATCATTCACCGATTATCAAGTTGACAAATAAAAATTGAATATATTTAGGGTGCACAACTAGATGTTTTGATATGTGTAGACACTGTGAAATAATCACCATAATCAAGCTAATTAGCATATCCATCATCTCACATAGTTACTTTTTTTTTGGTGGCACACTTTATGATCTATCATCTTAGCAGATTTCATGTATACAATACAGTATTAACTATACTCAGATTCAATCTCCAGGACTGTCATCTTATAACTGTAACTGTACCCTTTGACCAACATGTCCCCATTTTCCCGCCCACCAACTCCTAGCAATCACCATTCTACTCTCTGTTTCTATGAGCTTGGCTCTTTTAGATTCCACCTACATGTGAAATCATGCCATAGTATTTAGTATTTGCAATTCCAGGGCCAATAATCTTTGAATCAGCAGAAGAGATCGTTGAGTGGCTAAACGAGAGACACTAGAGGACAGACTTTTATACTCCTGCTTTGGATGGAATTTTAACAAGTCAGATGATTTGATTTGTCAGTGAAGCACTAAGGGAGGAAGAACACTGTTAGGTTTTTATATAAATTAGCAATTTCAGAATGTGAGAACTGATAGTCCAGGGACATTTAGGGAAGGGACAAATAACTCTCTGGCTCCTAATAGGCCCCAAGGGTGCCAGCTTGTTAATTTTCCTGTAATCATTAATGTTCACAATAATAGTCCCAATATTCAAGACTCAATTCTAATGTGCACAAAGTATTCATTGTTAGCTCTGCTTGAATGTTCACTGATACCAAATGCTTTACATGCACACCCCATTGAATTCACACAGCAACCCTATTAGGGGTTACACTTATTCTCATTTTATAGATGAGAAAGTTGAGACTCAGAAAGATGGTTGCTTGTCCAAGGACAGAAAGCTAAGAGGTGAACAAAAAGGAATTCTAACAGAGCAGGCTAAATCTGGAACTCACATTTCTAACACTTTTGGAAATATTTGCATAAAGACTAGATTTAAAATGTCCATACTAGCCCTGGATCGTGGTGTTCAGTGGTTAGAGCGTCGGCCCACATACTGAAGGATGATGGGTTGGATCCCTGGCCCAGGTCTGGGTGCCTACAGAAGGCAACCAATCTATGTGTCTCTCTCACATCGATGTTCTTCTCTCTCTCTCCCCAGCTTCAACTCTCTAAAAATCAAGGGGAATAATATCCTCAGGTGAGGATTAACAAAAAAATAAGATAAAATGTCCATTACTACTCAAAGCAGTCTATAGATTCACCACAACTCCTATCAAGTACTAACGGTATATTTCACAGTGTGATAGTACAATTTACAAGAAATATATATTTGGTTATTCAGATGATCAACATATATTTTCCATATATATCAGGTCTTGTCCACAATTCCCAACTCACAGCTCCCCAAACCCTTGGAATTTCTGAAGTGTTGAGAGTGATAAAGTTGCCCCTTATTATGTTAATGAGGTGACTTTGGAAAGTCAAAAAATTAAGGATGGGGGCTGGTGCCAGTGGAGCCAATCCTGTGATTAGAGGGTTGGTATTTTCAGTCCTACTAGCCTGCCCCCCAACTCCAGGGAGGGGACAGGAGCTGAAGATGAAGTTCAATCATTAGTCTTGTCTTGTAGGACTAAACTCTTAACCTGTGCAATCTGATGCTACCTCTGGGTAGATGTGTCAGAATTGAATTCCTGGATATCCTGCTGGTGTCAGAATTGTTTGTTGGTTTGGGGGGACCCCTCTCAATGTTAGAATTGGTACCAATTTAGACCTATTTAGAGAGTCACATAGTTTTGTGCATCTGGAAGATTCATATAAATGAAGTAACAACTATAGTCTATATTAGTGGTTCTCAACCTTGGCTGCACATTAGAATCACCTGGGAATCTTTTTAAAATCCTGATTTCTGGGCCTCATCCTCCGAAAATTCTGTTTCTTTGTTACTAATGTTGTGGCCCACCCCATAACAAAGAAACAGAATTTCCGGAGGATGAGGCCCAGAAATCAGGATTTTAAAAAGATTCCCAGGTGATTCTAATGTGCAGCCAAGGTTGAGAACCACTGATAAACGGATATATACACACACATTTTAATATACGTGTGTCTATGTATAATTTTTAAAATAAAACAAAAATGTGATAGCCACAGCTTTATGGATTCAGAAAATTCATATAAATGGGATAACTCATTTATATGTATTTATATATATATATACATATGTGTGTCTATCTATGTATAATTTATGCACACACATATAAGTCTCCATTTGTGGTCAAGTTTTGATACATTCCAGTTGATATCCCTCTATCCATGAGCCATGGCGCTATTAAACATCACACAAGTAATTAAGGAGGAGGGAGTTTAAGGGGGAAAGTTCTGCCCAGGCGTGAGTTGGTAATTTATCGGTGCTGTGTAATTTCACCTGATGGGTGGTAAATGCCAGAGGCCAGATCACATGACTGGAAAACTGGGCTACTGATTAGCCAGTCTGCATTTGGGATGAAATCAAACTTGCTGCATTTAGGTGGAATCACCCATTTGCAATTACCCAATGAGGAAAATATGAAAACATGAAGTGTGTTGTTGGTAAAGCTCCTTCGCCCGAGTGAAGTAGATAGCCCTGCAGTGGAGAAGCACAATCTCTCACAACGCAGCCTTTGGCCAGGCTTCCAGCCACAGTGAGGAACCGCAGCTCCATGACTGTGTTTAAGAGAGATGTCGGGGCCGAAACCCCTTCGAAATCCAGGTTGGATGAAAAGAGCTCTCCCTGCAGACGCTCATGCTGCGGAGGCATGCGGCGGGGTTGCTAATGTAACATGTGTATGAACTCAGGTGGTGATGGGACATAAACATTCAAAGCAGGAAAAGAAGTTTTATTTCTAAACGACTTAAGCCCAACTTCTCTTCACCTGCAGAATAAAATGCAAACTCCTCGGCCCCACCTGGGCAGGCCTTTCATAACCGGATCTTACCTCCATTCAAGCCTCATTTCTTGCCACTTCACTCACATGTCCCATCTACAGTCAAACTAAAGCTCTTCAAACATATCCTTCTTTGTTCTTCTGTGACTCTGAACAAGCCATTCTGCTTGGGGATGTTGTATTGTTCCCTCCTTTTAGCCAAGTAAATTGCTCATCCTTTAAGAACCAATACAAATGTCACCTGCTTTGAGGTCTTCTTGCTCTTCCAGGCAGGGTAAGTGCCTTTTCAGCATGTTATTTATATCCATTATGTGACTTGCTATTTTGCACTGTAATTATGTCCGTGCCTGTCTTCCTTCCTAGACTGCATGCTCCTAAGTGTAGAGACTGTGATGCACTTATCTTTGTATGTAAGGCTGAGATTGGTGGCCAGCCCTTGTTAAGTGTACAATAAATGTTTATTGAGTTAAAAAAAAACCCACATAGAATATTATATATACAGTTGATCAAAAGAAGGTCTTCACAGGGGACGACCTACACAGAAAGTGTTATTCAGAGGCTCCCACAGAGCTGGTAGAAGCTTCAGTGGGAGAGGGATTGTACTTAGAAGGCTCTCAATAATGATGAATGGAAGGCTGTCTTCTTGTCTCTGGTTGTGAACTGCTTTATGTGAAAATCTCATATGTCACCCATTAAGTTGAACCACACAAACTTCCTGATTCTGTAGGTCAGAAATGGTAAAATATTGTCAATTTTGTATTGTTTAACTTAATAGTTTTTTGTATCATGATTATTAATTGTGAAAGTTCACACACAAAAAAATGTTCCTTTTGTGTGAGAATGAACTTAAAGATGAAAAGAAGGATGCAGACAAGTAGGCTACAGGGTATTTCCAGAAAATGATAGTTGATAATTAGCAAAAAATTCAGTGACACACGTAACAGTGGGCGTTCTTCCTCCCATACCCATGCCGACAGCTAAAGCATGCCCTTGGACTGTCAGACCTCTCTACCCATAGAGACCAATCTTCTTGGTTTGGTCTATAGAAGGGCTGTATTTTACGCTGACCACTCCCAGTGGGCCATCCAGCCCTTGATTTGGTTACTAGAACCAACCTTTCCAAAATATGGCACTAAGTGATGTTCAAGTGGGCGAGGCAAGGATTAAGGTCTCATAAATTCTAATCCTAGATGTGCAATTCACTTGAAGAGAGATCTTGGACAACCCAGGAACAAATCAGGTTCTTAAGGCTGCACCTCCTCACTTGTGATGGATGTAAATTACACTGCGTTTCATTGAGTCTAAGGCATCCTCAATTGGAAGAGGCACTGATATTTTACGTACCAAAGAGAGGAAAACAAATGGTGTCAATGTGATCTAAAGCTGTATTTTATACTTATGAGAACTGTTCTTTTTAAAAAATATATGTTTTACAGAGAGGACGGGAGAGAGATAGAGAGTTAGAAATGTCAGATGAGAGAGAAACATTGATCAGCTGCCTCCTTCTGCAAACCCCCCCCCCCCCAACTGGGGATGTGCCCGCAACCAAGGTACATGCCCTTGACTGGAATCGAACCTGGGACCCCTCAGTCCACAGGCTGACCCTCTATCCACTGAGCCAAACCGGCTAGGGCGAGAACTGTTCTTTTAAACTTATTTACATGTAGGTCTTTTGCAAACATAAAAAGGAAACAGAAGAGGAATACATTGGCCAAGCCTTTCCAAAAACCTCTTCACATTCAGAGTTTGACTTCCCCGGGACACTCTAACTCAGAGTGTTTGGTGCCCACGCTCCCCCACACGCAGCCTGTCCTCTGTGGGGCCCAGAACCCTGGGAATGCACCATTTCTCACAAGAGGGCTCCACTGAATTGCCCTTTCTGGGGGTTTCTTCAGAGCCACTGGCACGTGTTCCATAAGTTCTGATTGTGCACTTTTTCATCCACAAAAGAGAAAAGTTTTCAAGCAGCAACCGGGATTCATATTCTTTTCTCCTTAAAGAATTCATTAATGACCCTAGCCCAGCCGTGGGCAAACTACGGCCCGCAGGCCGGATCCGGCCCGTTTGAAATGAATAAAACTTAAAAAAAAAAGAGACCATACCCTTTTATGTAATGATGTTTACTTTGAATTTATATTAGTTCACACAAAAACTCCATCCATGCTTTTGTTCCGGCCCTCCGGTCCAGTTTAAGAACCCATTGTGGCCCTCGAGTCAAAAAGTTTGCCCACCCCTGCCCTAGCCAGTTTGGCTCAGTGGATAGAGCGTCGGCATGTGGTCTGAAGGGTCCCTGGTTTGATTCCCGTCAAGGGCACATGCCCAGGTTGTAGGCTCAATCCTTAGTGGCGGGTGTGCAAGAGGCAGCTGATCAATGATTCTCTCTCATCATTGATGTTTCTGTCTCTCCCTCTCCCTTCCTATCTGAAATCAGTAAGAATATTTTTTAAAATTCATTAATTTAAATATCAAGAGGTTTCCGTGGTGGTCCCACTATCAGACCAGTAGAATGTGTGAAAAACAGAAGCCTGGCTGTCTCCTGGTATATACCGCCTGGATGGTGGCATCTTATAATTGATGACATATGGCAAGTATTAAAAAGGGAAAGGGGAGGAGTATGATGAGTACTCTATAGTAAATACATAATAAATCAAAAGATAATGAGTGGTAAGATCCTTCAAGGAGGGCATTTTCTGGTAATAGCATTTGGTGTCAGGATTTCTAAGAGCTTTAGATTGCTGGCTTAAACCTTCCATTTTTTGCAGTTCAACCAAATAAGCAACCTCAGGTGAAACTGACAGAGATAGACTTGTTATCAGAGAATCAATTTGTTCATTTACAAAGGTAAATGTACCGATTCCAGAACCAAGTCTGGTTGCCTTCCCAGACCATTCATCGTAGTAGGCAAATTTCCTCAACTGTGTCATAGATTAGAGGGGTGACACATGTTCGGCAACTCCTGACAGACATCACTAATCAATTGTGGCATTCTTCCCCACTGAGCCCAGAAGTGGCCTCAGCATCCTCCTCACTTCATTGCTTCAGGCAGCCACTACTAGTCAACTGCAGTTGGCACTTGAGAGAAATCCTATATACCAATCCTGGGTTAGAAGATTGCAGAGCAAACACGAAATTAGAAATAAGGGAATTAAGTATTCTTTGCTGTTTTTTTTTTTTTTTTCCCCCATTAAGCCAGGATAGTCTGATACATTCATTATCTTTCTCCAACCAGAGTCATGTCAATGCAAAGAATTAGGATCACATCAGGAGTCATTTCCTCCAGATGATGCTGAGTAATCTTCTAATATCCTCTCCCCAGATCACTGCCCTTCCCCTCCATCGGTTACATCGGGGGGGCTTTGACTGCCGTGTGAAAATAAAAATACAGGTATTCTGGCTACAACCATAGTTCTACAAAATTGCATACCAAAAATATCAGGGCTTGTGAGAAAAACAGAGTTGGGGCAGATGACTCAAAAACGTAGGGAACTTTGAACCAAGCATTAACAAAAACAACAAACATCATGGTAGAGTGGGGAGCACAGTTAACATTCTCCCAACCTCTGCCTCTAGCTACTAGTACACGCTGCATCCTTTGCAGCCTAACCCCTGGGGCTCCTATTTCCTCCTTTGAGATGTAGGTTCTGGGGGCAGTTGCTTTTAAAAGAGACTATTTTGATCTGCATTAAAAATATGATCCAGGATGTAGCCTTCTTCATCAATCTGTTGTTTTAGCAAAGGGGAAATGTCTTTGTGGGGTTTTTTTTCATCAGCACTTGCACCTTTGCTGACGAACTTCACATGATGGAAAACCCAGCAGTTCTTAAGGCCACTGAGACAGTCACTATTTTCACTAAAGGAAGGCATCTCTGGACATTTTCATTTTTTGGTTTGTTTTGTTTTTGTGTTTTACTTGCTGAGGCTTTATCTCTGCTGGTGAGAAAACTCAACCTGATCGCTTGAAAACACAAACATGTGTGAAACCAATATAATTCCTCCATAATACTGATCTATTTCTCATCTGCATTTGAGATCATTCACATTGAAAAGCCAGTGAGCCCAAGGTGTTGTAAAAGACTGTAGGTGATTTTACTGCTTTCTAATATTCCATTACATTCCCAAGGGTCACTTTAATTAGTCTTGAGTATGCCTGAGTCTGGAAAGCAGATGGAGATGTCCAAGCCATCGCTTGTGCTTTTGAGACTCACACAGCATCTTTTTTAAAGAAATTCATTTATTTTTATCAATTTCAGTGTCTGAGGGTGACTCTTTAAATCTTAATGTCTCTTAGTTGCACACTAGCTTGATTGGAGCAAACTCTGAGTAATAATCTCCTTACACTGGCATTTCCCTGCCCGTTGTGCGTGTGAGGTACCGACCGCACTGGCAGTGTGAATAGCTAGGAAGGCTGTGATGGTATGGAGCTGAATCATCCATTTCCTCACTGCCTCTATTCTGCTGCCAGTGTAAACCTGAAACCATGCCATGGAACATAAACAGCAGAAATTGAATATTTGGTTAACTTATTCTTTTATAGCCCCTATGCAGAGCTCGAAGGAAGTGGTTCCCAAAAGTCAATCTATGGCAAGAAGAGAAAAAATAAGGAGAATTATGAGCTTTTTTATAGGGCTAAATGTCTTCTATTTATAAATTTCCTCTGAAGTTATGTCTTCACTATTTTTTGTTGTTATTCTTTTCATTAAATTCTTGTAGCTGTGTTTTGCTTTTTAAATTCATAACTGCAGAATAAAATGATAGCAATATTATATCAGTGTAGAGAGATTTTACTGGTCCATGAAATAAAAATACTTCGAACCACTGCACTGGGACAAGGCGCTTGACATGGCTGAGAGCAAAGTCTTTGTCAGTCTGACGAGTGTTTTCCATAAAGACAGGGTGTAGGTGGGGTAGCAAAGGCTGGCTTTAAAAACCATCAGTAAGCTCAGGTAACACTGGACAACCTTAGTTTGGATTTGGTTGAGTGAATGAATAATTTTTAAAAGCAGAATAAAATCTTGTATAAAACTTACTATCCAGAAACACGCACAACCTCTCTTCTGTGCAAATATTAAGGCAGTAATCATAAAAGATGTGATGAAAAATAGGGATTTGGGGGGTAAGACTTAATTAAATGTGGAATAAATACCTACCTTCAAATTCATGTACCTAGAGGGTAAACATGGCTGTATGGATTCTCTGTAAACATTTCATTCTTACCTTACCCCTGAGGCATCTATCATATGCCTGCTTTTGAAAACAAGGAGAAATGCAAATAAATGAAGGAGAGGTCAGAATTTATGCTGATGCCAATGGAAATATTTGTTTGCATATTTATAGATGGGGAATGAGTCCAAGCACTTTGAAAAAGATGGGACTTCAATAGATAATTGGATAAAGAAGATGGGGTACATACATACAATGGAATACTACTCAGCCATAAGAAAAGATGAAATACTGCCATTAGTGACAACATGGATGGATCTTGAATTAAGTCAGATGAAAAAAAGTGAAGAACCATGTGATTTTACTCATATGTGGGCTATAAACTGAAAGCAACAAACAAAAAAACAAGGCAAACAAACAAAAACTCAGACGCAGACAACAGTATGGTGGTTACCAGAGAGAAGGGGTGTGTGGCAGGGAGGGGAGATAGTAAAGGATAATGGGAGACAAATAGGTAGTAACAGAAGGAGATTTGACTTTGAGTGGTGAACACACATACAATATACAGATGATGTATTATAGAATTTTATTAACCAATGTCAGTTCAATAAACTTAATAAAAATTTTAAAAATTTAAAAAAGAAAAAGATGGGACTTTACTATTATATCAATAGCGAAAAATACTATCTACCCCTAAGCAAATTTCCATGGTACAGGAAAGGAAGACCTGAGAAATGAAAGTTGAATATAAACCTTTTCTTTTAAGAGTACAAAATGTTTTCTATTGGTTAAATTAAAAAAATGTAATGTTCCTATTTCTTTCTTTTATTTTTAAAAAATCTTTCTGGAATTTGATGCAAATGCAATAAAAGGTTGCTGCTCCCTCTTCACTTAACTCACCACATTGCATACAGTAAGAGGTATTGGATGTTTAAAAGCCTTCATGAGAAAGCTATGAGGGTTGTGTCTTATTCATTTTTGTATTCCCAGCATAGTTAATGCTGAATAAATGTTTGCTCAAAGAATGTGTTCACATGGAACAAAACAACAACAACCACAACACAACTTCAAACTTTTGAAAGTTTCAAATTCTCAGTGTTCAAATGGTCTTTAAATGCAGTAGAACTTTTTTTCTTTATGAAAATAATTTACTTTGGTTTCTCAGTCTCTAAATTTTTCTTTTTCTTTCTGAATTGCCAAGTTTATCACACGTGACATGTCACCATTTTAACCCAGTTCTTTTAGGTGCACTCTCCTGGGGATATCTAGACCCATAACCCTTGCTCTGACACTTATGTCATCACCCCTGGAAAGCTGAATTTTCTGCCTGTAGCTCACCCTTTGTAGACTGCAGGCAAAAGCACCAGGAATATTGGAATCACCCTGAATTTTAAATAGGAAGTGAAGATAGTTTCTTACTCAGATAGTTCACCCTCATCTCATAAAATGCCATTGTAAAGAATACCTTGAAAAGTGTGTAACATTTAATTAAATGAATGTGTATGTGTGTCTATGTATATGTATGATAAGATATACAGATGTTTGTCCTTATTTCGAGAAATGGGGAGGCCACAGTGACATAGTCCATGTTATTTCCAAAGCTATGGCAAAGCTGCAGTAAACATGCACAGACAAAAAGTTTAAATGGTCACTTAAATAATTTTTTTCTCTGGGAGGTGGTAAATACAAAGCTATAGGTGTCAGAGAAAAACAAAAACCATTTTTTCTGGGTGACCTAGCTAATTTATGATGTCTCTATCTTTTTAAAATTTTTTCTTAGAATAGTCAACTCTCTATGCTCAGATTTTTGTGGCATAGCCAGAAATCATATATATATACATATACACACACATACATACATGGTATGGAGCTGAATCATCCATTTCCTCACTGCCTCTATTCTGCTGCCAGTGTAAACCTGAAACCATGCCATGGAACATAAGCAGCAGAAATGAATATTTGGTTAACTTATTAGGAAAAGTGATAATAAGGATTATTTATTAACCATACATTGCTTATTATGAAGATAAGTGATTCTCAAAGCTGGGATAATAATGATAAATTGGGGGCATTGATTTTTACCATTTAATCTATTTTAGGTATATTTCCTTAAAAATATTGTACATCTTTTGGCCACTGGTATTTGAGACTCTCAGTCCTATATTATGTTACAGTACTTAATATTCATAAAAAGCTTTCTCAACACTGCGTGTTTTTCTGCAGAGATGGTACATTTTTAATTGGTTCCTATGTGTTATGTTCATCATCTCATCTTGCCTCTGTTCTACTCATCTCTCCAGTGTTCAATTATATTTAATGGTGATTTCATAAACTCATTTCTTTGTTGTGCGTTAGGGAAAGGTTTGCTTGTATTGTGGGTTCCTGCTACAGAGAGAGCTCTGTCTCTGATACTATGAAGAGCTGCTATAAAATTACTATTGGTTGGAATATCCTAGGTGTGAAGAAAGTGATGTGGTTTGGTCAATTCTCAGTGGAGCTTTTCACTTTATTGGTGTTTGTCTATTCTATTTGAATAAACCATTGGGTAGATGCAGGCTGAATGTGCCACAAATCACTTATATGATCCATGTAGCAGCTTTAGTGGGCTTGAACTGCAAAACACATACTTGGCTGAAATTGTATATTCAGTTGCTGAAGTCTATATTGAATCAGTTTAGATCTAGTCTATCTTTTAAACATTGGAGCAGTCTATTTTGATGAGGATTTATTCAGGACAAGCACACAATAAAGAAAGAGATACTGTTTCCTCTAGTGCTATTGCAGTAATAATGGACAAAACAATAGTTGTATTACATTTCCCTGTAGGGTTTTTAATTTAATAGAAAATAGCTCAGTCCTTCAGCAAGTTTTAGTATACTCACTCATTAACCCCTCAAATATCTGTTGTGTTCCCAGTAGTTGCCAAGCACTGTGTAAGGTGCGACCAGTCACCAGCCACAAGGTGATTTGACAGGCTGGAATCCTTTTCTTTCCATCTACATGTAAGTGTTGCACAACAGGCTCTCAAAGAACCCAACTGTTTGGGATCCAAAGATGCAGAGGGCAAAATATGCTTTTGATTGTGAGTCTAGAAATAATCCCGAATTCATCTTTCCTACTCAACTGAGCCTAACACGCCTTTCCCCATTTCATAGCTGCTTAATTTCCCACTAATTCTACCTTTCTTCATCCCTTCTCCCATTCCCTTTCTCTTCTTGACGACCCAGAAGCATGGTCATTATTTCTTTCTGGTTCTCATTCACGTTGAACGAACCTAACAGCTTTTTCTTTGGGATGTGCAATTATGGCAGAAAGATTGTAACCATTTTGATCTTCAAGTTTAGAAACAACCTTCCTTCTACTTTTAATACTGGGAAGTAAAAGGGTCAATGCATGTGCGCCTCAGAGAGACAATAATGGAGGATACAAAACAAGTGGTTTTAAGTCAGCTTAACTGAGGAGTAATTTATAATACAGTAAAAGTCACCCTATGTGTACTGTTCCATAAGTTTTGCCAAAGTACACAGTTGTGTTAACTACCACTATAAGCAACATGGGGAACATTTCCATCAACACCCCTGCCCTTCCCGCAAATTCCCCTTGCCTTTTTGTAATTAATTCTCTTCTCCCAATCACAACTCCTGGCAACCACGGATCAGTTTTCTGTCCCTATTCCAGAAAGCCATATAAATAGAATAATACAATACGTCGTCTTTGAGTCTGGCTTCTTTCACTTAGATAATGCTTCTGAGATTCACTCCTGCTATTACTAGTTCATTTGATTTTATCACTGAGTAGTTTTCATTTATGGATGTACAATAGTCTGTTCATTTACCAGGGGATGAATATTCAGGATATTTCCAGTTTGGGGCAATTGTTAATAAAGCTGCTGTAAACATTTGCAAATAGAACTTTATGTGGATATAGGTCTTTATTTCTCTTGGGTAAATCCCTCAGAGGAGGGAGGCTGGGTCATATGGTAAGTGTATATTTATTTTTTTAATAAACTACAAAACTCTTTCCCCAAGGGGCTCTGCCATGTGACAATTTCAGTGATGTGTGACAATTTCAGTTGCTATACATCTTCACCGGTATTTGATATCTTTAGAGTCTTTAATTTGAGCTATTCCAGTAGGTATATTGTGGTATCTCATTGTAGTTTTAATTTACAATTTCCTAAAATCCAAGGATGATCAACATTTTTACAGCCATCCACATCTTTTCTTTATTTTGTGTTAAAATACACATAACATCAAACTTTCCATTACTAATAGCCACTGGCAAAGACTTATCTGCTTTCTGTCTCCATAAATTTGCCTATTCTGGATATTTCATGTAAATGGAATCATTCAAGAAACCAGCCTTTGTGTCTGGTTTCTTTCACGTAGCATAATGTTTTCAAGGTTCATCCATGTCATAGCATGTATCAGTACTTCACTGCTTTTTTTGTTGTTGTTCTTCAAATGTTTAATATGTGCATTTCTATATAATTTCCCATGAGTCTTGTTATTAGACATATGTTGAACACACTTCCCATATAATGATTGATTCTTAAAAACTGAGGTTGCCAGCACCGGTTTGGCTCAGTGGATAGAGCGTCAGTCTGCGGACTGAAAAGGCCCAGGTTCGATTCCGGTCAAGGGCATGTGCCTTGGTTGCAGGCACATCCCCAGTGGGACATGTGCAGGAGGCAGCTGATCGATGTTTCTCTCTTATCGATGTTTCTAGCTCTCTATCCCTCTCCCTTCCTCTCTGTAAAAAATCAATAAAATATATTTAAAAAAACAAAACAAAAAAACAAACAAAAAAACCTGAGGTTAATACCTTTCTTTTTAAGGCTGAATAATATTCCATTTCATGGATATACCACATTTTATTTATCCCTTCATCAGTTGATGGACAAATAGTTTTTTTCTACCTTTGGCTATTGTGAATAGTGCTGCTATAAATATTTGTGTACACATTTTTTGGTTGAACACGTTTTCAATGCTTTTGGGTATATAGGAGTGGGATAGCTTGGTAATGTAATTCTGTTTAACTTATAGAGAAACTGTCAAACTGTTTACTACAGTGTCTGAATCATTTTATATTTCCAACAAGGTACAAAAATTCCAATTTCTTCGCATCCTCAACTGCACTTGTTCTTTTCTTTCTTCTTTTTTTTAGTGATAGCCATCCTAGTGGGTGTGAAATGTTATCTCATTGTGGTTTTAATTTGAAATTTCCTAATGCTTAATGACATAGGACATCTTTTTGTGTGCTTATTGACTATTTGCACCTCTTCTTTGGAGAAATGTCTATTCAAGTCCTTTGCCCATTTAAAAAAATGTTAAATATGCTGTACACCTGAAACCAATATAAAATAATATTGAAAGTAAAATTTAATTGAAAAATAAAAATATAAAGTACTCTTTCAAATATTTTGCCCATTTTTAATGATTGGGCCATTTTTTTCTTCCTACTGATTTGTGAGAGTTCTTTATATATTCTTGATACCAGTCTTTTATCAGATATATGTTTTTGCAAACATTTTTTCTAAGTCTGTGGCTTGTCTTTTCATTTGCTGAACAATGTCTTAACAAAACATTGTTTTTAATTTTAATCAAGCCCAATTGGTCAATTATTTTATGGCCTGTGGTTTTTTGTGTCCTGTCTAAGAAATGTTTACCAAACCCACGAGCACAAAGAGTTTCTCCTAGGTTTTCATCTGGAGGATTTATAGTTTAAGGTTTGCCATTTAGGCCTATGTTCAGTTAATTTTTGTATATTGTGTGCAACATGGGCTTCTGAATCTTAAGTGACACGTTCCAATTTCTATTTTGTCCATTACTAGCTGCATAATGTTAAGCAGAACATTCAACATGAACCCCAGTTTCCTCACTTAAAGCAAAGATAGCAATATTTACTTCCTAACATGTCAGAATTTTTGTGAGGATCAAATGAAAAAAAGCATAAAAGTGTTTTCTAAACTCAAAGTATACATGTTAATTATTATTGTTTCTAGCTGACAGCAGCAAAAGTGATAGTATGAGAATGTGTCATACGTGGGAGAAAGCCAGAACTCAAACAATTACCAGCAGTAGAGTGAGGTGTTTAAAAACACTAGCTTTTAAATAGACCTATGCTTGAATTCCAGTTTTGCCATTTCCTGGTGGGAGAACCTCACACAAGCTACTGAGCTCTCTAATTCTCAACATTCTCACCCATGCAATGGTGAAGGAATATAAACTCCATTGCGTGGTTGGAGAATGAAGGGAATTGCCTACAAAGCTCAGTGAGCTACACAGAGTAGGGGATTAATAAATGGCATTTTTAAGAGAGATAATATGTGTGTGTGTGTATAGATAGATATAGACACACTCTAATAAAATGATGATGTAGACTGTCATGGTTTATAGAAGTGCTATAACAGATAATGGCAAAGACCAAGGTGAAGAGAAAGAATGTACCTTGAATTCTTCTGCTTCTGGGAAAATACATGTGTTGGTGGAACATCATTCCAACATCATTACCTTTGCCTCTCTGACTTCTTGTAGAATTTAGCTCAAGGGACATCTTCTTTTAGAAAGCTATTTATAACCACTTCCTCTGAAATCTGCTCTTTGTTCACATGGTACGTCATGCATACCTTTCTTATCACAAACTACACCATAACTTGATTATCTGTTTAGTGGTTGGCCTTGCTGATTAGATGGAAAACTCCTTGAAGGAAGAAACTGTCTCTGAGTCTTTAGAATCCAGTAATGTCTGGCACATAGTAGGACCTTAATACCTGGGTGTTACATGAAATGGTGGCTATATATTATTACTTTCTAATGTGGGTATAGATGGCTTTTGTCAACTAAACTTTTTCCATTTGCTAGGTTTATGTCATAACACTGATCTCTACTCTAAGTAGACCAAATAAACTTAACTTTTATGTAATAGTGATAGAAAAGAGCCTATTTCTCTTATGGTGTCCATGCCCATAGAATAACATCCATCACCCAGTTTTAAGTAGTAATATTGGGTGCAGGTGACTATATGTAACATTTGTTCAGAAAAGGCAACACAGACTCCTTTTTAAAGTTTTCTGTAAAGTAGTGCTGTTCACAGTAATTAGTTCTTCTGAATAAGTGTGATGCTGACTACATGGCAGAGTAAGTCCCACGAGTACTTGAGTAAAATAATCTAATTAAACATATATGTGTTAAAACATTTAATACCTCACATAATATGGAATTTTGTGAAAAGGGGAAATATCTCCCCATAAAACCTCAATGAAACTATGACTGTACATCCTTAATTCAATGATCAGCATTTCTCAGCTGATGATCTCATACATACGTAGCTACCTCATAACAAGCTGAAGTAACTAGTTAATTATGTGCTAGTGACAAAGAGGCGGGAGATTACTCAATGGTCTGCGTAGGACTGACACCTGTTAGAGTTCCTGCTGTTGATGGATTGGGTCATACCATGGCCCACTGATCCCAAAAGGCCTGTTTGGCTCTTCCTAGTTTACTCCAAACTTATAGCACATAGACTGCTCATGGCCATAATTTCATGCCAGGAAATGTTGACTCATGGCATAAATGTGCTAAATTTGCCAAACACTGGAAAATGTGCAAGTTAGTTTAGGGATGAATGTCAAGAAGCTGAAAAATCTATAAGCTTCAAAAAAACTCAAGTGAGAAGAGTTGCTTGTGTCCACAGGGATCCACCATTTTTATCTCACTTTGTTCTTATATTACTCAACAGTCCCTGTGGTATGAGTAAGTGTCATAGCTTCTGGCATTGAATCAGTCTTCTGAAACATCCCTGTCCAGAACTATCTGCATATGTAAAACAGAGAGAAGAGAAGAGCGAGAAACTAAGAAGAGAAGGGTATGAAAAAAGAAAAAAATGGGGCAGCGTGAGGGCATGAAGAAGTTAATCAATGAAAGAGAGCAAGGGACATAGCGCTAAGCTCCTGACTAAGAAAGGGCCGTGGAAGCACCTTCACCTGCCACCTTTCCTCCTCATCCTCTTGTTCCCACTACTTGGTGACACTTCCTGAAAACTCGCTTTGTTCTAGTGTCTGTAGCAAATGTTTTCTTCCGTGTTCTCTCATTTGTTTGAACCACTAACCCTCCAGGTAGGTTCAGTTGTTACCATTTATAGCTTAGGCCCCTGAGGCTTAGAGCTGCCATCTAGCTTGCTCAAAGGCATACGGAGAGCCAAGGTTTGAACCAAAGTCTGTCTAACTCCAAAGTCCAAGATCATAATCACAGCACATTATTAAAAATCCAGGAATTATAAACACAAATGTGGGAGAAAAGTCATAGGACTAGTGGCAGAATGACCAAAAAAAGCATGATTTTATTGCAGAAACACACTTCTAAACAACATAACAAATGTACTTAAACTCAAAAACACATTGATTATTTTCTTTCAAATACTTATCCTAGAAGACCATATATTGAAATCCATAACGATGCACTGGCCAATGTCTCTTAGGGGTACCAGCTTTGAACTGCTTTTAGATTCAGCCTACGAGTCACATTAAAACAGATGAACACAAACAGCTGTATTTCTTTAGTTGTAGCTATAAAAGCATTTTTTTAAAAATTGTCAAAGTTGACCGTCCATTTCATTAAAAAGGTTTAAATCCAAAGGACTTTGATTGGTTCAGATTGCAACCATCCGACCCAACTGATAATATGCGGAAGAATGCATGTCAGGCTCTGAAAGAGAAGCCCCTTTGCTTTGAAAAAGGCAAAGTTTTACTTGTCTAAGGAGGAAATAAAAAGGATAGAGTCAAAAGTGGAGCATGTGAATGGGAGGCTGAAGAGAGAAAAGATAGAAAAAGAGATGAGCCACATGGCTGATTGTCAGAGTAAACTGTGTGGGGAATTCCTAAGGGTGCAAATAAATTTGAGGAAGCTTCCAGAGGGGGATATACAGTGAAGGAAAACAGAGACTTAACACTTACTCCCGAGGATGAAATCTTTTCAATGTTCTTTAAAGTTCTATAAAACATGCTAGTAGAAATTTGAATTACTTTACATTCCTTTTGTTTGGTGAATTATGTTTCTTTGCAACACAAGACTGGGACATAATAAGCCCTTGATTTATTGAGGTGATAGTAAAAAGACTTTCACAGCAGGTGTCATTAATGCTGTGTTTATGGGAGGACTTTAGGTTGCTTATAAAGCCTCATAATTATATGCAATGTTGTGTTTATATGTACTTGCATATTTTGAAATAATGACAATTTTCATGTTTATAGCTTTTATCAGATTCATAAAGAGTTCATGATCCTTCTTCTTAAAAAAAATATGAAAAGACTACCATTGGGGAGAAAGTACAGGCTCAGGGCAAAAGACCAAATGAGGAAATGTAACTATAGAAGATAACTGAGTTCTAATTCTATCACAAAAGCTTAATATGCTAGTCCAAATCTATTTAGTTGGCAAAAGGTACCAATGTATTCCTTTGCTACCTCCCTCTCCTCTTTCTTATCCCCCTAAATTCCCCTCCTGTTCTCTTTATTGTTATTTTTTTAAACCTTTGTATATTAGTTTCTCCTAAGCATATAGTTACCTCAGAATTTCCTTTTTTTAAAAAATATATTTTTATTGATTTCAGAGAGGAAGGGAGAGGGATAGAGAAATAGAAACACTAATGAGAGAGAATTGTTGATTGGCTGCCTCCTGCACACCCCCTACTGGGGGGAGGGGATTGAGCCTGCAGCCCGGGCATGTGCCCTTGGCCAGAATCGAACCTGGGACTCTTCAGTCCACAGGCCGACGGTCTATCCACTGAGAAAAACCAACTAAGGGCTCTCCTTACTATTTAAAAATACATTTGGTAATAACAAAAAAAAAATATAATAATCCATTTGTGTGCACATAAAGTGAAGAAAATGGCCACTGATGGGGAAAATTAAAATTTCAAACAAATCAGACATATCTTATAGTTTGAGAGAGCATCATGATAGAACCTGAAACAGAGGAGAGCACAGCAAGTAGTAGTGGTGAGAATAGTAAGATTATCAAACTGATTACATGTCCCCATCAAGGTACAAGGAAAGGCGTCTTCAGTTATTACTCTTCCGCTGAAAAGATGAATATAGCATACTAGTTACAGAAACCCTAATTCAATGTTTCACAGCCCAGGTATCGAGCTTTATTAACTGGATAAACATTTAAATTATGGAGGGCAAATAGCTGCAAAAGGGAGGAACCAAGAACCACGGAAGATCTGCCATCGCTTTGCTAAGTTTGTTTGCACCACCTACTCAAGTGTTTTATTCAGACCCCAAATGGGAGGCACAGAGCAGCTCCCAAGTCTTTCCAACACGCCTTCTTTCCTCATCTGCCTTTTTCCTCCTTGATGAGCAGCACCCACAAGAATGCACCGTTATCTTACTCAAGACAAAAACATTTCATTTAGTGTTTTAGGAGAGGCCTTCAGCAACCCTCTAGGGCTCTATGAGCAGAGTACTAGCCATGTCTCAGGCATTCATTACATGCTTATTTAATAAATGAGAAAAGAATAAAAATCTTTCACCTTCCTGCTGCCAATGTGGTGTGTGATTTTAGAGGCAACCCTGGGAGAACAACATGGGAAAACAAGAAATTGCCTCCCCTGCCCCACACAACACTCCCTTGTTTTTTTCTGACAGCACTCACTTCCTTTGAGTGCCTTGAGCCTTAAAGGACTGATGCTCTTCTCATAAAGGGTAATGGGGAAAGTAGCCTAGATTATCCAGGTGAGCCCAATGTGGGAAAGTAGCCTCAATTATCCAGGTGAGCCCAATGTAATCACAGGGGTCCTTAAAGAATGTGTGAGGCAGAAGAACAGGTCAGAGTGAAAAGGACTTTACCCACTTTGCTGGCTCTGAAGATGGCAGAAGGGGCCTCCAGCCAAGGACTGTGGGCAGCTGCTAGAAAATGTAAAAGGCAAGAACATGGATTCTCTCCTAGCAGCTGCACCAGAAGAAGCACAGCCCTGCCAACACCTTGATTTTAGTGAGACCCACCTTGAACTTCTGAACTCCAGAACTGTAAGATAATACATTTATGTTGTTTTAAGCTATGGAATTTGTGGTGATAGGAAATGGGGTCTGTGAAGAGGAAACAGAGTCAGAGAGAAAAAGTGAAGGACTCGAGAGACAAATGGATGGGTGGGTTTTGTCATTACTAGCCAATGGGCCTACGGGAATTTTGTTCATCCTCCCAGGCTTTGCTTTTCTCAGTGGTGTAGTGGTTAAAACTAGCAACCTCTCGGGCTACTTTGATATTCTAAGTGAGAACACATCTTAGAATTGCCCAGCTCCAGGTCTGCCACACTGTGGGTGCTCATCACTGCAACCTCCCTTTCTCTTCTTCTCCCAACCAACCCAGCAGTGTAGGGATTACACAAAAAAAGAGAAAACAAAAATGAATGTAGATAAAAAGTTAAGTCTGAGGGGTGTAGAAACGAGGGGTATACCACCACTGCCTGAAGTATGGGACAGCAGTTCTGTGCTCTGTCTAGGATTTCATAAAATGAGGGTTTAAAGGTGAGAGAGAGAGAGAGAGAGAGAGAGAGAGAGAGAGAGAGAGAAGAAAAGAAGGGGTAGAGTGTGAAAAGTAGGGGAAGATTTGGGTAGAGCAGGAGAGGGGTGGAGAAAAAAGAGGGAACACAGGCTGGAAAAAATATGGGTGGAATTTCCCCTACAACAGGATGGTACCATTAATTAGAAATAGGAAAAAGGTCAAAATCAGTTGTTTGTTCCTCTCTCTTTTTTGTGTGTGTCTTTATTTCTACACCATCCTTCCCTTCAGTTTAAGCACTATATTAGACCATATCCATACACAAACATTGATGAATTATCAAAGGTAGATCATGTGTTCTGGATGGCAAGGGAGGAGGGGTGAACACATTTATGTTATACTTCAAAGGCTAAGATGGACCTTTTAAAAGCATTGAAGAAATGTTCTCTTGGAAGTAATAATTGAAAACTAACTAGTTAAATGCTATTAAGTCTCTGAACCTGTCATTATTTCTTTTTCTAAGATGATGTAGAGATTCTATCTATCATCTATCTATCTATCTATCTATCTATCTATCTATCTATCTATCTATCTATCTTCTATCTAGCTATCACCTATCTAGCTATCATCTCACAACGCAGGTAAGATCTCTGCTATCAATGACAATGCTATGTTCTGTAGAATGCTGCTCAAGGTACTAGGGAAGTATATGAATGGTGGAAAATGCAAACTTCTAAGGTTGAATGACAACTTATTCCCTTTCAGGCTTTGCAGCAATGTAGATTTAATGACTACAGAGCCGTAAATGTACTGGAATAATTTCAAGAGAGAACATCCAAACTGCAATAAAAAGCATTTCTAGTGTTTGGATGTACTTCGTGTTCAAAAAATTTTTTTATTACGTTTTGTGATATTGCACAACTTTGAATAGGCCATTTTGTGGGAAGGTCCAATCTATTTCTACAACATTTTAAATTTTAAGAAATGAGTAGACTTTAACCCATATTTTTGGCTTATTAATAAATTATTTAAAGGAAGTCACAGGAAGAAACTCATAAACCATTGTTTCTTTAAAGGATGTTTATAAATTGCAAAGTGACTTGCTGTGTACTATATCTAGCTGTGTACTAGGTTCCCTGTATAATTTAACTTGAGAATGTGGGTAAACACATATTCCTGTAGCAATTTTAGGAAGTCATTTACAATCTCCCCTTTCCTTTCATTTTGGAAAACCCTTTAACATATACAAAATCTGCTGTGATATCTCACAATTCCACTCTTTCTGAAGGCTTCCAGCTGAGATGACCAATAGTGCTGATAAATCAGTTCATCCATGGGCTCAGAAATCTTAGAAAAAAAAATAGACAACTCACTGTGTCTTTCCCCTTCCTGCCCTTTGCTCCACTGTCCCTAAATAACTTCGCAACAGAGTTTACAGATCAAAAGGCTTTTTCTAGGAATACTCACAAACTTCTACTGAAATATGCAGCAACTTTCAGAAAAGTCAACATTTACTTAGTGTTACAGAGCTTTAAGTCTGAACTAGTCCTGAGATCAGCAGGTTTATCTAACCCTGAAAACCAGCCTAACTGGCTGATCTATGCAGGCATTCATCTTTCTCCCGCAAAGAGCTCTGCTGGCAGCAGTCAAAACCAAAGTGGGAACTTAATAAAAATGAAAACTGTGGTAGCAAAATACACTTAATGAGGTTAATTTGACGTATTGCAAAAATTTGGGAGGTTACAGTGGTTTCTATATAACCACAGTACTGATTTAGAAAAACCCCAGGGAAACAGCTGCATTTGGATATGTAACTTGCCTTGCTTGCATAGGAAAGCCAAGCTTTTCAGGGTATATGTCTGGAGATGCTAAAATTTGCACATTAGATTGGGGAAAATTGTATGCATTTCTTATTGAGAAATAACAGGATAATAAAACCTGTAGACGTTTATGCTTACACATTAGGCAAAAGGATCAGAAAAAGCCAAGTCAGTTCTGCTGAGCTGTTAAGAAAATTGTACTCATACTACTGGGTTCTGTGATTACCTGTGAATGTCTCCATTTCTGGCATTTGGTAGCAACTGGCTGAGGCAAACCTGGCAAAATGTTTTCCAGCTGCTGGAAGATTAACTCTTGCACCTCCTCAATGCCGTGTTCCAAGTGTGTAACTCCAAAGGGGACAGTGGTCTGAATCGCAAGGGAAGGCCCGATTTCTGATGACACTAGTGTAAGAGGAACATAAAGGCACATCTTAGGGTGGGTAACATGGAAGAGTATCTCAGCCTTTCAATCTCTCAGATTTAAGAATTGATCACAATAGTCAGACAATAAATGGAGGGCAACACATTCTACTCTTTAGAGCATAAAACTAGGCTCTTTCTGAAATCCAAAATCAATTTTCTCTGAAGGAAAGAAAAAATTCATGATGTACGTTAGAAAATACATTTTGGGTCTTGCTAAAGAATGGGAAGGAAGGGCACCTAATATATACTTCTCTGGGTATAATTAAAATTATTGGTATGTTCATCTTTTCTCATCCACTAAATTATAAACTCTTTAGGGCAGGCACCACTTCTTACCTATGTTCTCCTTAAATTCTAAGAACAAAGTAGATGTTCAAAAAATACTTACTCGTTTTTTGATAAATGGATTTCAAAGTGTTTTGTTGACATTATTAAATGCTAGAGGAAAATATCGTTACCACTTAAAAAGAAAATCAGGCTTTTCTCTAAAAACAGACTTGACCTTATAATATTCTTCTTTATCTTTTAAGTAGCATTAAAAACAAAAGTCTGCCTCATTTATATCATGGAGCGACTTTCCACTTCTGTTTGCCATTGCATTTTTTTTTTTTGCTATATTTCACAATTACAAATAATGAGTGTCTGCTTCGTATCTTTCTCTCTTTAGTAGAATAGAGGAAAATCAAATAAAGTTCGAAGTTGAAAGCAAAGTGACCGAGGCATTTAGAAAATACAGACTTGGAAGGAATGTTAGCAAGAGTCTGCCTGCTATTTTTATTTGTTTAAATCAAGCCCAGGAGAAGTTAATGGGAAACAATAATAGATCTGAAATGCATGAAACGATAATGTGTAGTTGGTGCTCCCCCCTGCTGAGAGAAGAGAATATTAAAGCTTTTAAGGTAATGACAGGAGTTGTCAAGCCTGATTCTGAACATTCTTTAGTTTGGGGTTGTTAAGACAATGATCTATATAAGATAGGTTTCTACAATTTTAAACAGAAAGAAAGTTGAGCAACATACGTCACTTATTGTTATGTGCCCACTTAACCTCTTTACACGTTAGGGTTTTGTATTGTTTAATATAAAATCAGAATGTTAGGTGTATGGTGTAGATTAAATATATAAGGCATGTGATGTGCTCAGCACCTTCTGGCACAGAGTAGGTGTTTCATAAATGTAAGCTGTGGGAATAGAAACAATGAATCAGATACACACAAGGGGAAAGGTCCCATGGTGTTGCCCAAGTGATCGGTGTGAGTTATTTTTTTGTGAGAGTACGTCATTTTTCCATT
Organism: Myotis myotis; assembly: GCF_014108235.1. Classification (NCBI taxonomy): domain Eukaryota; kingdom Metazoa; phylum Chordata; class Mammalia; order Chiroptera; family Vespertilionidae; genus Myotis; species Myotis myotis. The sequence goes on along the minus strand of NW_023416319.1, from coordinate 26,340,705 downwards.
GCTCTCTGCTCGGGGAATCCTGGATTATCAATTTTACCCCAAAAGAGGGAAGAGCATCCCAAAATGCTGTAAGCATTTTAAAATAAAGTGAGTGCCTGCAAACATTTTTACATGTCTAGAGAAGATTGGGCTTCAGAATATGGGCAGTGAGTGCAAAGGTGAGGGGATTGTCCACTGTTTCCCTCACCGTATCTGGACCGACTTGAAAAGGAAATTAAGGGAGCATCTCTTTGAATGGTCAGGGTTTAACCTATCAGTGTAGGCTGTACAGGTACCACACAGAGGGAAGGACCAAGGAGTGCAACGTCTCACATTCTTTCACCCAATCCCACTACAGTGGAACCTATTGCATATTGCCACAGGGAGGTCTTTGTTACCAGTGATAAATTCAGGGAGGCCTATTCACAGCAAGGGAGTGTCAATGCCACCACTCTTCCACCAGGTAGCACATCTTCCCAGAGACAGTGAAAGCTATTGGGTCAGCATTCTGCAGCAGGAGAGTTGGGGTTCTGAGGTGACTTTCTATGGCAGGTTTCAGAGGAAAATGAATGCTAGCTGCGTGCTGAAAATCAAGAGGTTACCCTCACCCCGCCATTTGTTCTAGGGGAGCTGGTAAAATTACGAAGGGGATGGTGGTGCATTGTTGCAAGGGTTCTCTCATTTAAATTAGCCTTGCACTCCAAGGAAAGCAATAAAAAAGGAGATTTAAGACCCCAAATGAAACAGTCCTTGCATAGCAATGAGAGAACAACCTGGCTCCTTGTTTTTAGTGGAATCAGACACAGGTTTTTGAGAACCGAGATTAAAATTTGAAGAGCCACAATCTAAAACAGTACGTTTTAAGGGAAACCTCCCCTCCCCCGCCCTCCCCCCCCCAAATTAAAGGTTATTTTTAGAAGCAAATGTTTAAAAATATAAACACCCAACCAGAGTTTAAATATGACCAAGGTTTGCAAATAGAGCATTATAAAAAGCCACAAATATGTTAATAGGATTCAGAGCGCAAACTCAGTATAATCATTACTCCTTGGTTACTGAGAAGGTAATGATGTTATCTTTTTCTTTTCTTTATTCAGTTTAACAAGCATTGCGCTTTGCTTTTGGCATTTTAAATGTAAAGTTCATAGTGAGTTGACAACTATTTCCGTATGTTGGGAGATCAATGGCTGTAGTCAGTAGAATTTTGGACCCTTGCATTCTTAATAGCTCCATGGTCTTAGACAATTTAATCTCTCAGACTTTGCTTTCTTCCATGAATTAAAAGGGAGTATTACAACTTACCTTATAAGGGTGTCGTGAGGATTAAATGGGTTAGGACACATAAAAGCCTTTCTTCAAATATAAAGTGCTACATAAACGTGAGACATTTGTAGATAATACTCTTTTATATATATCTATGCTGTGGTTGGAGCAGTTTTAGAAAGGGATAACAGAGTTGATTTCTCTCAAAGTATTAAGATTGATTTTCTATCAACACGCCAGGAACTATTCCTGGGGTGTTGGCACAGAAGGTTTTTTTTGTTTTTGTTTTTTTTTTTACTTGTGGTAAAATATACATAACATGAAATATGTCATTTTAACCTATTTTAAGTTTACAGATCTCTGGCATTAAGTACATTCACATTGTTTTGCAACCATCACCACCATCCATATCCAGAACTTTATCTTCCCAAACTGATACTCTTTACCCATTAAACACTAACCCCTCACGTTCCCCTTCACCCAGCCTCGGTCCACCACCATTCTATTTCTGTCTCTATGAATTTGACTATACTAGATCCCTCATATAAGTGGAATCATACAATACTTGTCCTTTTGTGACTGGCTTATTTCACGTAACATGATATCTTCAAGGTTCATCCATTTTGTAGCATGTGCCAATTTCCTTTCTTTTTAAGACTGCTTGATATTCCATTGTATGTATACGCCACATCTTGTTTATGCATTCATCCACAGAAGTAACTTCTGTTGCTTTGACCTTTTGGCTATTCTGAATAATGCTACTACTATGAACACGGATGTACAAATATCTGAGTCCCTGCTTTCACTTCTCTTAGGTATATACCCAGAAGTGGGATTGCTGAGTCATATGGTCACTCTATGCTGCCCTTCCGAGTCTCAGCTTTCTCTTGCTTCTTTGGCTCAGTCTCTATTTGATTTGATAATTAAAGTTGCTTAGTTAAAGATGAATATTATCATTTTGGGTTAAAAAAGTAATATCTAACTCTATGCTGTTTACAATAAAATACATTTTTAAAACAAATCCTAACTCAATTATGTGAAGTCAGAGAATGTGATTTGAATGCTACTTTAAGATTTGTTAACTGGCTTTATACATAGTCAGTTTTCAAAAGTATTATATGTGTGCTTGAATATAATTTTTTAGATGTTGAATTAACATTTTAAGTTCATTGAATCTTGTTAATTGTGTGGTTCTAAATCAACTAAAGTCTTATGATTTTTGTGTGTGCTTGATTACTAAAAGTTTTTGCTTTATATTGAAACTATATTACTAGTTTCCTGCTATTTCCTGATACCTTTTAACAATATGCTATGAATATTTTTCATTTAGAAATGCCTTTAACCTTAAAGTTTATTTTTTGCTTTCTATTTGTTCCACTTTTTCAAAATTTCTTTGTTTCTCTGTAAAATTTTGCCTTCTTTTTGATTAAATGACTTTTACTCCTTATTTCTTCCCCTTTATTAGTTTGGAAGTTATAGAGTTTATTTCTATCTTTAGGGACTACCTATAGACTTAATTATCCATATTAAAGTAATAAATTACTATCTTTATCCTTCTGCATAACATAAGAACTTAAAATATTTTAACTCTGGTTTTATATGCTTTTGTTGTTCAGGATTTACTTTTTTAGTTTTGTTTTAATACAGTCAGTATTTGTTTATATTTATCCACAGCTTCCTTTGTGGATTTCACATCTTCTCTCCAGGGGCATTTTCCTTTTCCCAAAGTATCTTCTTTTGAAGTTCTTTAATGAGGTTCTGTTGAAGGTCAACTCTCTGTTTTTGTTTTTCTAAAAATACCTTTATTTAATCCTTATTTGTGAAAGACAGTTATCCTTGGTATATAATAATAGATTGAAAATATTTTCTCTCAGCACTTTAAAGAACTTATTCCAATGTAGGTTAGCTTTTAGTGATGCTGTTAAGAAGTCAACTCTGAATTTGATTGCAGGTCCTTGGCAGGTAACTTTTCTTTTATATCTGGATATTTCCCTTGTTTTCTCTTTGCCTTTGGTGTTCTGCTATTTTACTTTGATATCTTGAGGTTTGAGTTTCTTTTTGTTTACCTTCTTTGACTTCATTGGGTGTTCTGAATCTGAAGACTCTTTTTTGTCATTAATTTTGGAAATTGTTCAGTCATTAATTCTTCCCATTCTCTCTATTCTGTCTTCAGGGAGCTCTGATTAGATAAATGACAGGTATTCTCATGCTAGCGTCTTATATCTTGATCTCTTTTTAATATTTTCCGTTTCTGTCTCTCTATGCTAGATTCTATGTAATTTCTTCTGATTTATCTTTCAGTTCAACACTCTCCCTACATCCATGTAAGTATTCTGATGTTTAATTTGTCCTTTAAATTTCAAATTTAAATTATTTTATTCTTCACTTATAAAAGTTCTACTTTTCAAATATGCATGATTAATTTTGATAGTTTATCTCTAATCACACTGTTAGTATTCTTTCATTTCTTTAAACATCGTCAGTATGTCCTATTGTGTATTTGGTTGTTCCAAAATCTTTATGAGTGTGATTCTGCTTTCTGTTGTTCGGGTGGCTATTGCTCATGATGATGTACTGCCTTTTGTGTGTTTTGTGATTTTTTTCCCCCTATTTTGAGCCCATGTTCCTATTGTGAGCCTAAAGTTCCTAGGAACTTTATAGAGAAATACTTTGAGGCCTAAGTTCAAAGAGTGTTCCTTTGGAGGTTTACTTTCCTGTCTGCCAGAGGCCTTGGGGCAGCGCTGCCCATGACTGCTTTAACTAGGTGTACAGACTACACTGGCAGAATAAATTCTGGCACCAAGTCTGCCTGAGGGCAAATATGTGGTTTGGCATCTCAGGGGAGACATTTTATTTCTTTTTTGTTTTTTCCACTCCAAAGACAGGCAAGCATGCCCATTTTCTTCCACAGATAAGATGTATCACATACAGAGCCATAAAAGTGTACACGTCCGTGCTAGTAAACTTTCAAATCTGAAAGAAACGGAGTGATTTTTCTTGGAAAAGAAAGTTATCAAAAGTAATGCAATATAAAAGACATCAGTCTTAACCAAAATACATAAAGGAAATAGAAAAAAAAAGTCTTCAGGACGTGGTTGCTTCAGTTATGATTTATTTAAAATTGTCAAGCAAATATGTTGATTGTAGATACACATCACATTTACCCATATCAACACACCAAACTACAGATAATTCTTCTCTTAAATAGTAGGCACATTTTTTCATGTTAACATGTATAATTAAGAAACATATAATAATATCAATATGTATTTAAAAGGCATCTATTAGCATTTAATATAAATTCATGGGAAATAAAGATAAATATGAAAAAAAGTGACCTCTAAGTGAGATAATCTTTAAGCTGATGATTTATATCATACTTTATAATTAAATAATATAGATTTTCACAGTAAAATCAATATAAACCAAGGATGCTTTGTAATATCAATGCTCTGGTCAGTGCATTAAGATAAAACATAAATAAAGTTTATAATTACTAAGAAGAAGAGAGATCATATGATCGAAAACAATAGTGAACCAAAATAGAATCCATCAAATTAGTTTAATTTTTATATTAAATTAATTTTCCTATATACCAGCAATAACTGTGAGAAAAAAATTGTAATTCTACAAAAAAAGTTTTTGGAATTAGAATAAATGATTCTAAAGAAAAAAAATAAGGCAATGAGAATATTTAAAGTTTTTGAAAAGTCACTGAGGCAAGACTTGCTTTGCCATGTATGTAAATGAATTATTAAAACAGCCTGGTATTGGCTGACAAGCATAGTCAATGAATCAGAATAGATACTTCTGGGGGAAAAAATCCTAAAGCATATTTATTGTTTTAGGAAAACAAATTTAAGGCGATGAAGGAAGATCCAATGTTTTATATTGTCCTAGAAAATTGGATATATAGAAAAATTTAACTTAGACTATTCCCTTCCCTTTTCTGACCAGATTTGTCACCATTTCTGATTTCTTCTGTAACCATATGAGAAGTGTACATTCTTAGGTCACACAAACAAACTCACTGGGACTGCCTTTTGAGATGTAAATACTACAGAGATCTTTTCCACCTGATAAAGCTCATTTTTGGCAGTATCTACAAGGGACAGAAGTCGGGTCATCAAGTTGGTCAGAAGTTGGGTCTTTCAAAAGACAGAAGTCTAAGGCCAGCTCTAGGTTTCATCCCTGACAAGGAAGTAGAGGACTAAAGAAAACCGAGTGGCTAACACTATAGCTGCAGGGCAAGAGCATCAAGGAATGGGTGAAAATACTTCTTTAATTACTGACTCATTCAAATGAGCACACGGGTATCTAGTGCAGTGCTTGATACCTTAAGAAACTCCATTGAGATGTACATCTTAATTGGGGGGGGGGGGTGACCCATAGGCAAAACCATTAGAGAACCATTATCTGCTAAATGGCCTGGCACTGACAAGTGTGTGCAGATGAATTTTAGCTAGCAAATTCATGTGAAGAGAGGAACTTGACAGGACTTGAGAGCCACAGTTTAGGGGTGGTAATAGTCAGCTCTACTTTTGCCTTCTCCCTGGCAGTAGAAATTAGTCGTAAGTTTCCCTTTCCCGCTCCATGTGGAACTGGCTCAACTATCCTTGCCCTCTAGCCATGAAAGCTCTTATTACAGTTTAGCTCTTTCATATGGCTCCAGGGCCCACCAGCAAAAGCAACCGAGAGTAAGCCAATCACATCAGTTTCTCCAACAACAAAAAATTTTAACTCAGCCTCCAAGAAAGAATAGGAGGTGAAAGGGATAGAAGGGTGGGGAGGGGAAAAGGAGACTGAGATGGAACGATATCTGCTTCTGATATCTCTCCCCTTCCTCCTCTCCTTAGCAGCGCCAACCCAAACAAGCATGCAGCACTCTGCCATTTGGCGTTCCACGTCGTTGGCAGTGTGTCTGCTGTGCTGTATGTCTGCTGCTGGCCCGGAATCAGGAACGAGGCCTCACTGTTCAGCGGGACCACCTATGGGTTTTATTTGCTTTTTAATAATCTCAGACCTATTTCTTATGTATAGGTTACAGAGGCCAAAATTCATCTACAATAGCCCTACTCATGTCACAGGCAACTTCATTACTTCCAACCTTATCTTCAGTGGTGACTTTTGTAATAAGTGTTTATACTCATTCAACACCATTTTATGGTTTTAACTGAAGAGTAAGGTTCTGGAAGTGTAAACTTCTGAAATGACAGGATGAGCCAGGCACAGAAAAAATGATTTTACTCATAGTTTTCCCCTTTGCTTATTTCATTTTTCTCCTATCATCTCTGAGGAGAAATAGTTGCTTTATTTTCTTCCTATTATTTCCCTGGAGGTAGGGGACTGTATTAATTGATAATAGCAATTGCTTTAATTAGCCAATGAAAATCACCGAAGAGGTCTGAATGGAATGAACAGTCTCTTTGGGGAGACACAGATAACAGTAACCAGGGAACTGACAGGAGAGGATAATTGGCCTAAAAAAGATCCAGAAAGAAAAACTAATGGAGAAATTGTATTCTTGTCAGCAACTGATACCAAAATTCCCTGACAAGCCCCTGCTTTCCTTTTTAAAGGTAAAATATCTGTTAAAAAGGAGGAAATGATAGGGCTATAAGGGTACTCTTTTTAAAAGACAGGAAATATAATTCAAGTCTAAAAGTGTTTTGTTCTCTTCCTGTTGAAGGTAGTTCCTAACTCTTCCTAGGAAAACTATGATATACCATCTAAGATTGATAGAAAAATCTGCAGTGCTATTTTTCCCTTTCAAAAACAAGATATATGCTTGGAGAGGAAAGAGGGTGTAGGGGGGATAAAACTGATGAAAAAAAAACCACAAGATAAAGAAAAAACCTAGTTCGCCTTGAAAAAGAAAAGAAGCAAGATCTGCTTTATTTAGAATGAATGAATCAGATCCCTTTCTCCATCCTGATTGCACCACCAGTTTTGAGGGGACATCGGTTGAGCTGTGGATGTCGAGTTAGAAGTTCTGTCTCCCCTCTCCCTGGCTGTATAACTTTAGTCATAATATTTCTGTGATTCCTGGGTCAGTGTTGCTGACCCATGCCATATTAATCATTATTTGACAAAACAAACTAAGAAATTCTTTGGGACAAATATATTTTTGAAATGTTTGTTTTAAACAAAATTGTATAGGATTTCTCAGAGTCCCCAGTATGATTATATGCAGACAGTGTGATTCTTTAAAGGAAAGATGGTATAGAATTAGTTTTGGTATTTTAAAACTACTTTTATTTAATTTACAAAATTATTTTTTAAAAAGGTTACTCCAACACTGTGAAAGGGTATAAAGTGAAAAATAAATAAAAGTATTGCAAAATTATTTCATATATAGCTAAATGGTGCTAAATTCCGCTCGCACCAATAGCATACGGAAGCTCTTGTTTGTCCACACTCTTACCAACGCTGAGTAATTTTGCTAATCTGCTAGATTAAAATGTATCTTATTTTTAGTTAGTTACATGTGAGTGGGGTATTTTCACAAAGAACCCAATTTGTATATTCTTTTCCAGCGATCTGCCTTTTTGTTGTCCTTCTGGTAACCATAGTGCCAACCTCAGGTTTATTGTGCAGATTAAATCCATGTAAAGTGAGACGTTTAGAGCCTGGCGCCCAGTAAGTGCTCATCCAGCGTTATTTGGCAAACCTACCTATCAAGGCTGACTCACTCCATTGCAGAGGATTAGTTACTGGGGTTTTATCGTGCCATCACTCTTACCTTCCACTTCCTTGACGGAAAATCTAAGTCTCACAAAATGATGCCTCATGGGAGAAAAGTGCCTCCTGGAATCATATTTATCACATTGAATTTTAATTGTCTGTTTACCTGTCTGTCTTCCCTCTAGACCAGTGGTTCTCAACCTTCTGGCCCTTTAAGTACAGTTCCTCATGTTGTGACCCAATCATAAAATTATTTTCGTTGCTACTTCATAACTGTAATGTTGCTACTGTTATGAATCATACTGTAAATCTTTGATATGCAGGATGGTCTTAGGTGACCCCTGTGAAAGGGTCGTTCGACCACCAAAGGGGTCGCGACCCACAGGTTGAGAACCATTGCGACTGAAAGCTACTCAAACTTACTTGTTTTTCCTTTTTTTTTTTTTAATTAATCCTCACCTGAGGATGTTTTTTCATTGAAATTTAGAGAGTTAAAGGGAGGGGGAGAGACAGAGAAAGAGAAACACCGATGTGAGAGAGCCACAACTACTGGTTGCCTCTTGCACACCCTCTGGCCAGGGACGGGGATTGAGCCTGCAACTGAGGTACCTGCCCTTGACCAGAATTGAACCCAGAACCCTTCAGTCTGCAGGCCGACCCTCTAGCTCAATCTACTGAGCCAAACCACCTAGGGCTTGTTTTACATTTCTAACACCTACCTTAGGGCCTGACGCATGTAAGCAATCAATATTTGTTGAATACATGGATGAAAGAATGAAGTAAATAATTGACTTCCTATTATGGTGGATGAGAACTTAGCTCCCCACAACATCACCCTTCTCCTCACCCCACCATCTACCCCAACCAACAGCTCAACAAGTTTTGGCATAATCATTAATCAGTGTTTACATTATAATAATCTGTAGTAATGCTTCTGAGGAAACAAATAGTCCTTTGTAACCATACACCCTGCCTTGTTCAACCCTTCATTTTTTCCTAGAGTTGATAATTACCCTGTCTTTTCATTTGTTTGATTCTCACTGTACTTCTAACACTCTAACATATTTTTTCCAAAACACTCAAACATCTGTGTCCCCTACCTATAGATAACTTTCTGCATACACTCAAACATACTGGTTTCATCCCCTACCCTCACCCCCATCCCCCGAGACCTTTCTCCCAGAGGGCTCTGTGTTGTCTGTCTGCACCTAGGGCTTGTGGATAGGAAAGGTAAGCTTTCCTCCATCTGTGGCATAAACCGGATGGGTCAGCTCTCCTGGATAGAAGAAGCTGATAGCATTACATGCTCACAAGTGAAAGTTTTAGCTGTGGTTCTGTATGTGACCCTAAGATGTTTTTACTAATCACTGAGCTGGAAATGCTAACTTTAAAAAACACTAACATACCTATTAGTTTCTTCCATTCATTTGGCCTTTGACTTGGTTATGCTAGGCCTGTGGTTACTAACGTATCTGTGGATGTATGCATTTGCCATTCTAAATAAAGGCCAGGAAAGGAAGTTTTAAAGCTGACACACATGCATGTTTGTAATCCTTGTTATCCCAGGCTACATATGTTTGGATTTCTTATGTTTAACAAGACATACAGGCATCCTCTAAACAACTCCGGATAAGCTAACCATTCTGATAGACATTTAGTTAAATGTAAACAAGTGTGTAAAACCCCACACGATGAATTGAAAATAAAATGAAAATCCCCCTAAAGTCCGTACTTCCAGTTCCAGAAGATGTTTCCCCATAACTCCAGTATAAGTAAATCTATACAAATTCAGGAAATAATCTTCCAGTAAACAACGGAAAATTGTTCACAGAAAAGTATGTTCTGCCTTCTCCAGCCAAGAGAAAGTAAATCCCAGATACTTGAATAATAAACAACACATTGCCTATTTCCACAATACCTGTGAATGCTGGATACTAGAGGCTTTGAGATGGGATCGAGGGAGTGGGAAGAGGGGCTGGGCTGGGCCACTGAGGAGAATTTTCTACTGAAAGTCCTCAGAGTGGAGTAGGTTAAGAATCAAGGTGTTGAATCGAATCTTCAAAGTAGACAAGATTTCATAATAGACTAGAGGCCTGGTGCATAAAATTCATGCACTCAGGGCGGTCCCTCAGCCTGGCCTGCACCCTCTTGCATTCTGGGAGCCTTTGGGGTTTGCCTGCAGTCGGACATCCTTAGGGCTGCTGTGGAGGCGGGAGAGGCTCCTGCCACCACCGCTGCGCTTGCCAGCAGTGAGCCTTAAGGCTTATGGCTGAGCAGTGCTCCCCCTGTGGGAGTGCACTGACCACCAAGGGGCAGGCAGCTCCTGCATTGAGCAGCTGCCCCCTGGTGATCAGTGTGTGTCATAGTGACTGGTCGTTCTGCTGTTCAGTTGATTTGCATATTAGCCTTTTATTATATAGGATAAGGTGATCATTGGAAAGGGCTGACCTTAGGGGTAGGAAATAACAGCTAGAGGTGGGCCTGGGGAATGGGCAGTAAGTACTCCTAATTCTAGGGAGAAAAAAATATACATTGCCTACACAAATTCATGTTAATATTTTTTTTCTGTACTGGATTGACTTTGGGTCGGGAAGGGGATCAAATTGGTTCATAAGTGGTAAAAATATCTTCTGTCTGGTAATCCATTTAACAGATTCAAGAAACCCAATACCCCTAGGAGAAAATGTATGGTATAGTATAGTTAAATATTGACCTCCAAGCTAGCTGTGAGGATCATGTGAATGAACGTCTAAGATACATCACCTGCTCAGCATCCACTGGCTCTTTTGTGGTAACAGAACCCACATTTTGTTTTAGGGGATCACCCATTCCTACTTTCAGCCTTGATTAAGGTGTCCTACAAGCTGAAATGATAAGTTAATCCATTCCTACTTGTCATGGTGATCAGTTCAGCAATGGGTACATAACTGAAGCCAGGCCAATCTGGTCAATGAGATTCAATTCCAAGACTAGTGTTGGCAGTGGGGGAAATGAGCTCTGTGTGTGTGTGATTCAGCACTGAAATGCTTGGTACTACCTGGTGTCACTATAAATAGATCCAATTCAGCAAAAGATAGAGTCAAGAAAATTAAGTCTTCGTGATGTTGACTGAATCAATCCAGACATGCTGGAAGCTTTACTCCTGGACTTTTCAGGAACAATACCAGTAAGTTTCCTCTCCTTACTTAATCTGTCTGAGTTGAATTTGACATCACTTGCAGCCTACACTGTCCTAAATGTGTGAAGTATCTAGTACTATCAGTGGCAGATGTATGCTTATTCCTACGAATATTAGGATTAGTTTCCTTTCTTTCTTCTCTCCTCCCCTCCCACCTGTCCTTAATCTTAATTTATATCTCTAGTATATAAAGATTAGATTTTGCCAGTTTCTTTAGAAAGCATGACCAAATAATTAAAAGAAAATCTCCTTTTGGACCTCAGTTTCTTGATAGGTGAAATAAAGGAGTTAGAAAAGTTCATTCTTTTAAGCTCCTTTCAGCTTTAATTTTCTCTGAATCTGAAATGGAGAGCCAGGTGGCAGGGACAATTTGAGAAGCTCATCCTTTCCCCAACCACTCTGTGTTGTCAGTAGGATAGAAATCCTGGTCCTTAAAGAAGAGACTAAAACCAGTCTCAAGACTGATGTGATGAAAACATTTCCCTTCGTCTGAGCTTTCTCAATCCTTGAGTTTGCCCTAGATTTTAGGGTCTTAACCTCCATCCCACTTTTGAGCTTAAAAATACAACAAGCTATTTGTAGTTTGGTGAGAAAAAGCACCGCCTCGTTTAGTCTAGTTTCAGCTCTGCCACCACCTAGAACAGTTCTTGTTAAAGAGCTGACGAGGATTACTGATCAGATCAATAGGCAATGTCTCAGGGAGATAACAATGCTTCAATTCCACACACATTCTACTGTGTAGACTTTAAATATATATCTTCTAAAGTCTGCATAAATAAAATAAGGGAAAAAAGAACATCAGATTAAACATTGTTGAAATTTTGCTTATAAAGAATTCTGACTTTTTACTACTGTCCTATAATATTTTTCTTGGGCGGGGAGAGGGGGGGTAAGGGAACATTTATTGGGTAAATTACAGAGGTAGAAAAAGTAATTCTTGGAAGAAATGGACTTAGGAAACAAGTGACAGAGGTAAAGGAAGGGCCCTTGTAGCTTGGAGTGAGGAAGGTAAAGGGAACGTTCCTGGGTAAAAAAAAGGGAATGGCACTGGCCTGCTCCTGGGAGGGACAGAGCCTATAATGTTTTAATATTCCCTGTCAAGTGGAAGCAGTAGGAGGGCTGTCTTATTCACCTGGACAGCTAGAGCCATGTAACTAGTTTTGGTCAGTGGACTATGGGGGGAAGGGAAGTATGTCACATCTTGTCCAAGGCTGAGTAGTTGCAACAGAGACGGTAGATATGGCTCACAAAGACTAAAGTATTTATTATCTGGCCTCTATATAAAAAGTCTGTGACCCTGTACTAGGTCACTCAGGACTTGGTAGGTCACGATAAGGATTTGAGACTTAATTCTGTGTGCAACAAGAAGGCATTAAAGGGCGTTGAATGGGAAAGTGGGTGGCATGAACAGATGTATGTTTTAAGAAGACCTTTCTGGCTATGTGAAGAATGAACTGAAAAGAGGCAAGAGTGGGAGGCAGGTTAAAATAAGATGGTGCCTTGGTTGTGACGGTGGTGATGAAGAGAAGTGAGCTCATTGTCTATTTTGGAAGCAACACCGGGGTGATTTGGTTACAGATTGGATATTGGGTTGAAGGAGAGGAAGAAACAAAAATTCCTGATTTTTAGCTGAAGGAGAGACAGATGACTGGAGGAGGAACACGTTCTGAATTTCAAAGGCAGGTAATGAACAGCCGGCACCTCACACATTACATTTGATTATAACATATATAGTTGGTTGTTGTTTTTAAAAAACACACAAACCAACAACTCTGACAAGCATATTCTGGGTTCTACTTGCTGTCCAGGGTTAGATTAATTGTTCCTCTATGTCTGTTTAAAAATTTCATAGATTCTGCTCATTTAAAGAAAGGGGCTGTATTTCGTGGGTCTGCGTATATTTTGGGATCTGTTTGGGAGAAGTTTTTTTCTTTGACTAAGACCTCCCAAGTTTTATGAAAACATCTATTTATCTCGAGACACAAGGAGATTTTCAGCCTGTTGCAGCTTTTATTGGCACTGCCAAAAGGAAAACCGAAAGGGTTTCAATAGCCCTTTAATTGGGCCCTACCCAGGTCCCTAGAGCCGAGGATTTGTCCTAACTCGCACTTGGTGTTCCAGCCCTCACTGGAGTCCTTCCACAGTAAGAAAGCCCTGGTTTTCTATGATGACAGTCCACTAAAATGCTCCCCTTCCCCAATGCTCACCAGCAAGAAGCAGCCATCCCTCATTACACATCGCCATTTCGGCCTAGTCAGCATAGTGCCCGATATGAAATTTTGTGTTAAGTGGTATTATGATTGGACTCCTTTCCCAAATTGGGCAAGGTTTTCCCCTTGAGCCAGCACACTGGTTTGCCTCTAAGGATATCACTTTATCACTGTAGTTGCGTAACTGGGTTCAGCTTTGGATTTGTATCTGTTCAAAAGGATTCTGTGAACGGATGAAATCTCTCTCTGGGCTGGAGGATTTGACCCAAAGCTTCACGCTTGTTCTTTTGGTTTAATAAAGAGAAGTTTTTTGCCTTGACATTATAAAATGTTGAATTTGAGAGACAGACTGATCAGATAGTGACATTTCTAAATTTATGATTAGGTAAAAATATTTCTGGCTCTTTTCATAGAGGAAACTTACTGGTTCACTGTGGAATTCTTATCTCCTTTGCTACTAAGACCAGTAAATTATTCTTCCTGTTAACTTTTGAAAAGAAAAAACCCCAAGATTGAGTCTGAACAAGTTAGTGAAAATTTTTAAGTCAAAGGGACTATAATCTTTATAATATTGTTAGCTACTCCTAAGAAACCATTATTATGAGTATAGATAGAGGAAAAAGGAACAAACAGGCATTTCACTTTTAATAAAAAAGAGTGGATTAGGGTCAATTGAGCTCAAATTTCTGAAATACATTTTCTGACTCTATTAAATATCATCAGGATATATAACATCATCAACAACAAAGAATTCACTAGGTAGATTGTATAATAGAAACCTAATTCAGTGAAGAAAGCTATATTGTAAATTCATGGAGGCCTCATTCTTACAAACATGAATTTGGAATGTTTTATACTGAAGAATTCACCTAGTCCCACAGATCAGTTATAAATATTAATGGAATGGCAATAGATTCTTTTCAGATTTTACTGTTTAATATTCATTCTTATGATGCAGGGAATTCAATGTTTTGTACAGTACATGTGGATTCTTCTCATTACCTAAATGAGCACATATATGAAGTCTGTATGGGCAATGATCATTAAAAACAGCAAGGCCCAGGTATAATTTTAGGGGGCATATCAAAGCCTTATCAACTCACTTAATAACAAGAAAGTCACTGGTAATAGACCAAAGGGCTCTCTAAGCTAAATGGACTCCGTAATGTCACACCTGGGCAAAATGATGGATTGGTGATTCTGGACAAAGTTAAAAATGCGAACTGATATAAAGTATTTATGAAACATGATGAAGCCATTTCCTGTGTTGAGATTCTGTAGTCAGACTTTGAAACCTGCTCTTGAATTAGTCTTAGCCCTTTGATTTGGTGACGACTTACTTTACAGTGTCTAACTCTTCTTGGATAGGCTGTAGTGTAAATTTTGAGGATTTATTCTTATTCAAAAAGTGATTTAAGATGGCATAAAAAGAAAGAATGGCATCTAATCTAATGTCCTCTGATTTTCACACCTTATTCAGGTAATGAGATATTGTTTAACTACCCTAATGTATGTGTTACTATTTTTCACAAAAGATAATATAAATTTAACTAAACTTGCACTATTGGCATTTTGTTTTGTTTTTTAATGAGAAAAAGTTATATAACTGATACAAGAAATCATAGAATATTTATATGTGACAACTATAAAGATAGCATCCACTGCATGCCTACTATGTGACAAACATGGTACTAGAAGTTTTGGATATGCTATCTCATTCAGTCCTTATAATATTTCTGGGAGACTTTATTAACCTTATACTTACAGTACAGATAAATGAAGCTCAGAGAGATTAAGAAACTTATTATCACAGAGCTATTAAGTTGAATCACATGAAAATTCTGGTATTCAACCACTTTTAATTTACAAAGTCAGCAATATAATATGGTTCAATCTAATTCTAAGTGTTGACTTATAATTTGAAACTAGGTATATGTTATTGCAAAGTAGTCACACAATCATGCTGGCTAATACTGGTTATTTTTGACCATCCACTATAAACACCAAATGATGAATTATACAATAAAAAATTAATCACTCACCAAACTTGGGTTGATATGAACTCATCATTTATGGCAAGGTTCCTATGCAAAATATCATTTCATTTTAATATCACTGTGATGTAAAAAAGAGATAACTGCTAAGCCGTGGCAAAGCAATGGTGCATTGGCAGAACTGATCACTTACTTTCTAAGTTACATATCTCAGCTGGAGCACAACTGTTCTTTAACCAGCTATTAAAAAGAAATGTTTTTCACCAGCTATTAAAAAGAAATGTCTTTCACAAAGAGAACAGCGCGAGCCTTTGAAGTGTAACCTTGGAAATCGAGCTCTGTGTTACAGGGCATCATTCAAAGCAAGTGGCTCTTCCCTGGAGGACGTGGTAAAATTGTTATTGAGAATACTTGCTCCTCTTTGGGACGAGGGCTCCTTAAAGCTTTCAGGTCTTCACTGGCAATACCTCTGATACTATATAAAGAATTGATATGCCCCATTCATCAGTATTCCCAATGTTGTAGGCATAATACAGAGCTCCCCAAAGAGGTTTCTAGTCATTCTAATTGCCAAGGACCCACATATGCTTTTCAATGGCTTCTAGATTCAGCACCTAGAAAGCACACTCATTTTATACGATTTTAAGGGCATAGGGACAGATAACTAGGTTGTCCTAGGGATGAACAATTTGCTGACTAGCCATTACTTCTTCTTGCCTGCTAAGTGGGTGACCAGTGCTGAAGTATTAATTCTCAATATTATTTCAGGAACTGGGAGGACATATCAGAGCTGCATAAAGGACAACTGGCTCAGCAAATATTTACTGAGCACAGAATACACACTCCTCTTAGGCCTGATGTTAGTTGTCTATCTCTTATTTTCAATCTTGATCAAGATAAGAGGGATCAAGTGATGAACAGCATGTTTGATGGTTAGTGGCATGCATTCCCACGAAAGGAGAGAGCAACTAATTCTGGAGAAAGCATCAGACTCTGCTAACAGGTCATAGCAATTCTTTAGGCCATGAGACATTCAGGTTGATCTGAGGAGGAACACTTGACAGTGAGGAAAATGGTGAAATCTTTTCTGAGGGAGCTCTAGGCAAAGGCAAGTTCCCACCTCTTTGGGATAGTGTTGTCATGGTCCCAGATAAGAAAGGACTAGAATGAAGACTTGTCAAGCTCTCATCCTTGTCAAGTCTTTACTGCCTCCCAGGACACAAGGCTCACAAGCTGTCTGAGAGTTATGCAACTTTACAAGACGGTTCTCAAGTTGCAAAGGTTTTGAGATGCCTCCAGAATGATGAAAACCAGGCGCTTGTCTGGGAAGCAAAGCAGAGCACATCATGTTGAGCCCTGGCTTCCAATCCAGGGTGCTGACAGCTTCACTCAGGCCACAGTGAGGACTTAACTTCGAGAACCTTCTAAACAGTTCAGTTTCACCGAAAGAGCCCTTCCCCAATTTCTAGCTCTCTCCACAGAGTGACATGGTTGCAGGTATGATGAAAACAGCAAGGCAAGCCTGCTTTGATGTGTAATCCAGAGAATGAGGAGTTGTGTCTTGATTTAAGATAAGGGTCTCAAACAGATGCAGGGCTTGCCACATAGCCAGCAAACTCCAAATTTCTGCTCAGGAACTAACCTGAAGAAACCAAGTTCCTATCTAATTTCATACTAGATATTACAAAAAGTGCTTGCATTATATTGATTACTTCACAACTCCCAAGTAAAAAGCAGCCATGGATTTAAAGCAGTTGTTCAATCCAGGACTATGTTGAGGTTGTAGGGTGCCAGTTTCTCACCACCTAACTTTCTTTCTCTTCTTTCCCCTTTTCTGCTCCTTGCCCTCCCCATTGTTTTAGGATGTCTAAAACTTCTCCTCAATTGGGCAAAGCAATTTAGCTCTCCTCACTCCCACTCCAAACTGGTCTTTAATCTCTTCTAGGTGCTCAACCAACAAAAGAACCATTTCTTAAAAGGATTGTAATTACAAATAGCAAAAATGGGATGTTATTACATTTAATACAGCAGTTTCTTTATTAGACAATAGCTACATGCCTAGTTAAATGGTCTTTGTTAATGGAGAAGTCAGAGGGACTGTGGCAATTTCCACCTGTGAACTTCTGCTGATTTTCTGCTTCTTGATATACATGGCCTTCCTCACCTACACAAAAGTAACAGAAGGTTTTCCCTTGCTGTTTCCTTTCTAAATTAGCAGCAGTGATGGTGGCTTCTGTCAGGTTTTCTGTTGCTCTCATCTATGACCTGCAAGTTTAGATCTATACATTTATCCATCATAAAGGTCATCTGATTCTCATTCCCCTCTTATCTTACAGTAATAGTGGATAAAAACGACATTCAGTCACCTTCACCTCGGCCTCATGTGTTCTGGAGCAATTCTTGGCCAACCTGAAGGTCTTTTGTAAATCTCAGCTGGACTGCCACAAGTTCAGGCCAATACCACAAGTGAAAACATCACTCTCAGAGGGCAGGGCAGGCAGAGCACAAAGGTGGAATGTTGACACAGAAAGGGACTTAGAGTATTTAATGTTTAAGACTCACTTCTTAGTGTGGATGCTATAGAAATCTGTAATTTGGAATTGAAATTGCTTTTAGTTACAGAAATACCAGGCAGCTGTAGACCTCAGACTCTCTTTACCCTTTGCTCACTGCTTCTTGGACTTTTCTTGACTTGTATTCATCTATTGAACTTTTCAGTAGCACCAGAGAAAGTTAAATAATAGGCCATACTAAAGTTTCTGGTTTATTCATGGATTTAAATGTTCCATAGCCTTCATCTTTAATTTCTTCACCAAAAGAAAGAAAATTATTTGGTTCATGTTGACAAAAGGTCTTAAGAGTTCTTTTAAAGGTTCATAATATTATCACGAGGCAACAGGATTCTTCCCTGTTTCAATTATAGATGAGCTAATACTCTCTCTATTGTATAGATCAGTGCATCCATTTATATTTATGAGGACTCTTGCTTAATTCCAGATTTCTAGTTCAACAGAGCCTCCTATATCTATGTCCTTCAGAATTCTCATTTGAGTAGACTTCATGAAACCTTACATTTTATGAGGGTGGGGACTATGAAATCCTCATTTCTTAGCACAATGCCTGGCACACAGGCATTCAATACATATTTGTAAATAATTAATTGTTCAACCGAATCAACTGAGAATTCAAAAGGTCTAAATCAAATACTTGTAAATTTGATTTTTCTGAAAGAAACTTCCATAAGATATATTCCCCCCTGTAATATGCTCCATAGAATATTTTTAAAGTTTATTTTTGATGTTATATATTTAGCTGCTTTCCCACTTTGTGCTCCATCTCTGGCATTGAATTTTTTTTTTTCGGCATTGATTTTCATACTTGCTTGGCAAGCGGGAGGACAAGTGCTATCTTGGATGTGACTCTTTCCCATTGAGGATAGCGTGATAGGGAAACCAGAGGCTGAAAGGGATCTGTCTGGTGTTTGTTTTTACTTTGTGTGCAAATGTTCTCCTTACATTTCATTTTCTAAAGAAAACCCACTTTTGCTTTTTAGAAGTGGCAAATATTATGTGAAATAAGATTAGTCTCTTTTATAATTTGTACTGATTTTAAACGACAACAATGGATATTTTATATATAATATATACATATGTATATTCGCATATATTTTATATAAGTACATTGTACATTTATACATATGTACACACACATATATAGGGTGCCCCCCAAAAATGTATACACACATTTTAAAGGCAGTATTTATTAAAACACATTTCATTTTCAAAATAGAGCTATCAGCTGTTAAAGTGTATATACACTTTTTGGGGACACCCTGTATTGTTTTTATTCCTGAGAGATCATCCCAGAATATTTATATTACAATCATGTGATATTCTATGGCATCATTGTAATAATGGGATGGATACTTATAATTAGAACTTGAACTTGATTACTATTTATTAAATTATCTTAGCAGATTTATATAGACAGCTTAATTGGATTATCAATGACTACATCTGTTATACAAAAACCATAATATCATGAACTTTGTAACATCATGAACTTTGTAACTGATTACTGTTGTTATTATTATTATTTTAAATATATTTTTATTGATTTCAGAGAGGAAGGGAGAGGGAGAGAGAGATAGAAACATCAATGATGAGAATCATTGAATGGCTGCCTCCTGCACACCCCACACTGGGGATCAAGACTGCATGTGCCCTGACCGGGAATTGAACTCTGACCTCCAGGTTCATAGGTCGATGTTCAACCACTGAGATACGTCAGCCAGGCACTGTTATTTTAAGATGATGATTGCTATTTTATCTGAGAGCTCTGCTTCTGGAGTTGGTACAGACCGTTCATGCTTACAGATCTTTCCCTTTCCCCCCTTATATTCTTTCCCCCTTTTTCTTATTCCTTTTCTTTTTTTTCTTCTACTTATAAAGTATTACCTATCTGGATTGAATTTTCTGCAAGTTTATGAACAAATAATTCCACATTTATTCAAATCCTAAGGCAGACCCCTTTGTACTGTCGATTGCATTGTTATCTGCTTAACTGGAATAATCAGGAACTCCTTTAAGTCACACAAGGTGATTGGATTTAAGGCCCTGGGCCCATCCCAGTTCTTTACAGGATTTCATACTGTGTTCCTATCTTTTATAAAGAGTTAATGTAATAAACAGCTATATGGAATAACATTTCTGCATCTTTTATAAAACAGCTATTAAAGGCAAGACATGCTATATTAGTGTTTGTTACTCAAAGACCCTAACAATAAAGTCCTTGCAAATATAAATTCCATGTGATGAAAAAATTTATTCATTTGTTTGTTTTCTTTTTGGATGGATTAGATTATATCCTTTGATGAGATATTGAAAGCTATGTAATTATGGTGATTGGTCATCATATTTCTAGAGTTCAGATTGTGTTAATCAACTCAGATGGTTGCGTATCGGTCTTTTACTCATCATTAACGCTCTTCCAGATGGTGGACAGGGAAGGATGCTCAATCATTTTCAGGAAAAGCTGTACATTTTATTTATGCCGCCTTGACTCCTATCTGCACTAGTGACAGGAGGTTGCATTCACCTAAATTAGGCTCATTTATTTATATCCTTTGCTTTAGAGAATATAATATCCAAATTAAAGGCTGGAATTATTAATTATATTAATAGGTAGCCTCGATACTGACTTATTATTTACTAAGTGCCACGTGAAGCCCTTTTTATTTTTAAACTTTTTCATCCTCAACCCTTTAGGAGTAAAGTCAGTAGCATTTTGCAAACTTATTTGATGACAGAGCCCCTTCCCTGCATCTCAAGGAACGGGTGTTCCATTGAACACATTTTGGGAAACAGAAACCTAAGTGTATTGGGTCATACCCATAACTATTGGTACTTGAAATTGAGTCTAGTACATCTTGGAAATGAGCTCCTCTGCCTAAGAGACTTTGGTTCTGGTCTGGCTTCCTACATGTATTGCGTATTCCTGATACCTGACAAATGATTATACCTTGACCTCTATCTGATTTGGGCCACTAATCCTTTATCCCCTGGCTCTCTTCATGTAGGTTCAGCCCTGTTAGCCTTTGTCTATC
Source organism: Myotis myotis (assembly GCF_014108235.1). Classification (NCBI taxonomy): domain Eukaryota; kingdom Metazoa; phylum Chordata; class Mammalia; order Chiroptera; family Vespertilionidae; genus Myotis; species Myotis myotis. Next base: position 26,319,792 of record NW_023416319.1, on the reverse strand, counting down.
TTGTTGCTGACCCACCTTGACAGAAAACAAATGTTTCCTTTTATTAGTTGAGTCTGTGTATTATAATATTAATTTTTGATTCAACCAACACCCCAAATAAAGGGTGGGTTTGGGATAGTGTTAGTGACATAAAAAGACAACTCTTACTGGTATAGTTAAATATCAATAAAATACAGTGGCGTTATAGTTTGTGGATACTCACATTATGTGGATTCATCTAGACCTGTGGTCGGCAAACTGCGGCTCGCGAGCCACATGCGGCTCTTTGGCCCCTTGAGTATGGCTCTTCCTAAGCATTAGGAGTACCCTAATTAATTTATAACAATGTACCTACCTATATAGTTTCAGTTTTAAAAATTTGGCTCTCAAAAGAAATTTCAATCGTTGTACTGTTGATATTTGGTTCTGTTGACTAATGAGTTTGCTGACCACTCATCTAGACGCATGTAGCATCCTGCCCCAGGTAGTAAGAAAAAATAGTTTAAATGCAAGGCAGTTAGATTTTATGTTAGGGAATGCCATTATTGGAGGCCTCCCATAATTTAAAACTTGCATATCCAAGATTAATTTTTCATAAAACTGACATAGGAATGCAGGTATTTCTTTGCTGTCTGAAGTGGCACCACCATGGGCTGTAGCAACAACATGGTTTCCTATTCACCTGGCCCTCTAGCTTTAAAATTGTTAAGATTTTTAAAAAAAGTATATTTTTTCAAATGTTGCCGATCATGTGAGAATTTATTAATATTTTTATGCTACGCTATTTCAAATTGGAATGACTCTGATTTTATAAATTGCTACTGCATTGTGTAGTATTGGTGCTTTCATCCACCAACCCATTCAGTTTGTAGAGAGAATTTAATCTGTTAGGAAATATGACTGCTATTTCTTTCTTTCCTTTCATAGTAGAAAATAGCACTCTGCCCTATAAATGCAAACCAAGTATTTCATCTGGCCTCACCCAAAGAAACTGAAATCTATTGAATGTTGGAAAAAAATACTCAATTTACTGCAAGTTACATCACTCTCCAAAATGTCATGTAGTTTTAAGGGATGTTCAAAGATAATTTTGAATATACATGGTTCTTCTCTTTATATGCCATCTTTAGAACTTTACCTCCCACACAAGATGTGACTCTACTTGCAGATAATAGGCATTATTTGTTGCCAACCCAACATTCACCACTCTGTTCTTTCTTCCTTAAAAAAAAAACCCCAAACCTATGTTTATAGGTTTCTACCCATTATATGACTAAAGAAAAGATTATCCTAATACTAGTTTCAGGAGTGAATTTTAGTTTGTCTAGGCTTGTCACCGTGTCTCCCCGCACCCCCCGAACACACACACACACACACACACACACACACACACACACACAATGCCAGTGATTCCTTTCAGACTGGTCGAGTAATCCAATTCTGACCTATGAGATACAAGATGAAGTCAAGTTGAGGGGTTTCTGGAAAGATTTCCTTGATTCTTAGAAAGGGGCAGAGGCAGAAAGAGTTCCTCTTCTTCCTAAGCATGTCGTTGGGTCTAGATGTGATTCCAGCAGTCACTGCCATCTCGCTACCAGTCTTCTGAGGATGTCAACATCAAGAATGGAAGAGAGAACAGAGAAGGCCAAATCTAGGTCCTTGAAGATCTTGCTCAGTTCTTTAATCAACCAATTTTGAAATCCCCCTAATTTCTTCCTCTGAGATAATGTGTCAGTAAGCATGGGCTGTTATAACAAAATACCATAGATAGGTGGCTTACACACCAGAAATGTGTTTCTCTCAGTTCTAGAGGTTGGGAAGTCCAAGATCAAGGTACTGACTGACTTGTCATTCTGAGGACTTTCTTCTTGGCTTGCAGACAGCTTACCTTCTCACCTTGTAACTATCCTCAGTTGGTCTTTTCTTCGTATGTGCACAAGGGTGGAGAGAGAGAGAGAGAGAGAGAGAGAGAGAGAGAGAGAGAGAGAGCTCTCTTCTTCAATTTATAAGGCCACCAATCCTATTGGATTATGATCCCACCCACATGACCTCACTTAACCTTGACTACCTCCTAAAAGCCCTGTCTTCAAATATAATTACATTGAGGGTTAAAGCTTCAACATACAAATTTTGGGAGGAGACAAATTCAGTCCATAGTAGATAACAACAAATGTCCTGATGTTGTTTAAACAAGCTTGAACTGTTTTCATTTCCGGTTATATATTACTGAATACATCCTAACAGATATCATATCTTATGAAGCAAAAGGATAGTGTCTAAGTCATGACATATAACACGAGAAGATCAAAGGCTATTTTTCTTTTCTTAGAACAAAGCAGTTATAGAGTTAAAACTGGTTAGTTCATGGCTGTCAAAGGGCATTTCATGAACTGCTGATTGTACATATATGTGGTATCATGTTAACATAAACAGTCCAGCCCTGAGGGAGTTTTAAGTTATAAAAGAAACATTTTTTTAAGATCATGTGCTCTGATAAAAAAACCATGCTCCAGCCCAGTTCTATCATTATAGAGTTCTGGCAAGCCACAAGACGTTAGATGGTGATTTTATCAAGCAAGACTTCTAACTAATGGCTCGACGAAACCATCACTGCATCATAAAACGCCGTAACAGATTGAAATGACGATCCCTTTCAAGAATTTTGTAATTTTAGATTATTACAATTTAGTCCACAAAAAGCAGTATCTCAGGGATCACAATCCTACAAATAAGAATACACGTTCGCCTTTATGCCTGAAATGAATCAGTTATGTTTATTCTTGCAATTCAAGTCTAATTTGTATAGCTATCTTCAATAAAAAGGGTGGAGTACAGATTTTATCCCATTCTGGTAAAGCTCTTATGAAACATTTTACCTATCATTTAGTTACATTAGATACAAAGTAATTTTATATAGTCTCCCAAAAGAAAATTTAATAAGTAAAATTATATTAAAGTGAAGGGTTTTCATAACATTGTAAAAATCACCTTTTTTTTTTTTTTTTTTTTTTTTTTTTTGTAGCCTGGGAAGTAGAAATAAGAGCAGCACTTATCAAATTTTAAAAACAAAACCCAACAAAAATCAAACTCCGCCAAGAAAAAAATGATGAGAGAAATACATTTGCATATAGATGAATTCATAAGCCAAGGAACTTGGGCCATTTTGAAATCTTAAACCTTCTGACACGATTTTTATGAACTCGGTAATACAAACCATGTTGTAAGTGATTTTCTGCAAAAACTTCGCTGGTTTCACTGTGTATTGTATCATTGGCCAAATGTGACATTAAATTTTATCCCCTGTGGCTTGGAGTTAAATGCTTGCTCTGTTCAGAATGGCAACACTCAATTAAACAGCTTTTTGCATGATCTACACCCACCATTGTTACTGTATTTAAGGGAAATAATGGGGGTACTGACCTATATTGCGTTTCTTATTATCAATGGAGATGAAGCGTATGCAGGGATTACTGGTGATGTACTGCCCGGCCCAAGGGACATCAATCTTCGTGCCAGCTTCATAAAAGAGGCCCAGAGCGTAGCGAGAGGAGTAGCTCACAGACTCCAGTTGCTGCCTTTGGCATTCACTAATCACTGTGGAAGAAAAAGTATAGGCCATCAAACCTGCAAATATCATCTTTCCTTTTAGTACATCAAACACAAAAGTCCTTTAAACTAGCTCCAACTGTTTCCACCAATTCCATCTCACTTACAATGAATTTTGAAAGGTAACGTGAAATAACATCAGCTTTCATTTCTTTTCAGAATGATTACTGACCTTGGCACAATTGTTTTTACCAAGCTGAAGGTCCAAACTTCTTATACTGGCATTCAAGGCTCTCAAAATTTGACACCAATTTGCTTTTCTAGCTTTATATCCTAGTTATCATCCTGGGACTGTCTGGCAACATTATAGAGTCCATGTACTGAGCACTTACTATGAGTTAGATTCTTTGCCAAACACGTGCCACAAGCATTTCAATCTATTCTAACAACTGCTGTATAAGGTAGAGTATTATTCCCCTGTGACAGTTGGGGAGACCAATGCTCCATCCCTTATGGACTCTTAAATTCTTCCCTGTCATATAGAGATTTGTTGGCTTGTCATCTTCCTGCCAGGATTATAACAGTCCCTTAAGTACAGGGACCACACCTTCGTCGTCTTAGTTATAGGACTCTACCCTACTCATTATAGGCACACCAAGGATGAAAGTATAAAGGTATAGAAAGGCAAGCATAGACATGCAAAGTTAAAAACGTAGGAGGCAAATAATTAACAAATGGAAAAAAGACTGGGAAACGAATTAGGCAGGTTTAAGTTCAAATCTTGACTTTGCTACTTACTAGGTATGTGACACTGGTCAAGCCACTTAATTATTCTAACTATAGTGCTCTTGTCTACAAGTGGCAATACTAGTGCAGAATGTATTAGTTATATTGTGAGGATTATAATGAATAATGCATGTCACAGTGCTTGGCTTAGGATAAGTGTTCATTAGATAGGCATTTTTTCTATTAGAGAGAAGAAATTATTTAGGAAAATGTGGAAGTGTCCATCCTGGGGTGTAGAAGGAAGAAATCTCCTTCACTTTTTAATCTCCATCTCCAATTTCCCTACCCTGAAGGGTCTCGGGGAACTGCTTGCTCCTATATGTACAGCGTTAATAACTTGCATCTCAGGGAAGGCCATAGTTCTGTTCTGAAGATGTAGGCAGACTGATTAAAAAATGGAACATAGGAGCCCAGCCAGTGTGGCTCTGTGGTTGAGCATTGACCTATGAACTAGGAGGTCACGGGTTCATTCTTGGTCAGGACACATGTCCGAGTTACGGGCTCAATCCCCACTAGGGGGTGTGCAGAAGACAGATGATCAATGATGCTCTCTCATCAATTGATGCTTCTCTCTCTCTCTCTTTCTTTCTCTCTCTCTCTCTCTCTCTCTCTCTCTCTCTCTCTCGCTCTCTCTCCCTTCCTCTCTGAATTTTGTATATATATATTAAAAAAGGAAATAAAACATATAAAAAATTTTCATTAACCTAGTAAAAACATCCTAAATTATCCTAATCTAAAACAGTAGTGATAGGCAGACTTTAAGGATGACAGTTAACTTTAGCTAAACCTTAGAGTAATGACTTTAGGAAGTCAAGAGAAGACAAGAGAGTATTCAATAAATTATTTAAGCACAATAATAATCCTATATATGATCATAACATATTCTACAAAACATTTTTAGAACTAAGACCTCATCTAATCTTCACAAAAGCCCTGCAAGGTAGATGTTTTTACTCTCCTCATTTTACATCCTCAGGAAGCTGAGATTCACAGTGGTTAAGGAACTTGCCCTCAGTTACCCAGCTTCCAACTTGCAGGGTCAAGATGAAGCCACAATTCTCACATTGACGTATGCACAGGCACTCATGAATCCATACTACCCCTTGTGATCTGAGTCTCAAAATGAACTTTGGCATTGCTTTCTCTTCGGACACTTATGATTATTTTGTACTCACTTAGAAGTATACCAGTAAGCCATCACTCCGTTAACCATCCTGTTCTGCTTATTAAAAGATATTAACCACTTGATGAACAAATGCTCTTCTGACATTGGCCTCATTATACTCAATGTATCCTGGGTTTCATTTTTGTATTGAATCTGTTTTTAAAGTTATAGGCTTGATATTATGCTTAATTGCTCTCTGAGAGGGAAGAGGTGAGGCAGACTAATACTAGCAGTTGAGCACATATTAGGGTCTTATTACTAAGTTGCCCTTTTTTTTTCAGTTAAAAAACAAACCAACAAAACTGTATAGTCAGCTATTTAGTAACTGAAAGGGCCGAAAACTCTCCTTTTTTTCTTTAAACCAAAAGTGAAGGGTCAACTAGGTTGACAACCAAACTGGACCTTCCCCACCCCCACACGCACAATTCGCACATTTAGCTAGTTTTAGATAAGCTGCCAAGTGGCAAATCCCGCTGGATAATCCTTTGAAAACGTAATTGATATCTATATAGAAACAGAAATTAACCTTAAACATTCTAGTCTGTTCTGGGGGCTCTACAATTCATTCTGAGAACAGGGAGGTGAGACTTCTGACTGTAACAATTTCAATTACTTACAAAAAAGTCATCTTCAGGGCTTTAAAAGTCTTTGATGGTTGCAGGACCCAACAAAATGTTCTGATTTTGTTTGAAAGTTTTTCTTATACAAATGCCAAAGGGAGCATCTCTAGGTCTAATATATATACATGTGCAAGAAAATTGATAGGTTTTTTTTTTTACTATCATTGTATATCATGTACTATCATGTGCCTTTTATCCAAAAAACTAAATCTCATATAAAAATGCCCATTTCAATACAATGAATCTTTACCTGGATGCTATCCTAATTTAATTCTGAACCACTAGGATTATATAATCTCTGTAACTGTACACACATGTACATATATTGAATGCACTTTATGACTATATTGTGAGTAAAGTGGCTATAAATTGTATTAAATAGGGTCACTTACATTCTTACTTTCATCAGTAAAAAGAATTGTCCTTATTACATATTTCTTGTACCTATGCCTGTGTGTGCATGTGTGGATATGGGGGAGGTGAAGGACTAAGGGAGAAATGGGAAGTGGGGGAGGGAGAGAGAGAGCAAGAGATAAAAAGAAGACCCAGGCTGTACTCCTGAAAACATCAAGTTAGTAATTTCATTTTTCGTTTCCTAACGTAATCTCATTCTTTTAGTTTCCTAACCTATAAAAGAAGACTAAACATACACATTATGTCTATTTCCTATGGTTTTTGGTGATGATCTCATTCATTCATTGTCTACTTTATGCCTGGCACTGTTCTAGATGTTAGAGATATAAAGTGGAAAGATAAAGTCCCTGCTCTCATATAGCTTATATACCAGTGGTGGAGAGACTAATTATAAATAAATGAAACTAAATGGTATGTCTGTTGGTAATAAGAACTACAAGGAAAAATAAAGCACGGTAAAGGGATAAAAGTGATGGGTATGGGTAGTGTGGCTATTTTCTACAGGCTGTCAGGGTATATGTATCCTCTGAGGATTTTATTCTGATTGGCATGTGCAGTTACTACCAGTGATGAGCCAAGGACAGATATGACCCAGCTTCCATTTTAAAAATTATGCTGGCTACAGGGGAAGAGTGCAGGGATGCAACAGAGGAGTTAGGGCAAGCAGCTTTGCAGTAGTCTTGGATTGGAGAGAACAGTAGAGGAGGTCATGAGTGGTTACATTTTGGATGGAATATTCACATATGTATGTGTATATAAATATTTACATTATATTTTACAGATGTGTGTGCATCTATATGTGTATATAGGTGTCACACACAGAGACACATATATAACTATATCTGATGTAACTTTCAATTGAGGTTTAACATGCATACAGAAAAGTATGCCTTGATGAATTTTCATGAAGTGAACCTACCAGTATAATCACTCGCTATGTTAAAAAAAACAACACCATATCATTACTAGAACCCCAGAAGTTGCTTTCTCCCTCCTTTTCAGGCACTCCCTGCTACGAATAATAAGTAACCCAGAATTCTAACACCATAGATTAGTTTAGCTGTTTCTGAACATCACATAAACAGAATGATGCAGTATGTACCCATTTGTCTGCCTTCTTTTACTTAGCATTATGCTTGTGATATTTAAAATTGTTGTTACATGTAGTTGTAGTTAATTATAGTTTATGTGAAAAAGTATTGTATACACTATATATATACTACACTGTATTTATCCATTCTACTGCTGATGGACATTTGGATTGTTTGTAGTTTTTGGCTATGACAAATGTAAAACGGAGAACATCTGTATGTGTTTCTCTTGGGTATATATACCCAGTACTGGAATTCCTGCTTCATGGGTTCCCTTATATTTACCTTTAGTTGATACAATCTAATGGTTTTCTAAAATGATTGTAGCTATTTGTACTCCCACTTGGGATGTATGAAAGTTCGGTTGCTCCATTTCTTTGTCCACATTCGCTACTACCTGCCTTTTAATTTGGGATGTAGTCATATCACATTGTGATTTTAATTTGCATACCATGATGACTAATATTTGGAAACCCTTCATTGTTTATTTGGATATCCTTTTGTAATTACCTGTTCAAATCTTTGCTCATTTTTCTTTTGGGTTGCCTGCATTTTTCTTATTGCTATTGAGGAGTTCTTTAGAAATTCTGGATATGAGTCACATATGTATAGAGAAATCTTCTTCTCCTTAGTTTCACTCTCTTACTCATGTGGTTTGCTGAATAGAGTTTTAATTTTAACTTTAGTACAATTCATTTTTTTCATTTATAGTTAGCACACATATCCTGTTTAAGAATTTTTGCCTACTCCAGGGCCTTAAAGATATTTCCTTATTTATTTTTTTCTGAAAGCTTTACTGATTTACCTTGCATAGGGTTTTGGATATATTTCTGAAGATTAAGCAGCCAAGATTCTTGTTGGCTTGGAAAGGTGGTGTGAGGGGAAGAGATCAAATTAGAAATAGATGGGACACTACTTTCCACCTACTCTAGTTAAATAAATAACAGCTCTATTGTTCTGTAATTTTTGAGGTTACAGTAAGACACCAGGTTATAAGCAACTTGAGGCGAGGACTATGCTTCGTGAGCTTTGTGTGTCCAGGACAATACCTGGTATAGTGTGGACATTCAATAAATGTTAATGAATACATCCTTACTTTAGAATATTTGGAAAGTGCACAAATGCATAAAGAGACAAAAGGGAAAATAATCACCATGTACTCATTATCCAGAGAAACAACTATTAACAACTTGTATTTTTCCTTAATATCATCCTTACTTTTTTCTTTAAACATGGCTGTGATCATATGGTACATAAATTTTGCAAACTGCATTTTTGCTTAGTATATGACCAAAAAAACCCTTGTTGTAAACATAATTGAAAATGTTTTTATTGATTTTTAGAGAGAGGAACAGAGAGATAGAAACATCAATGATGAGAGAGAATCATTGATTGGCTGCCTCCTGCACACCCCACACTGAAGATCAAGCCTGCATCCCGGGCATGTGCCCTGATCGAGAATCAAATAGTGACCTCCGGGTTCATAGGTCAATGCTCAACCACTGGGCCACACTGGCTGGGCTGTAAACAATTTTTAACTACTGTGCTATGAAGAAACGGCCACAAGGGGGTTTGTAAACAATTTTTAATGCCTCCATAATATTTAATGGAGAGGACGCTGTGTGACTTAACCATTCTATTAATGTTGGACATTTATTTCCTTTTTGTCTGTTATAATTAAAACTGTATGCATATCTTTGTATCTAGATCTTTATCTATATTTATAATTATTTCTTTAAGACAGAATATTGGAAGTGGAATTACTATTAAATTGATTTTTGTAAAGGCTGCACTAATTTACACTTTCATTAACAATGTATGAAAGACCTATGTCACTGTATTCTTGCCTGTGAGGTTGAATATACATACAGAAATCTATCCTTTTTTCTTGAAAATTCAATAGGGAAAACATCTCATTCTGGTTTTAATATCTATTTCTTTAGTGACTGATAAGACTAAACATTCTTCATATGTCTACTAGCTCATATGTATTTTCTCTTTTGGAAACAATCTGTTCATGTCATTTTGCTAAGTGGTCTATTAGATACTTCATGTTATTAAGTTAAAATGGGTGATGTATTATAGAGATTCTCCATTTATTATATGTTACAATTCTTTCCTATGTGCTGTGCTTTTTAGTATTGTATATCCTAATAATAAAAAGCTAAGATGCAAATCGATCAAATGGCAGAATGGCCAGTCACTATGATGCGCACTGACCACCAGGGGCCAGATGCTCAATGCAGAAGCTGCCCCTGGTGGTCAGTGCGCTCCCACAGGGGGAGCGCCACTCAGCCAGAAGCTGGATTCACAGCTGGCAAGTGCAGCGGTGGCAGGAGCCTCTTCTGCCTCTGTAGCAGTGCTAAGGATGTCTGACTGCTGGTTTAGGCCCACTCATGAAAGCAGGGAGCTGGCCTAAGCCGGCAGTCGGAGATCCCTTGAGGGCTCCCGGACTGCGAGAGGGTGCAGGTCGGGCTGAGGGATTCCCCCCAAGTGCACGAATTTCATGCACTGGGCCTCTAGGATTGTAATATTTATGTACATAATCTATCAGTTGTTTTCTTTCTCTTGCATGCTCATGCACCTGCTCACACACACTCGTGGGTTCTCTCACTCTCTTACCCTCCCTCCCTCCTTCCCTTTTCTGTTTCAACACTTATAGACCAAACTTGATCTGTGCTGGTTATTCTTGCTCCCTCAGATCCACTCTCTGCCCCTCTCTGTTCTGCTCTGTGCCCAGAGTGACTGCCCTCTCTACAGGCTGAATTTCCTGGACCCCTGACTTCTGCATGGTGTTGGCCAATGAGAGGCATAGGCAAGAGAATGCCAGGTGGAAAGAGACAGAGACGGAATACTGATTCCTTCTTTTCCTTCCTGCGTTGCCAGGTGCTGGCAATGCTGAGTTGCTCTACAGTGAAAGTTCTTTTTAGGTAGCTCTTATTCCATGGTTCCAACTCTCATGGGACTTCGAACATCTTGTTTTCTTATCTCACCCATTTAGGTCAAGCTAATGGTTTCCTGTTGTTACGGTCCCCAGGTGCCCCAATATCCTTTGCTGGTTGCCTTAACCCTAACCACCGTTCTGTAAATGCCCTGTCATTAAAGTTTTCCAGTTCACATCATCTATTTCTTGTTGGGACCTTGACTGAAACAGCATTTAACTATATTTTTTTCTAGCTTCTTCTAGAAATGCACACTGAGGCAAAGCATGCATGATACATTCTACTCTCTGAGATGGTAGAGGTCAACTCTTCAGACCAAATCCTTGGGCCAAGGAGTATTCTGAGTGAGAATATTTTGTGATTCATGAATGTCCGTGTTTTCATAAGTAAACAAAGTATTGCTTTCAATTGTATTTTTCTTCATCTCCTATTACTTTTTTTTTTTGGCATGAAAACAAATATTTCAATGTTGATAGTAAAACAAACACCTTTAGCACTAACATGGCATCCATGGTATTGTAGTTAATGGTGAATGCTGCTCACATTGACAGCTGGTGCTCAAAGCCTTCTTCTCCTTCCAGAAGTTTTGTTGTTTATAACCAATTATAGAGAGTTGCTAAATTCCTGATTTGCCACCATATGTGAAGAATTTCAACTCAGGGACACTTGAAGTTAGAAAGTCAACCTGTATTATAAGCATTTAAGCTCTGCATCAAGGGACACTGGCTGCTCTTGATTTACTTATTATTGCTTTTATCTTTTATGTTGAATTCTAAGAACATCAAAAATTTCACGCACCAATTCAACTCTTCACATTAGACCATCCAGTTAGCGGGGATGGGGGGTACGTGAAATCAATAGTATTTTAGTCAGAATAGCTGGTTCATCTTTACTCAAAGTGGCCATAGAAATAGTGCTGGAAGGCCCATTTCCCATAAATAGTTCTCGCAGGCCAGTACAGAGTTTGAACTTTTACCATTCATGAGTCATTTCTTTCATGTGAAAGCATCACAGAATCAGTCTTGTTTCCCTTCACCTGGAATAAATTGAATGTTCACTTGGACTCTGTAGGTATAGAAGTCATTAAGCCTGGGAGCACAGTTTCAAAAATAGTTTTGGCAAGCAATAAATCTAGCATTTATTGGTGACAGACTTCAGCAGTTATATGTCTATGTGGAATTTCCCTGGGGAAATATTTCTTTCATCCTGAGTAGCATCTCTGAAGTCAAAAAAAATTTGGGTTTGAATTCTGGTTCTGACATTTATCTGTGTGACCTTGGTCAAGTTGCTTAATCCCTCTAAGCATCTGTTTTCTTGTAAAATGAGAATAATAATAGTGCCTGCTTAAAGGATTGTTAAGAAAATTAAATGAGATAATAGTAACTGCTTGGCAAAATGCTGGACACACGTGTATTGCAAATCCTAACACTATAGTTCTTGAATTTAAAAGCCTTTAGAAGTGTCTATGTGTATGTCATATGTTAGAAAAAGCTTTTTTAAAAAGTCCTAAGACAACACCCTAACATTTAAGGAGTATTAATAATGCTAAAAACGTTTCAGACAATCATTTTTGAAAAATTAACATAAATTTGGAATTCTTTAGCTATCTAACCTAGAATGCTGAATGTCCAAAGGTGTGTCTTTTGAAAAGAATGAAGCCCCATATTTTGGGTCATCATTTTTCTAGTATACCAGCGTTACATTTTCTTAATCCTCATCCTACGCCAAGATTGTTTAAAAACAAAAAGTGCAAAGAAATGAGTTTCTCTGCATCGTCTTTTGGTTATTTGATAAAAACAGTGTGATAAAAATTTAGGATTAAGCTGCTTTTACACTCATGTGCTTAGGGAGAATGCTAATCATTACCTGAATACAAACTTTCCCAGGTACGTTCCATCTAGCTGCATTAAAAAGGATAGGCATGTTAAGGCAGTTAAGTGCATAACTAGTCAGAGAAGTTTATCCTAATGTTTCCCAAATTTTGTGGGACCTTAACAATCAATGCAATAAGTGGCCTTAAAAGGGGAAAAAAAAGAACATAAAGACACCTATAGTTTCTGAAATATAAGAATGCTTCATTGACCATGCCTTTATCTTATTTTGTTTCTAGGAAGCATAAACATAAAGCATTATTTTAAGAGCACGTGCATAGGTTTCCGTGATTAAGCAGGCAATCCTGCCATATTGAAGGCCCAAACTGTTGGTGCTGCTGTTAGCACTTCGGATGAATCAGGCCCCTCCCCGCCTAACTATCTGGAAGTGATTTCTAATCCCCACTATCTCTCCATCTCCATAATCATAAAGAACAATCTGCAGAGACTAAAAGACAATGTTTTCTTCCCAGTCTGTGCTTCTACTGCCTTCTTGTCACTCTGGCTCAGTGGCCTTTGCAAAGAGCATTTAGCTATACAATGTGGCTGGAGCTGGCTTTTCACAAAGCCCTTTGACTTTCTCCCAATCGCATTAGGTCTCTGCTGCTTTACAAACTCACTACCCACTCTTCTCTGTCTCTGGATGGACGCTAAAATGATAGTCAATTGTTTCTATAGCAACCAGTACTAACCACAGGATTAGAAAAATAAACATTTTTTAATGTAGGAGCTGTTTTCTGAAAGAATGCGGGATTATTTAACTCAAAGAGTGTTTGCTGTAGGTCCACTATGCAACTAGTGCTGTGCCAGCTATGTAAAATACCTTACCAAAACACTTATCAGAGGCAAGGCTAGATTTTGGACTGAGGCATAAAATACAATTACCCTGGCTACTATCAGTTTTATCCTTTGGAAGCTTCTTTTTGCACATCAGAATAGAAATGTAGTTCGCTTGCCTGTTTTCTTCACAGAACATGTACAGTAAGTCTGGAAACCACAGTAGTAAGGTCAGAAAATACTAGCCTTATTTCCATGCCCTCTAAACTTTTAGACTATCATGCCATCATTCTTTTAGTAGAAAAAGTGCTGAGTTTCAGATGAGAAGGAATATGAAAATAAAGCATTGTGTGTGCTGTTATACAAAAAGTCACAGAATGTCATACATATTTTACAGCCACTCTTCCCTGCTTATCCATTTAATTACTTTATGGCCATGCCATTCATGAGCAATATAGTGATTTAAAAATTCATAATAATAAAAACTTTACTACATGTCACCTCATATTTTTATACTGATATATATATTTTTATGTTTATGGCTAAAGTTATTTTATATTGAGGCAATGACTCGACGAATGAATATTCTAATTCAAACTTTTGTGGTTTTAGAGATCAGAAAGCACCGTTTGCAAGGATCTGGAATCTGCAGTATTGAGGCAAAATGTCAGGATTTGGTGGTGTAAGCTCTGGGATACTCAGAAACATTTTCATCTTGTACTTTGCAAATCCACTAGCTTCTTTTCTATTTACATAACAACAATTCCCCTTACTGCTACTAAAGCCAAAGCAAATAAACTGAATTGGGGGAAAAAAATGTAATGGCACCAGACTTCACTTAGTGGAAGCCTACAGCATTTTACTTGTTTTAAAATTAGTATGCTCCCAGAACTAACAAAAATCTCAATTTGATGAAAAGCACAATTATTTTTGATCTTCATATTAGCTTATCTTTTCTTTGCAATGTTTTTAAAGTTTCTTTTATTAATATGCTGGTTGGTACACTAGTAAAATATTGTAAATCTTCCTTTGTTATTTTATTCATGCTATTGAATTCTAAATTTTTACTGCCAGGTTTCAATCATTTCACCCTATTTTTCTTCTGACCTGTACATTACTGCAAATGTTTAATCTACAAGATGTGATTGTTACAGAATTTACCAGGTGACCAGAAAATACACACACAGGATCCCATCATGATGACAGATTCTCCTTAACTGAGCACTTGTATTTCTGAGCCTCAGCAAAAATCTTTATGTTTATAAATAGGTGCATATCAACATAATGCGATCTACATATTTCAACTCACTGAGCTCCAATTTCCTCATCCATTAGACAGCAATATGACCTAGTTTAAAGGGTTGTTATGAAGATTAGATACTTTATATTCTAAGTATTATTTAAAAGTTTTAGAAATTTTATATTCTAAATATTATATATTAATATATTACATATTAATATATTATATTAACATCTTTATATTACAAACATTACATATATTGTTCTATGTAAAATATATGAAATATGTGCACAAAATAGGAGCAAATGAAAAATACTAGTAGTAATTGTTGCTGTTGCAGGGAAAGGGATATATAAGATAACCTTAACTGGTATATAAAGGTACAATTGTTAAGAGAAGATTTAGAAGTGGGAGCAAGGAAGAATGAAAACAATTTTTTCCTAGCTCATCTCTGGAAAGACATAAATTTTATACCCAATTTTATAGCCTCAAGATATTTGCTTCTGATCTATAACTTTGGCTATATAATATTTTATCAAAAAGTTTATTAAAACACTTTTTATCAGGTATCTGTTTTTCACTAGGAATCTGTTATTAATCAAAGTTAGTATACAACTTAACTATGATGAAATTAACCAAAGTACCTCTATAGCCTGGAACATAGTAGGTAGTTTTCTTCTTTCTTATGACATATTCCAGACCCATGATTCTACCATTTGTAGAGTCAGAAACAAATTCCTCCTATGCTCTCCTGCCCTAACACACCCACTTCACACACCTGTTTACTCTTTGCTTGCAGGTAAATGTGTACATCTGCTAGGGTGTGATCTCCATGATGGGATGACAAATGGGATCTTGTCATCACGTTATTTAAAGAGCAAATTCCAAAGATCAAAACTTTTTCCACACCCTTATCTGTTTAGGAACATTAAAATGGAGCTAGTCTCATTGATTAGAAGGACATTTAATTGGGTTACCTGCTGAAATCTTTTCAGACATATCTGAGAATTATTCAGACATATAGGAGAATTCAATTGTAGATCTTCTTTGTAAGCTTCCACCCAGCCCACTTTGCCCTCACCTCCAGCACAGGCAGCCGACTGGCTGTCCTGGTCAGATGGACAACTGATGGCTTACTCTTGCCACCTCCTTTCCTAAACCACAAACTAGATTACCCCCACCCCACTCACCCTCCTCCTTATCTAAGTTGTCCTGTTGTCCTAGGAAGATCTCTTCTTAGCTCACCAATTGCCTTCTCTTTCCTTTCTCTTTTACTCTATTTATGAACAAGACATGGGCCCATATCCCAACAATAGAACAGAAAAACTCTTTGCCCCCAAAATAAATTGAAAATGGCTTTCATATGTGTGATGCAGGGATAAGGAAAGCCATATATTTAGTAGTGAAATAAGAAATGATAAAGAACCATAACTTGTGAGAGCTCCCTGAAGTTCTCTTCAGAATCTCACAAAAGACTCCACCTACGTCCTCAACTGGCTTCCCCTCACTAACTAGTGTCCAATATAAACAGAACAATTGCATTGTTCTCTATCTCATTTGAGCAAATAGATAGTATTTCTACTATATCAACGATAAATAAGCTTTTGTGGACAAGACTGAGATAGCAGATTAGAAGATTGGTTCTGTGGAAATACACATTCCCAATTTAAACACACACACACACACACACACACCAAAAACATTACCAATAAAGGGTTTATAAACTGAGCACTGCCTGGAGTGGGAACTGATTAATGCTCTGCTTCCTCACTTGGTACCAATTTCACTGTGCTAGCTTGTCCTTGTGCATAAAGATTCAGGGACATGGTGCCAAAAAAGAAAATCAGAATAGGCAGCCCATAAAAAAAATTAATTCACCTCTATTTCAAATAGTGCTCACTGAGAAATTGAATTGAATGATGAAGCAAATAAAATATTTATTTCTTATATGCAATATAGATGAGTCAGTGTCACTCTGAGAAATTTAACTTTTTAATTTGCTAACTTGGTGTTTGTATTTTATTAGCAATTGCAAAAGAATAATCTGTTATTCTCTTGCAAGTGTCAAAAAGATGATGTTGTGGGGAAAGCAGCATCAACTAACTCTCCTGGCTGGAAAAAGCATGCAGTCTACATTGTTCTTTACTTGTCTCTGAGTCCCCTGCCTTAATTTCTTGGCGGCAGGTACCCAAATCAGGGTGGGATTATAAATTTTCAAGCCATATATGCAGCAGTCTAATTGTGTGAAAGATATGCAAATCTTCTGCTAATACTGTGTAGTTAACTATGCAATTACCATTATATAAATATCACAGGTAGAGTAAATAATCATAAAATTATATATTCACATTTATATTAAAAGAATCCATATGGCTTGAGTAAAGAACATGAACTTATTTTCTTTTTAGAAAAAAAAAATGTTCTCTGTTCTAAAATCTTGACAAAAATACTACCCTATATGGTAACACACTTAACATATAAAAGCCAATGTAACAATTTCAACTTCACCAGAAACATCAACCCATTCATTACAAGCAATTTATTAAATTTTTTATTAAAAAATTCTTTTGGAAGAAAATAATACCTGTATGGTTTATTAAAAATCAGACAAAATTACCTACACTCGAGCTTCTTACTTTCTTGAATATAATTCAAAAGTATTCTTTAAAAGCTGAAATACAAGATAATATATATTCTTTGTGTTTCTCTCTCTCTCTCTCTCTCTCTCTCTCTCTCTCTCTCTCTCACACACACACACACACACCCCACAAGGTAGAAGACTATAAAATACAGAGGAAAATGCAGTTTTATGTTCAGTAAATGTATGCTCTAATGTTGAAGAATTAGTTAAATTAAGGAAATTGCTTTTGTTTACTTAAATGTGAAAATGTATTGCTATTTAAGCAGATGTGCAAAATAAGTAATTTTTTCATTTTCTAAAAAAAATGGCCAGTTTTTTAATAACATTTGACCAAAAATAAATTCTTTCCAGACCAAGGATTAAAATAAAAACAAAAAAAAACTAGGGAAAAACACAGTGCTAAAATTTAGTCCAATGTTTTTGTTTTGCTTATCTTCCTTCCTATTCCCCATTCTTACTCTTTCCCCAAAAGAATGAATTTACTGGGAAGAATTATCAATCTGATGTGTGATAGCCTAGAGTTACTTGATTTGCATTTTCTTGATAACCAGTATGGCAGATAGATTCCCCCTAAATAGTTGTAATGTATCCACATCATACATTCTCTTCTTACATCCTTTTTACCAAGAGGTAGGATCTAGCCATAACCAGTTTGGCTCAGTGGATAGAGCGTCAGCCTGCAGACTCAAGGGTCCCAGGTTCGATTCCGGTCAAGGGCATGTACCTTGGTTGCGGGCACATCCCCAGTAGGGAGGAGTGCGGGAGGCAGCTGATCAATGTTTCTCTCTCATAGATGTTTCTAACTCTCTATCCCTTTCCCTTCCTCTCTGTAAAAAAATCAATAAGATATATTAAAAGAAAAAGAGGTAGGATCTATAGCCTCTTCCTTTGAATCTGAGTTCATGACTAAGGCAGAACCGACACCACTGAATACAAGTTTTGAGCTAGGTCACAAAAGATGATATCATTTATGCCTGGTTCTCTTGGAGCACTCAGTCTTGGAACCCAGCCACCATATTTAAAGGAATCCCAGGCCACTTAAGAGGCGACATAGGTTTCTGGCTGACAGCCCCAGCCTACACCAGCATCAAACCTCAGACAGGAGTGAAGATGCCTTAGGAAGATAGCAACCCCAGCTGTTGAGTCACTCTCCAGCTTTTGAGTCTCTCCAGCTAAGATCCCAGACATTGGGGAGCACAGACAAGTTGTCCCCATGTAACCGGTCCAAATTTCTGATCCGCAGAGTTCTTGATGTAATATACTGGTTGTTTTGTCACTACATTTTGGGATGATTTATCACACTGCCACAGAAAACTGCAAGGGCAACCAAGGAGGTCAGTCATCTTTTCATATGTGTACTGACCCCTTGCACATCTTCTGTGTGTTGCCTATTCATAAACTTTGCCCATTTGATCTTGGGTTGTTTCTGTCTTGTTTATATAGGCAGCATATAATCCTATATTTGCTATATCTATTGTAAATACATTCAACCAGTTGCTTATTAGGTGACACAAAAGTTGGAATTTTACATAGTCAAATCTTTTATTTCTTTTTAGTTTTGGAATTTTCTGGGGTTTTTGTTGTTTGTTTGTTTGTTTTTTTAAGGCAAGTCTTTCCCAAAAGAAAATTATAAAATATTCTATATTTCTTCTAGTACTTTTATACCTTTGTTTAGGATCAACTCTTTTTTTTTTAAACTTTCTAATCTTTTTTTTATTGACAGTATTACAGATGTCCCCCGAGTGCCCCCTCCTCGCCCCCACGTAACCCCCTTCCCCACACAATTGTCTGTGTCCAAGGGCTATGCACATATGCATATAAAGTCTTTGGTTAATCTCTTCCTGTCCCCTCTATCCCCCTCCCCACTGAAATCTGTTCTTCTGTTCCATTCTCCATGCCTCTGGACCTATTTTGTTCATCAGTTTGTTTTGTTCACTAGATTCCAAATATAGGTGAGATTATGTGATATTTGTCTTTCACTGAATTCATTATATTATATGATATGAGAGAGGGCAAACTGAACTCTAGTAAATAGCCAGTTGTGTATATATTATTTATTTAAATAATCCATTCTTCTTTGAGTTGAAATGCTTTTTAAAAATCAACTAAATTCTTAAACACACATCTATTTCGGGATTCTTTCTGACTCCTTGATCAATTGACTATTTCTACAAAAATGCCATTTTGTTTTGATTTCTACAGTTTTTTGGTATATCTTAAAATCTGGTAAAGCAAGTAATCTGGCCTATCCAACCCACCCCACCCCATCCCCACTTTCTTGCTGAATTTAATCTTTCATATGAATTTCAGAGTCAACTTGCCAAGTGCCTTGAAAAAAATGCTTTGACTTTATAGATTAACCCTTTGAGTGCCAACCAATATCCTAGGGACTATTCTAAAATTGCCAAGGCATTTTTGCTGATTTTACAGCAGTTTAGGAAAAAAATCATGCATTGCAAGTAAATGAAGTTATATATTCAAAAACTTAAGGAAACCTTTACTACATTTATTTTCATCTTTGACATATATTGTTTGCTGATTGTATTATAAAATACTAGTAGGAAAAAAAATTTGAACAAAACATATAATGTTAAAATAGAGGGACACCCTTCCCCAGTATCTTCCACAAAATCGTCATCTTCACAGCAAGAACTGACATATTTAGCAATATCATCATCACTAATAAAAGCAGACTTAGAACTGGACGCCATTTTGAAGCTTTAGGGCTACAAAATCTGAGTAAACTTCATAAAATCGTAGTACCTGTAAAAAATTAGGCAGATAAATGCCAGTGGTCAATTTCAGAACTACAAACATTCGGCATCACAAGTAATCTGCACTTAGGTGCCATCTGTCAATAAAGAGTGAACTACTAGCATCTAATAGTGACACTGCAGGAGGAGCGCGATAGCACTCCCGGCACTCTAGGGGTTAATGTGGGGCCAACTGACATATTTACTATTCTGAGTCTTTTTGTACATGAATATGGTATTTTTCCCTATTTATCCAGGTGATCTTTTAGGTCCTTCAGTACATTTTTAGAGTTCTCTTCATCTACCCATGTAGAATTCTTGTTAGCTTTATTCCTAGGTAGTGTACTGTTTTTTGCTACTCTTGTGGGTAGTTTATTTTAATATCACATTTTCTAATTGGTCATTGCCATAATAAAATTATTGAATTGTTTGTATGTGTACTTATACCTATATGTATCAAAATATATTTTGTATTTCTTATATTCAGGTTTTTATTCTCTTTTTGCTCCTTTATTAGTTACAACAGATTTTTAGTTGATTGCCTTTGAATTATAGATGACCATTATGTCATCAATGGCTGGATTGCCTCTCTCTTTCTAAACTGTGTAACCTCAATTTCTTTTCTGTGCAAGATTGCATTGCATAGCATCTCCTTATACCACTGCTTCTCAAATTTTAATGTGCATGCAGATTGCCTAAAGACCTTGTTAAAGTGCTGATTATAATTTTAACAAGCTGCCAAATGATGCAGACCACATTCTGAGTAGCCAGGTCTCTAATATGTTAAGTAGTAGTGATGATACCAGCCTCTTTTGTCTTATTTGTGACCTCAGCAAGAATTTTAATTATCCAACCCAATAATGTGGATGAAGAAGCACATTTAAGTATATTAACTACCTCGCACAAGTAACAAATGGCAGGGTAAGGCTCATCTCCAAATGAGCAACATCAAGGCCCTTGACCTAAATATTTTATTCTGCAGTAATTTCTGTGATAAAACAAAGACAATACATCGGATAGAGCCTGTTTTAAAATGCAGATCACCCATCACTTATTTTAGAAAAATTTTCATCAAAGTTCTTATGTCAACTTTAATATTTACTTACCTAGAATAGAGGTTGGTAAACTACGTCCCATGTCCCAAAAACCTGACCCCTGCTTATTTCTGTATGGCCCTCTAGTTGAGAATGGGTTTTAAATTTTTAAATGATTGAACAAAATTAGAAGAGGAAGAATATTTGGTGACATATGAAAGTTATATGACATTCAAATGTCAGGATCCACAAATGAAGATTTATTGGAAACATGCTCACTTGTTTATGTATTGTCTGTGGTTGCTTTCCTACTGCAAAAGCAGAGTAGAATGGTTATGACATAGATCACATCTGTTGCTCTCATCGCCTTGCAGTGCTGCTAGGTGCACTAAAACTACACTGTGTCTGTGTTTCAGCACCATTTTGTTCTGTGACACCTTTTATTATTATTTTTTAATTACCACTGCATATTCACTATGTCAAAACAAAGAGAGATAAGTGGATTTCAAACAGCATGTACAGTGGCATGTGGACGATTTTATTATCCACTGACATGGCAAAGCATTGTGTTTATTGTGGAATGACACTGTAGCTATGCTCAAAAAATACAATAGACATAGGCATTATGGGATTTCAGCACTCATCACAGTTCACAGGAAAGTAATGGTCATAACATTTTTTTAATGAAACATTTCATCACAGCAGAATTTTTTCATAAAAATAAAAAGTGAAAACGAGGCTGCAACAAAGTAAGTTTCTGAGTGTCTCATTTGTTTCCTAAGCAAGGAAAGTTGTTTGCCAATGGTGAGTAAATTAAATTGTGTTTGGTTGCAGCAACTGAAGAAATTGTTCAGAAAAAAATAACTCGTTTAAGACTATTGTGGGCTTTTTGTTTTGTTTTGTTTTTGTGAGAACAGTTGCTTGAAGGGTTCAGAATGCTGGGGGATACATCATTAATCAATTTTTAAAAAAGCAAACGATTTTAAGTGGTTTTCCCCAGAATTTATCCTGCCTTTGAAGTGACTGAAGAATTAGCCTTCTATGAACAGTCTGCATTGTACTATAATAGGTGAGGATATTTTTGAAGAAATTGAGAGAATACTAATGTACAATCTGAAGGGGAATCTTCTAAGATGTGCTCCAAATGATGGTAAAAAACGTTTGTTTTTGAGCAGAAAAAGGCTTGGTTGTACAAATTTACACAGATTGTGAAAACGTAAGGCATTTTAAGCCTATTGATATTCATTATATTATTCACCAGCAGGTGTTTGTGACAATATTTAAATCTATCACGTGTAATTGAAACAGCTTTAATGGTAAGCTTCATTTAACTGTCATCAGTTTTGTAAGTATTTGGCATAAATAGAATCCAAAATATCCTATTTCTCTACCACATAGCAAATCAATTGCTAAGCAGTGGTAACATTTTATTTTGCTTTTTTTTTGAAGGCCGTGGTTGAATTTTTGTGAATGACATGTGCCATCATCCACTACAATAATTGAACAACACTGAATGGTTTTGGAAATAAGAGCTTGTTGTGGAACTGATAATATTTCCTCGTGAATAAAATATTCAATTAAAAGGCAAAACAGCACTTAAATGTGAAACTTCTCACTGTGGTAAAGTCATTTCATTGACAGGTAATGTTTGAATCACATATAATATCAAGCTGCTTTATACATTTCCTGTGCTATCAAAAGTTAAAAAGAGAAACAAGGCCTTCATTTCCAAACAAATGTGCATCAGACATATTTTCTGAGCTCAAAATACAGTTCCCGAGTGATTCTTTGGGGGTTGCTTTATTTTAGACTTTGATGCAAGCACAAACAGAATTTCCATATTTCAAAATCCATTTCACTGTGCAACTGAGGAGCTTCCACCCACCCTTCAATTGGAAGTAATTTAATGACATGCTAAAAGGCAAGTATTCAGGGAAGAATTGAACAGAATTCTTTAAGTGCCTTTTAAGCAATAAATGTGTTCAATTAAAATCATATGCTCAAGGACAGATATTAGGATTTGGCAGTACCTTTCTGTCTGAAAAGACATGTTCAAAGATGAAATATGTAAAATCTCATTATAAATTAGCATTAACAGATGGACATGTGTATTCAATTCTGACGATAGGAAATACTAACTTTGAACCCAACTTAAGTGAAATGTTAGCCCTCCTCCACAATGAAAGAATTCATCCATCTCATCAGTCGACCTATATTATAGAAAATTGTACTCTATTATTATTGTTACTAGAGGCCCAGTGCACGACATTCGTGCACTTGGGGGGACGGGGGGTTCCCTCAGCTTGGCCTGCACCCTCTTGCAGTCTGGGACCCCTGGGGATGTCTGACTGCTGGGCTAGGTCTGCTCCCCGCCTAAGCTGGCAGTACGACATCCCCTGAGGGGTCCTTAGCATTGCCGTGGGGAGGTGGGAGAGGCTCCTGCCACGGCCGCTGCGCTTACCAGCCATGAGCCTGGCTTCTGACTGAGCAGCCCTACCAGGGGGAAGCTCCTGCATTGAGTGTCTGCGTCCTGGTGGTCATTGTGCATCATAGTGACTGGTAGATCTGCCGTTTGGTCGATTTGCATATTAGCCTTTTATTATATAGGATTACATTTTCAATTTTGTCAATAAAGATAGGTGGAAGTTTGTTTTCTTTCTTGTTATATAAATGCTGACATGATATCCTTGATTTTACCTGCTGGCCGGCAAAGCCTATTCTATTTACTCTCTGGCCCTTTACAGAAAAAATAACATTAATCCCAAGAACATTCCCTTATGCCTCTTATTGTCACAGGTGCCAAGTAAAGAGAATTCTCAAAATCATTTTGTAAGTTTATGTTTGTTGAGAACTTACTATGTGCAAAGCTTTTCTCTTGTGGTAGAGGCACTAATCTTCTCAGTTTATGGTGTGGAGAAAGTGAATTTCAGAGCCTTTTCTATAGTCAGTTGCACATTCCTAGTTGAATGATCCATATTTTAAGTCTGGTCTTCCTAGCTGCAAAGCCTATGCTGTGTGACTGTGGGGAAGTTACTTACCTTCTTTAAGCCTCAGTTTCCTTCCTCATCTGTAAAGTGGAGATTATAACTATAGTACCACCCATATAATAGATTTAAGCATTAACTTAATTAATATACAGCAAGCACTTAGAATAGCTCCAGTGGAGAGCATTCAGAAACAGGGTGGAGGTCCAATAACAGAAGGATCAAAAAAATAGGTTATTATTTAGAAGGAGTTGATGGAGAATGGTTCCCAATTCAGTTGGGAATAGAGCTTTTTAGTAATTATGGAATCTGTGCTATTTGGTTAAGGTTTGTTAAGAGAAAGAAACTAATATATTATAAACATGCAAAAATGAAACATAACATTTAAATCTAACGTAGATGTACTAAAGTAGTTGACAAAGCCAGTTGGGTGATATTCACCTGGTTTATTTCCAGCTTTGCTACTTGTTAGCTGTGTGACCTTTGTCAAATCACTTAATCTCTCTGGTCCTTGGTATCCTCCTTCATAATAAAATGTGGATTATAAACAGACTACCTTATAGGAAACATGTGAGGATTAGAAAGAAGAAGAAGAAAAAAAGTACCCAAAGGTTGGCATAAGAATGAGCTTGGCCAATGCTAGTTCATTATTTTCCCTGGCCTGTATGTAGCCTTTCCAAATTGACCCAAAGCTTAGAAACAAAACAAAGACAGCTCTGGTGGGGGGTGGGAGGGTGGTGGTGGTGCGGTGGGGGGGGGGGGGGGGGTGGTTAGTGTGAAGGGATTGAGTGAAAAAGAAAAGAGAAAGAACTCTAGGACAGGACAACAGTGTGGTGACTGCAGGAGTGGGGGGGCATGGAGAGTGTCAGAAGTGGGGGTTAGGGAAGGTGGGTGGGTGTAGAGGTGGAAGAGAGTATTGAGGGATAAATGGTGATCGAAAAAATTAAACATTTTTACAAAAGAAAGCTTTTAACACATTGAGGGCTATACTGAACAACAAAAAAAGGCTACTCCTAAACTTCTAAACTGCTAAAAATCCTCACAAAAACTGTGTTTCTGAGTCCAAACTGCCTAGATTAGTTCCTAAAGTGGGAAGTCTTCAAAAGCTTCAAATTTACCAATTTTGGTATTTAATTATTTCTTGGTTTTAATTTTGTATAATAATATATGTGCAATCCGTATGCAGGTATGCAAAGTACAGATGCTACTAACGATAGTAGAACAATTCTCATAAAGGTGAATTAAATCTAAGTATTCAGTGTATCTACTTACGTACGCCTCCTTTCCTAGCAGGTAATATCATATGCATTTTGTTATTCCAGAATGTACAAAACTTTTTCTTTGCTTCTTTTATATTTAAAATAAACAGAGTTTAAATTTTGCAAAACTAATATGTACATCAATAAAATCAAATGTGCAAAATGAAAAAAACCAACAACGCAGAGCAAACTAAAGAACAACAAAACAAACCAAAGTAAAAACCATAAACAAATAAAACCCAACTTACTGATTGGGTCTTGGAGGATACAGAGACCGTAAGGAGGGAAGGAAATGAACGAGTTGGCAGATAAAATAAAGGACATCCAGTTAAATTTGCAGATAAAGAGTGAAAAAACTTTTTTTTTTAGCTTAAGTGTATCCCAAATATTGCATGGGGCATACTTATACTAAATAATTGATTGTTTATCTGAAATTCTGTTGTAACTGTGCATTCGGGTTTTTTTTATTTACCAAATCTGGCAGTCTAGGCATGGCCGAATTTAGTAAGAAATCTCTTAACCTGTACAGCCAACAAGACTCAGAGCTTATGGGTTTCTAACTCTAACTGCAAAGGCTTCAAGGAAAGGTTGACTCCACACTCTCTATGGAGGCCACGCGAAGGGCACTGACGGGAAACCCCAGGTGAGGGATTCTGCCCCCTGTGCACCCTCTGTGGGAGCCTGGTGCAGAGGCTGCTGGGAAAACCATGACAGCCTGCCCACTGTCCCCTTGGGTCCCTCCGCCCCAGGTTTTCCTTTGGGTGGGGCCCTGCGGTTACAGTGCGGTGACTCTTTGTCTCTGAGCCCCTACCACACCCGAAAACAGGTTAAAAGAGGAAAAAAAAAAAAGGCTTATCAATTTAAATTTTCTTCACCGGTTAGTGCTTTGCTATCCTGGCCCACAAAACTTTAATTATTACTTTGATGCGCAGTGGCTGCCGACTGTCACTGCTAGGCCTGATTTAATAGCTACTTGCACAAAGTCCGACAGAGATTGCTTTTGTTGCACTTTCAAACAGCTCGAATGGTGGCTCTTTTACGTTAAGGAGGAAACTCTGTGGTTAAACTGTAGCCTAGGTATTTTTAGAGCCGTTACCATGTTAACCGAATTTTGTACATTTCACCTGCAGGATATGCAGTAGTGCTTAAGGCCTTCCCTAAACTCTAACAAAAAATATGATTAGATATAGTTGTTAATACTGTGCTTAGGACCAACTGCATGTTATCAGAGAAGCTACTTACCAAAATACACGGGCAGCTCAGACTCACTTTTTGGATGGGTGGTACTGTGCCATTGAGAAGTATTCTTTTTTTCTTTGACACATAATGATTTGAAGAACCTAACCAAAAGGCTAAAATTGGTTAGTTCTAAAGGTCAGAGCCTGAAGGCAGTGACCCATTTGTTAATCATTAAGCTTTTCTAAGCCGTCTCTGACAGAACCCTGGCTTTCTGCCACTTCTCTGGTCATTTTAAGTTGCAAATTCTTGTGCTGTTTCAGTGTTTAAGTAGGTAGCAAAGGTTATGAGAAAGGCATCACTTGTTATTTTTCCTTATCAAATGTCTTTAGGGTTTTGGAAGGCAGAGCTATTTTGTGTTAAGGGAATCTCCTTAACATTCCTGCTACATAGCATTTAAAGATGGATCAGTGTGTCCTTTAAAAAGAGGGTCTCTAACTATTATTCCCAAGTTAATTAGCTTCCCAAAATAAGCCAGAAGTTGAGTGTGAGGACACCCACTTAGCGATTAGGTATTAGTTCCCAAATCACTGCTATCCAGGGTCGTTTTCTCTAATAACCCCAACACTGAAAATGGAAGAAACAGGAGCCTACTGATCACAATGTATTTATCATCTTCTGTTATCAGTTAAAAACTGGAAGAACTTTAAATTTTTAAAAATATATTTTGTGAAGCCCGATGAGGTTCAGCTAATATATCATTCCAAAATGCAATGCCAGTTTATGGCCTAGACTAGCTGCAGTAGTGTTGATTTGCACACCAAAGCACTCCCATAAACAAAATTAAATTTTATGTAGCCAATGGACATTAAGCTGCTAAAATACTTGCTACAATATTGAACATGGAATAGCTGTTCTCTATTTCTCAAGGGAAAAAATACATAGTCAAACCGTGCTTATCCCTAACCCAAACTTTTGGGAGGCTTAAGTATTTGGAATTGCTCCAAATGCTGAAGGGGTGTGTGTGTGGGGGGGGGGGGGGAGGAGGGGAGATGGAGAGTAGGGCAGCAGCGGGAGGAAGAGAAAGGAGTGTATGGGGGGGGGGGGGGAGGGAGGGAGAGAAAATGAGAACTAACAGAAAGCAAGCAAGTCAGCTTTTAGAAGTAGACCTGAAGCCCTAGCAACACTGAAAAGAGACCTGGAGGTTACATCTGATTGGCTCGCCAGCCAGAAGGAATGGTGAGCTCTGATTGGTTGGTGATGATGTCTCCAAATAACCAGCCTTTTTCGGGAAAGCAAATTTATGTGGCAGAAAGGGGACAAGAGGCAGAAGACGCAGGCAAGAAGAAAGGGAAGAGAACAGACAAGTGAATGACAGGTTATTTGCGACAGAGGTGATGATTTAGGTTAAAATGAGAAAAGAATAACGACACCAATTTATGTACCTGCTTACAATTTGCAAAGTGCTTTTCCCTGCTGTCGTTACAAAGACCCGCAGGGCTCCCAGAAGTTAAATAGCATGCCCCAGGTCACTCAGCTAGTAAGAATAATAGCGGAGGTTTCCTGGCCATAGAAAATCCAACAAATCCGCACAAATCCAACACTTTTGATGCCACACAGGTGTTGTGGAGATGATGATTTGTAGTTGGCCTGCGGAACAGAGAGCAGCAAAGGCTCTGATCGCCCAAAAGAGAATCGTAAGCCACATCAGCTTGTAGTTTAGTTGGAAATGCAAATGGGGATGAAGGGCTCTCTGCCCTTCGTGGCTGCAGACCTTGAAAACAGACGTAGGGAACATCTCTGTGGGTATTTGGAAGGGGATGGAGTGCCGGTGGAAATGAGGCTGGCGTCTAGTTCCGAGGCAGCTCTGAGATATTTCACTGGGTGTGTTACAGTCTTGCACTAATGTAGACGCTGGACGCCTGATTATCCCCCTCCCCCGCCTCTCCTGGAAAGCCATTTCTTCCTCGGGCTTAGCAAACAGCATCACGGCTCATCCAGCTGCTCAGCTAAAAACCTGAAAGTCATCTTTGTCTTTATGTTCTGCCCACATCTAATTTATCAGCAAGTCCCGTAGATCCCAGTTCCAAAAGGTATCCCGAGTCAGGCAGCTTCGGTCCGTCTCTGCAGTCACCATTTTTCTCTCCTCCTCTGTCACAGGAACAGCTTCCTAGTTGATTTCTCTAACTTCTTGCACTCCATCTTCTCTAACTCATTTTCCCCTTCAAAACTAATTCTCCAGACCATGTCAGCTCCCTGCTTAAAATGTACTCTCAGAATAAAACTCAAAGTCTTTGCTATGATCAACCCCAGTTTACTCTGCATCACTGCCTAGAACTCTCCACTCTAGCCATCTATTCCTCCTTTCAGTCATGAAAACACTGCAGGGTTTCCAGCCAAAGGTCCTTCAATTTTGCTGTCCCCAGTCTCTATAGCATCACATGGCTGGCTCTTTTATTTTGTGGAACCTACACAAATTAGGGCTTTTTTTCACAGCCTAAGTGAGGGTTTTCTTTCATTCTCACTCATAGTGCCTTTCTATTAATTGCTTGTGATTTCTCAGTCTGAAATTATGTATGTTTGAATTGGATTTCATGTCTTCCCCCTACTAGTCATCAAGCTCCATTAAGGCAAAGACCAAGTCAATTTCCCTCAGCACTGAATCCCTGCTCCCACAATAGCAGCATGTGGGAGGTACTGCTTGTTGAATGAATGGATATCAGGGCATTAACATAACCTGATGACAAATCACCTCTGCAGCTAGGGAGCCATGGATGTGGGTACACTGTGTTTCCTGTTTGTGCCGTGTTATCTGTCAATTCCTATTGGAGTTGGGAGTTCTGACATAGCTGCCATCACTTGGGAAATTCTGCGGGATCTCAATACCAAGATTTCTGAATAAGGGAAGGAATCCTGTCTGAGTTGGGGCTTAGGTAATGGTATAAAGTCAATCCTAAGAACTATTAGCAGTAAACAATCGAAATGACCCTGAAATTGGAGCTTAACTAAAGAAAGTATTTTATAGCATGTGGGAAAGTGTAATATTGGTTTGCCTCCTGGGATTCATATGCAGAAAGGGATTCATTCTTTTTTAGAGTCATTAAAGTAGATGTCTCCCTCACCTCCCCCCTCCCCCCAAAACAGACTTGTGCTGTTTTCTTGACAGACTGGGGAGCTCACACATTGGCCACAATAAAGCTTGTATCTATTTTGATTGCCACATTTGTGTCTGTGAGTGGTGAACATACCCTTAGCAAAATGATTCATTCTACAGAGATTTTAAAATCACAGAAGAATCCATATTTTGGTCAAGGTATTGCTGCTTTAATTACATTTGTTTCAACATTCTAGTTTTGGGATGTCTTTGCTGACCTATTATGGGTCCCATTGAAAATGAAGTTTACCATAGTGCCCTCTGGTGGAATCCAATTCAGACATTTTTAAAACTAAAGTCTTATCTGGAAGAATGCATCATTCTGTGTGATGGACATGAAAGGAGCAAACTCAAAATAAAAATGTCTATATACTAGAAGAAGAGTCCTCTAGCTATTGGGAGATGGAGAGAAATACATGCTTTTGAAAATCTGCTTTCAGATTCAGGCGTACAGCTTACAGGTGATGCAGAGGCAAGGGCCACCGTATAATTGCATGTAATTCTAAATCCATCAGAATGAAGGCCAGGAGCCACAGTATTTCATATTACCTGGCAACATGGAAGTTGAATAATTAGGTATTATTTTCAGATGGTCAAAAGAAGGTTATAGCTATTACAGCATCTGCAACAATATTCATAAACAGTCATGAACACAGAGGGAAGAAGAATTTGGTTGTAGTTTATTGAGAATCAGTGAAGATTCACTTCATAGAACTTTGGTCATTAGATTCCTCATCACAACTGATAAAACCACACGTCCATCAAAACAGCAAGGATCCCAGTGTTCAACCCTAGAACACAATATAGGCATGGTTCTTGTTGATAATTTGACACCAAAAGCACAAGCAACAAAAGCAAAAATAAATAAGTAGAATTGCATTATACTAAAAAGCTTCTGCACAGCAAAGGAAATCATCAACCAAATGAGAAGACTTGCTGAATGGGAGAAAATATTTGCAAGTCATATGTTTGATAAGGGGCTAATATCCAAAATACATAAGTAACTCATACAACTCAAAAGCAAAAGAAAAAACA
Source organism: Myotis myotis (assembly GCF_014108235.1). Taxonomy (NCBI): domain Eukaryota; kingdom Metazoa; phylum Chordata; class Mammalia; order Chiroptera; family Vespertilionidae; genus Myotis; species Myotis myotis. Next base: position 26,289,325 of record NW_023416319.1, on the reverse strand, counting down.
ATTCACTTAAAAAATGGGCATAAGATCTAAATAGACATTTTCCCAAAGAAGACATACAGATGGCCCATAGGTACATAAAAAGATGTATCCCATCATTAAGCATCAAGAAATGCAAATCAAAACCACCTTGAGATATCACCCCATATTTGTTAGAATGATTATTATAAAAAAGATAAGAAATAACAAATGCTGGTAAGGATGTGTTGAAAAGAGAATCCTGTGCACTATTGGTAGGAATGTAAATTAGTGCAGCCATTATGGAAAACAGTATGGAAGTTCCTCAAAAAATTAAAAAGAAAACTACCATAATATCTACTTCTGGGTATTTATCTGAAAAAAGTGAAAACACTAACTCAAAAAAAGACGTATGCATTCCTATGTTCATGAAAGCATCATTTATAATAGCCAAGATATGGAAACAATCTAAGTGTCCACCGATGGATGAATTGATAAAGATATTGTGTATATACACACAATGGGATGTTATTTAGTCATAAAAAGAACAACATCTTGCATTTTGTGACAACATGGATGAACCATGAGGGCACTATGCTAAGTGACATGTCAGACAAATACAGTGGGGCCTTGACTTATGAGTGTCCCAACTAATGAGTTTTTTGAGATACCAGCTGTCTTTTGCGGATTTTTTGCATTGAGTTGACAGAGTAATTTGAGTTAATGAGCTCCTTAATGAGCTCGAGCTCGGTCTCGTAACGAATTAAACTCGTAAGTCAAGGCCCCACTGTATCATATTAATTCTCTTGTATGTGGACTCTAAAACAAACAAACAAACAAAGTTCATAGATACAGAAAAGAGATTGATGGTTGCGAGAGGCAGGTGGTGGAGGTGGGGGAAGTAATGGGTGAAGGGGGTCAAAAGGCAAAAAGAAAAAATGAAAATAAATAAAACGGCGAGGATCACATTGTTGGTTCCTTGAAACTGTTGTGACCATGACATTTAGTGACTTCTTCACAGAACAACTTTCACTCATCTCCACAAGGAGACAAAGTGAAAGTCTTTTGGACACAAACTGTGATACACATACAAAAGGGATCCTGCTCAAGGAATTTAGACCATTGGACCAGCTAACTACAGAAACATGTCAATGGAATTAAAAAGCCCTTCTCTGAGGATCTTGGGTCTTAAGACAGAAGGAAGCAAAGTTATTCAGTTTCGATATTTTTTTTTCATCTAACTATACCAAATAAAATTCTCATTTACAATAAAAATTCCAAAGGGGGGTGGGGTGGAGAAAGTGTTTGGGCATGTAATCCATCAAAGTGTCTGCAAATTTTTTAGTGATTTCAGTTTTCAATTATCCTGAAAAGTAGAATGGGGGCACAGTAGCAGTTGAGTTGTGAATACAGCATACTTGCATTTGATCAGCTTATTGCTTTTCATATTGGAGAACTTTCTTTGAAACTTGGTGTATCTCAGATTAAAACAAAAATAAGAATACCACCAACAAAAACCTGTAAGCTCATCTAATGCAGTGGTTCTCAGAGGAGTGGTACTGCCCTCTAGGGGTTATTTTGGGACTTTTTAGGTGTGTGTGTTGTGGGGTGGTGCAGTGTGTCTCACAGGGTCTAAATGATTATGGTGCTGTTACTGACATTCAGTGGGTAGTGGCCATAGATGTGAGGAGCAGTTCCATAGCATGCTAGATTATCATGTTCCACTGGCCATTCATATAGATTAAAAAAAAAACTAAACCCAAAAACCTGAAAGTAATTATCTAAGCCTCGGACCAAATTCAGTTTTACATAAAAACACTAATGTTTTTCACATGGTTTTAATATACACTGAATTTTCCAGAAATGCAAGTCCAATGTAAATTGAGAGAAGATTGTACTTTGTTTTGCTTGGAACTTTACCACTAATTGTTCAGCATTTTTAAAAATTATAATATCAATGATATTATAATTTTGAGTACTCCAAAAACATAACTATAATAATTTCTTTCTATTTGTAATGTCCAATTCAATGTGATTCTACAAATAGATGTATCTGAATCTTTCATCTTGTCTTCTAATATAGTTGTACTCAAGTATTTTAAATTATTATTAACATATTATTTCCTTATTCATTATATTACAGTTAGGTAATTATATTGAAATTATGTGTATTGGTAGGTCATATTATCCATGAATTTCATTTCAGGACAGAATTGGTTATTATTAAAAACTATTTATTATTAAAAGACAACACTGGAGTGATAGTAAAAAATAGCAGAGTAAGGAACTCTGCAAACCTTCTCCTCCATAAAAACAATGAAAATACTGGCAGAAAAAAAATGTCAGAATGAACCTTTTCAGAGCTCTGGAAATTAACCAAAGGACTGCAGCAATTGGGAGAGCTTTCACTCAAGAAAAATAGCTGAAAGTCAGTAAAAACAGTGAGATTTGTGGGATTGTACCTGGCTCTATTCCCATCACCTCCCTCCCCAGCTCTACAATAATCTTGAAAACCAAGAGCCTGAAATCATGGTAAAAACAAGCAGCCTGGTAGCCACCAGAGGGTCAGAACAGGATTAGAGCTTCTTCTAAGCCCCATTCATTATCTGACCTATCTGGTGATTCTCTGGAATAACCCACTCATAACATTGTCTTGACAGAACTCGTCCACTATCAACAGCCTTTTTTTCAATGAAAAAAAATTTCTTTATTTGTAGAAAAAAACATCATGGACAATTGTTTCATATCATACCTGCCAGAGGCAATTGGGGCAAAAAAACCAACAACAAAAACACAGCTTACCAAAGCTTAAAAGGAAAATCTAAAAAGAAAGAGATGTTCATAGGGAATTTGAAAAGCATGGACATATCACTGGAATTTAGAAGTCTAAGTAAATGTATGGAGATGTGAGCATAACCAGGGCTGTGATCAAGAAAAACATGAATAGTATCTAAACTCTTACTTCTGCCTAACCATGAGGCTCTGTGCAAGCAGGAAGTAAAAGCTAAGGCAGAGTTACACATGCCTGCTAGAGTGTTGAATATATGACCCAAAAGAGTCCCTTGGCAAAAAATGGAGGACTTACTGGCTCCAGGCAGTTAATGACATTTCTTTTTGTCTAATCATAAGCTGAACACTAAGCTAGCCAGCAGAGACCCCAGAGACCCCATGACAAAGAAGTCAGACATTAAAGAATTAGCTCAGAAAAATCAAACAACCAATAATAAATAGCAAATTCTGAGAGGAAAAGACTGCTTTCAAGAGTTGCCACATTATATTATTTAAAATGTAAGTGTTCAGCAAAAACTAATAGAGATGCAAAGAAATAAAAATATGACCCCCACACAGGACCAAAACAACTAATAGAATTTGGCCCTGAGGAAGCCCAGACATTATACTTACTAGACAAATATTTAAGTCAGCAATTTCAACTGTGTTCAAAGAACTAAAGAAAATTTCTTAAGAACTAAAGGAAAGTATGAGAATGATTTCTCACCAAATAGAGAAAATCATTAAAGAGATAGAAACTAAAAAATAGAGCCAGATGGAAATTCTGAAGAAGTAAAATAAAAGAAATGGAAATTTCTCTAAGGGGCTCAACAGAATATTTCAACAGGCAGAAGAAAGAATCAGCAAACTTTAAGATAGATCAACTGATATTACCAGGTTTCAGGAAGACAAAGAAAAAGAAGAAAAAATAAACAGAGCCTCAGAAACTTGAGGAACACCATCAAGTGTACCAACACATGCATAATGGGAATCACAGAAGAAGAGGCAAGAAAGGAACAGAAAGATTATGTGAAGAAATACCGTTAAAGCATTCCAAATTTGATTTAAAAAAATAAAACAAAAACATTTCACACATAGTCATATCATAATCAAATTGATGAAAGACAGAGACTCTTAAAGAAGCAAGAGAGAATGAAAAAGTCTCCCCAATAAGATTAGCAGTTGATTTTGCATCAGAAACCATGGAAATAAGAATACAATAGCAATGACATATTCAAAATGTTGAAAGAAAAGTTCATCAGCCAGGAATTCTACATCCATCAAACCATCCTTCAAAAAATAAAGGAGAAATTTTAACATTTTCAGATAAACAAATACAAGAGAATTCCTTGCTGGAAGACCTGTTCTACAAGAAATAGTAAAGGGAACTCTTCAGGCTAAAATAAAAAGTCACTAAACAGTAACCTGAGTCCACATAAAGAAATAAGGTACACTGGTAAAGATAACTACACAGGTAAATACAAAAGACAGTATACATATACTATTTTTTGTTTGTAACTCTTTATGTGACTTAAAAGAGAACTTTATAATGTAATAATTATAAATCTGTGTTGATATGCACACAATGTTTAAGATGCAATTAAAAAAACTTTTTTAATCCTCACCCAAGGACATGTTTTTTGTGTGAAAGAGAAACATTGATTGGCTGCCTCTCACACATGCTGCAACTGGGGACCAACCCACAACTTGGATATATTCCCCAATAGGGAATCGAACCCAACCCAACACCTCTCCATGTATGGGGTGATGCTCTAACCAACTGAGCCACACCAGCCAGGGCTATATAGGAGCAAAGTTTTGTATACTATTGAAATTAAGTTGGTATTAATCCAAACTAGATTACTATAAATTAAGGTGTTAACAGAAAAATCACTAAGAAAATAGTTTTTTAAAATATAGTAATAGAAATAAGGAAATTAAAATGGAACACTAGAGAATATCTACTTAATTAAAAGAAGACATTAATGGAAAAATAGAGGAACATAAAAGACATAAGACATAGAAAATAAATAGCAAAATTGCAAATGTAATTCCTACTCATTCAGAAATTACATTAAATGCAAATGGCTTACATATTCCAATTTAAAGGCTGATATTGGAAGAATGGATAAAGACCTGATCCAACTGGATGCTGTCTATAAGGGACACTCTTTGGATTTAAAGACACAAATAGATAGAAAGTAAAAAGACAGAAAAAGATATACAATTAAAACAGAAACCAAACTAGATTTGGAGTGGTTATACTTATATCACACAAAATAGACATTAAGACAACAACTGTTATTGAGATAAAGAATGACATTTTATAATAATGGGTCAATTAAAAGGGTCAATTCACCAATAACATCTATAATAATAAAAGAGTAATATGCTAATTAGACCGGATGTCTTCTGGATGTCATTCCAGATGTCCTTCCTGACCAAGCCGGGGCCAGAGGGGAGCCAGCCTGGCTCCTGAGTGCCTGCAGGTGGCCCGAGGGAAGCTGACCCAGGCCCCAGGTGCCTGTCAGCGACTGGAGGAGGGAAGCCAGTGTCAGCAGCCAGGGGAAGGAATTTTTGTGCATCGGGCCTCTAGCTTAATAATAAACATGTGTGCATCTAACAGTAGAGTCCAAAAATACATGAAGCAAAAATTATGGAAATATGGACATTGGCTAGCTATTTGATGATATTAAGCAGTTATATGACTGGACGCTTGATTTTTAGAAATTACTGTTAATATTTGTTAATGTGATAACTACTGTGGCTATGGTTTAAGCAAAGCACTCTTATCTTTTAGAAATACATACTAAAATATATTTACAGATAAAATGATATGATGCCTCAGAGCATCATAAATTATTATACAGGGCACTATACAATTATTAATTTCATAAAATAATTGTAGGGTACATGGGCACTATAGATAAAACAGGTTGACCATCCTATATAAAAAAGGCTAATATGCAAATCGATCAAATGGCCGAATGACCAGTTGCTATGACGTGCACTGACCACCAGGGGGCAGACACTCATCATAGGAGATGCCCCTGGTGGTCAGTGCGCTCCCATAGGGGGAGTGCCTCTCAGCCAGAAGCCAGGCTCATGGCTGGCAAGCACAGCGGCAGTGGCAGGAGCCTCTCTTGCCTCTGCGGTAGTGTTAAGGATGTCCAACTGCCTGCTCCCCTCTGGGGAGCGGGCCTAAGCCATCAGTTGGACATCCCCTGAGGGCTCCCAGACTGTGCAAGGGTGTAGGCTAGGCTGAGCAACCCCTCAAGTGCACAAATGTTGTGCACTGGGCCTCTAGTGTATTGATAATTGCTGAATCTGGATTCCTTATTCGGTGCTTTCTATATCTGCATAAATGTAAACATTTATAACATAAGAAGTTTAAAAATAAAAGTTCAGTGGAGAGAACCTATTTTAATTGAAGAGTTCTTGTACATTTTTTCCGTTAACCAAAATACACATATTTTTTCAGTAAAATAAAGGATGAGAGTCAAGTTTATATTATTCAATGATAAGATTGTGTAGTTTATAATAAAAGCAGTTTTTTATTAAATTCCTTCAAATTAAAAATTTCCATACCTTTCTCATTTGACAATCCTACCTTGTCAACTTTGCTAGTATAACATAAGGAATGGGTGAAAGCTTTGTTCACTGTGTTGTAGAAAGAGCATCCAAATGAGAATCAGTGACTGTGGTTCCAGTCCTGCCTCTGCTCCTGGGAATCTTTGTGATCTGGGACAAGCTGTTTAGTGATTCTAAGTCTTAGTTTTATCATTTGTATGATAAAGTATAGAAAGGGGTTAGGCCAGCCGTGGGCAAACTACAGCCCGCGGGCCGGATCCGGCCCGTTTGAAATGAATAAAACTATTGAAAAAAAAAGACCGTACCCTTTTATGTAATGATGTTTACTTTGAATTTATATTAGTTCACACAAACACTCCATCCATGCTTTTGTTCCGGCCCTCCGGTCCAGTTTAAGAACCCATTGTGGCCCTTGAGTCAAAAAGTTGGCCCACCCCTGGGTTAGGCTAACCTCTTCTACAATTCAGACCTCTCTATCTCTGATATGTTTTGTTTCTTTGGGGACAATTTATTCTGCTGAAAAAATTTTCCTAAAAAGAGAGGCAGGAATTTAAAACTATTTCTAAACTGTTAAGTCATGGGCCAAGTGACATTCAAAATGGCAGAGTAATTTACCCAGAAGAGGAAACAGAATTTTGAATTAGAGAAAGGGGAAAACATGACTCAAATTTAACGGAAAAGGTCTGAAGATCCTAATGGATGGATCCTGAACGTATCAGGAAGTACCAAAGTGGTGCTACAGCGGAAAACAAGCTTCGTAACACAAGGTGCACACGTAACTGTAGCAAAGAGAAACCATGAGGTAACTCAGATTCTTGACTCAGCATTGCCCAAATTCCACCCAGTTTTTTCTTAGGTCATTTAGTGAAACACGGAATATCTGTGGATTATCCAGAAGACAGACGAAAGCGTTGGAAGGGTCACAAAAGAGGCAAAGCTCAGGGTCTAGGATCAGTGGGCCCAGAGAAAAGAATGCCGGAGTAGAGAGAAGCTGCAATAACAACCTTCAAATAGGCAAAGAAATATTATCCAGATGAAGATAAGGCGCTGTTTCAGTCAGCTGGGTGGCGTCAGGGCTTCTACGTCAGAAGAAAGAATTATAGTTAGGCTTAGGAAGAACTTCCTGGCACCTGGGAAATTGGAAATGTTCTTTAAGCACAGAGAAAACAGCTACCTGAGATGATTTTAGCGTAGCCCTCTTGAAGTTGTTAGGATAACTAAATGATGCGTATTTAGTGATTTACGTTCAAATCTCACAGATGTGGGTAAAAATAATTGCTTTGGTGTGGACTACAGATACGAATCTGGGAGACATAGATCAGGCCTCATTTCCTCTTTTGATTCTTTCAATTTCCTGCTCCCTTGAACTATCATAATCCTCAACATCAAAGTTCTTATTGAGCTCTAGGTGCATGTGGCATCTGCCAGCCCACTACCAATGGAAAGAACATCATCTCCAATCTCTGTGTCTAGTCCCCCTCCCCATGGACAAAATGCAACATGGGAATGTAGAGTTTTGTTGTGTTTTTTATTTTATTTTTTTTAAAATCCTCATCGGAGGATATTTTTCCATTGATTTTTTTTAGAGAGAGTGGAAGGGAGAGGGAAAGACAGACAGAAATATCGACGTGAGAGAAACACATCAAATGGTTGCCTCCTGCATGAGCCCTGACTAGGGCCCGGGACCAGGGGGGAGGAGTTTGCAACTGAGGTACATGCCCTTGACTGGAATCGAAGCTGGGATCCTTCACTGAGCCCCACTGGCTAGGGCTGGAAAGGTATCGTTTTCATTGCTGTTTTAGTTTGGTTTGTGACTCCTTTTTCTATGGCTTCACTCTCTTAAGTTCCTTTGTGATTGAGAGGGCAAGAAAAAGAGATGTCTGTGCTATCTATATATGACTGATGTGCCAGGAGAGAATTAATACTAGTCCAGAAGAGGGGGGCATGAGAATATTAAGATAATAGGTGAAATCATCCTAAGAGGAAAATGGAGGGGGAACAGCAGGAGTAAGAATAAAGACGGCCAACTCTAGGTCCTTCAGTAGGTCAACAAATATTTAGTAAGTGCTTAGAGCAAAATGCAAATAGAATAGACATAGATCTAGCCCTCATAGTGCCTACCTGCAACAATTGCTGGCCTCATGGAGGAAACTAATTATTGGTGCTAAAAAGGACAGCCAGGTACCTGCTTTGGCAGTCATTATTAAAGTACTCTGACTTGAGTATTAGTGTTTACTATGTTTTTGTGGGCAAAGCATGAATGACATTGGTGCTGTGACTTGCAGACTGAGTTAACTTATGGCATAAAAATGCCTCCGTCTAAGGACAACGTTATTGCTATAAACTTTGGCTCTCCTGTCCTCTCTACTGTTTTGCTGGATTTTTTGTTACTTGCTTTTACTTCAGTCTCCCACTTCCATCCCCAGCAGTGTACTGATGAAAGGGGGGAAAAATTAAAATAAAAGGCAAGTTCTTAAAGAGATAGTACACATATTACATAAATGCAATTGTTAAATGTGATTAAGCTATTCCTTCAGAACCTCAGCTAAAGATGTCTGGAAAGTGGCCAGAATATATCTTTAAAAAATAATCACGGTGACTTTATAGGGAGAAGAATTGTTCAATTAGACGTGAAAGCTTTTTGTTTCCATTTCTTTTCTCTTTTTCTTTAATCTGTAAACATCATGCAGTGAGATGAAACTTCTCCCTTTCAACAATTTAAGATACTGCATAATACTGTATTTTCAATTTTGTGTTCCCATAATGTATTTTTTGTAATTTGGAAATAGTTTTTGGCTTATTATTTATTTTTTATAACTCTCCTTGTTCCAGAAAGTGTTTGAGTAGGCTTACTTGTAAATTGTGTTTTTCTTTGAAAAGTGTGATTTGTTTTTGTTGTGGGTATGTATGTTGTTGTTGCGTTTGTTTGTTTTTAATAATGTGCTGAGAAAAAAAGCCTTAGTGGAGACCCATTTCTGAAAACACAATTTAAATAAGTAAGAAAATATGATTCAATTTCCAAGTGTTACTTTATACCAAATTTTCCAGTTGCTCAGGAAATCATCTGCTATGTAAAATTTCTCACACATATCATGTGGATAGGAACAAATAAAAGTCCGCCCACAATGTCATTTAGTCACTGGCTGAATGTGCAATCAGAGGGATACTCATGTTCAGGTATTGTTTGTGAACATTCTCACAATAATGTGATTAGGAAGTTAATTTCACTAGCTTTACTTTCCATTTGGAATCCAAAATCAGGGAAAAGAACATGTGCAAAAAATACACATCTCAAGGCATTAGAAATGCCTTTCTCCACCCTGTGCCACAGAACAAAGCTCCTGTACTAATATTAGATGAGTCACAATTCCTTTCTTACTTTTGCAAGAGCAATCACATATATGAATCATTAATTTCAGTTTCAAATGATTTAAATAGAGCCCAGAAAGATGTTATGAGTCATTAGAACCTCTGACTTAGTGATTTTTTATCATCTTCTCCACGTTCTTATAAGAATCTGTTCTAGATTGCAGGCTATCTCCATTATACCTGAAAATGAATGTCACATATGGTTTTCAAAGAATTAAAGTTATAGAGCCAAATAACTCGCTTACTATGCACATACAATGCATGTTATATTAAACTTAGTTGAAAAAATAAATGGTGAAGCTGAAATTCATTTTTTATAGCTGACAGCTATTTTTGTTTCTTTAAATCCTTTTATTTTTCATTCTGAAGAGAAATTATCCTTAAGTCTGTCAGCTCAGCAGCTCTAAAGATCAGGCTTTACTTATTTGTCTCAATATCCACTGTCATATGAGAGGTCAGCAATTTTTTTTCTGTAAAGGTCACATATATACACTCCGTTGCAACTACTCACTCCATTTGACATTGTAGTGTGAAAGCAGTCATAGACAATACATAAATGAATAAGTGTGTCTGACTTTCAATAAAAATTTGTTTACAAAATCAGGATTTGGCCCATGGGCTTCGGATTGCTAACTTTTGGTCTATATGATGGCAATTTGCATAAAACTGTGGAGAATACAGGAAACTTTCTATGCCAAGTTTAATAAAGGAGTGAAAATCCATAGACTTTAAAAAATATTTTTTCCAGTTTTATTGATATAATTGATATGTAATATTGTATTAGTTGTAAATACACAACATAATGATTTGATGTATATAGTGAAATGATTAGCACACTAAGTGGGTGTTTATCCATCATTTTGTAGTTATAAATTTTTCTTTTTGTGATGAGAACTTGTTTTACTCTCTTAGCCACTTTCAAATATACAATACAGTATTGCTAACTATAGTTACCATGTTGTACATTATATCACCAGAACTTGTTTGTCTTATAATTGAAAGTTTGTAACTTTGATCACCTTCACCCATTTAAACCCCGCCCCCCACACACACCGATCTCCACTCTGATAACCATCAATCTGTTCTTTGTATCTACAAGTTGGTTTTTGTTTTGTTTTGTTTTGTTTTGTTTTGTTTTTTAGATTCCACACATAAGTGAGATCACATTTTAAAAGTCATTTAAAATATTTATAGTTTCATTATTCAAAGAAATTAAATTGGAGAACTTGAAGTTTTGATCATCATTTAATATCACAGTTAATAATTTTACCCTATAATTATTCTGTCTGTTCTAACTTTATTATTTTTACATTGCAACTTCAGAAAATAAAACTTATGCTTGGACCATATTAGTATAAAAGCCCCGAAAACTTAAATTTACAGAATTGCCAGTTGTACTCTCTTGACATTTGTTACTAAGTTTAAACAAGAAAGGTGCTCTGATAACAGGCTGAATCATAATTTTAGATCCAGGAAATCACAAAATAAATGAGTCCCCACGAAAATATGATGTGGTCTAAGAAATAAATTCAGTGGACAATGCTGAAATATAATAGTCTGAGACATTTAACAACACAATATCACTAGCTCTAATTAGTGTATTGAGTTTGTTCAAGGGAATCTTTAGAAAAGAGTTAAAAGCCATGGAAAAACACGTAGAAACACATGATTTCAACATCATTCTTCTATTGGAGCTGTTATATGGCTAGGCTCAGACTCCCTCCTCAAGGGAGGCTAAATTCTCATGATTTGAAAAGACGAGGCCATTTCCTGTAATACTTCTCATCTCAGTCGATGAATTCCACAGGAGTTGGTCAATGCACAATCTACTGGTCAACCCTAAGGCAATCCTTGTGGTCTCCGCTCTGTGAGCTTCAAATAATTTATGCAGGAGCATTTGATCATTGCTCTTAGTTCGAAAACTTACTTTATACTCCTATACATTCCTTTGCTTTTGAAAAAGTAGAATTTATTTCCTCACTGGACCATAGGAAAAACACATGTTGTAAACATGTTTATTGTTAGGCAGATTCTGATTCTATTTCACACTGCCTTTGTCACTGATTTTGCAAATCTGCCACTTACTCCTGGGTGATTGACTTGTACATTCATATTGGCTCAAACTCCAATCTATGTGTGTGTGTTCTTTTTCATTTTTAAAAAAGATTTTAAGTTGATTTTTAGAGAGAGAAAAAGGGAGAGGGAGAGAGAGAAACATTGATCTGAGGGCAAAATATTGATTGGCTGCCTCCCACAGGCCCCCCACCAGGGATCAAGTCTGTAACCTGGGCATGTGCTCCTACCAGGAATCAAACCGGCTATCCCTTCGTGCACAGGATGACTCCCAAACAACTGAGCCACACTGGCCGGGGCATGCTATATATACATTTTTTCATTTCTGTCCTTGCCAAAACATTGGAACTCATTGTTTATGTAATTAGGTCAACAAACATGTATTCAGCATACTAGGTGCCAGGTCCTTTGAAAAGAACAGTTCTTCATGGAGTGCATACCTAATTGGAAAGCAAGATTAATGGTTAAACCATAATGTATGCATTCTATAATATTGCAGTGCTTTAGAGATAGAGCTAACTCTCTCTATTCTAGAAAAAAAACTAAAAGTTGTAATGACAAGCTGAGTCTTACAGAACACACAGAAGTTATCCAATCAGAAAAGGAGGGGAAAGGAAAAGGCTTTCATGTAGAGCAAGAGTCATGTGCAAAAGCATGAAGGTAAATGCGCACACAGAGCACTCTGGGAACTACAGGTAGTTCATGGCCAAAGTGAAGGGTATGGGAGGCTGCTGTGGTTAATGAGGCTGGAGAGAAGGGTCTGCATCATATCCTGCTTAGGAGTCTGGACTTTGTTTATCCTACAGGTCACTGGGATCCACTGATGAATTTTAAGAAGGAGCGTGGTATGATCAGATTTGCATTTCAGAAAGGCCACGGGCGAGGAATAGAATGGAGCTGTGAGAGACTGAAGGCAGGGGACTGGTGAGAAGGCCACTGAAATAATTCAGGGAGGAGATGAGGAAGACATGAAGTAAGAGTGGCAGTCCAGATCGTGGGAAGAGGTGCCCAAATAGAACCCTTACATTGATCCTATTTTACTATGTGTTAGGCACCATGCTTTACCTTCATATAATCCTCACAATAACAACATAAGGGGGTGTTGAATGAAGCAGTAAGTACCTCAATTATACAAATGAAGATATTAAACTGGGTTAATTCATTTGCTCAGATTTATACAATGACAAAGATGAGATTTGCATTTATATCCCTGTGGTTCCAAGCAAACTTTATAAATATTTAGAACATGCTACATCATTAATAAGAAAACCAGGAAAGGTGGGAGTTTTAACAAAGAATGATCAATAATATCAAATGTTTCAACAGCAGTTGGAAAAATAAATACTTGAACAATGTGCAAAGGATGAGACCTCATGGATGACCTTAGAGGAGGGTAGTTTCCTTGGACAAAGGGTCTTGAGATCAGGTGACTTAGGGAAGAGAAATGAATGAGGGGTGAGGGGGTGTGTAAACCACTCTTTCAAGATACTTAGCAATAATGAAAATAAAGTGATCCCTAATATTTTGTAGCTTCCCAATTGCTCTCTGTATATGTTTACTGAACTATTCAGCATAATGAGAATTTACCCCTGGTTGGGATAGTGCCTGTCAAATAGTGGATGCTATTTGTTGAATGAGTAAATGCCCTTCCTCAGCACTGACTGTGAAGAGAAACTAGAAATATTTAAAGCTTATGTTTTGGACACGGGTCTGTTGATGATATTCAGCCCCAAATAAGAAGTATTTATTCACTACTGTGTTTGAGTAATCTTTACTGTCGCTGTAAAAGTGGGAGAAAATGTCAGATTCTCTGCCTCAGATCACATAATGCATCAAGGAGAAGGTTGCAAACAAAGGCCTCCTGGTTCCTATTCAAATGCTCCCAGATACCCTGCTCTAAAATCCTTCTGTTCTGGCAGTAAATGTCTTTTCCTTTTCTTGATCTTTTCTGATGCCTCACTTCTGTTAATAGCTTTTGCTGGCTATTTTTCTTCCATCCATCCATATGCAAACTGGAACTCCATTCCCAACATTACCTGACCATTCATTTATTCATTCATTCATTCTACAACTATTAATGAAGCATCTGTGTGCCAACATTGCTTTTGGCACAGTGAAAACAGCAGGCAGTGTATTCCCTTCCCTCATAAAGATGAGTCTACTTTTAAGGACTTCTCAGCTACTTGATCTTACACTGACCTGATCTTACATCAACTTGATTTTACACCATTCCTGCTTCCTGTTTATGGTCTTCCTCCAAGTAGCTGGCCAAACACTGCTTTATTTGTAGCCTTGCACAAACTATTATGCATCACTGAGGTCAAAGGAGGTGAAGGGTAGGTCATATTTTCCTTTCAAGTTTAAGGGCCCCTTCCTTCCTCTTTCCGATATCTCCTTTCTGTGCTTCAGTGGTTTTTGGGTTGGCAGATCAGACTCTTTCACGTGTCTCCAACTCTCACATTCAGATACACTTCAAACAACGAATCTAAACAGATCTCATCCATTCTGTTTCCTATTCCTCTAGTAGACGGTGATAAAGTTTCCCCATGACACTATCTAGTACTCATCATTTAATAGGTAAGTCATCAAGAATCCTGGCCATATTTTGGTCCTCTCATTTTGTATTTCATACCAAAAGAAAATAGTCTCCAGTCCCATCTGTAGCAAAAATAAAGATTTGAAAAATACCTTCCATCTGAAGAAATTAATGCAAATAACATAAATAATTTTCTTATTTAGGCTGGTTCTAGGGATACACGCCTCCCACTTAAAAAATTGTTAAGTTTTGCTTATTTTCTTATTTTATTCTTGACACTTGGCTACCATAAAGCAAATATTCTGAATCTACTTGGAGAAATACACCAAAGGCTTATAATTTGGTCTTCTGTTAATTTAAGTTTGTCTTGCGATACTGCGTCATCACCACTGAAGGAGTGTAATAAAAACTAGCTTTCCATGAGCATAAGAAAAATAATAGTCAAAAAGTCCTAGAGCTGAAGGGACATTTGAGATTAGGAAATTCAAATCACGTAATTTTAGTGATGAGGAAACTGAAGCCAGGAAGGATGAGGTTGTTATTTAAAGACTGGTTCAGGGCATAGTTTCCATTTCTTTTCTTTGCTTTACAGCTGCTTACATCATGGGTCTTAATCCATTATGTGTGTGTGTGTGTGTGTGTGTGTGTGTACGTACTACTCATCAGATTCTTGAAGAAGGTTAAGACTACTGTTTGGGACTTGATTTTAGAGGTTCAACTTTGAATATGATGTCTTCTATGTGACGTCCTAAAATATATGTGTGTATTTTGCTTACTGTATGTATGGGAAAATCACAAAAGCAGAAAGGCTCTTCTAAAGTTCACAATCAAATGCAGCACTAGCAACCTTTTGGACCTTGTTAACTCTTGTTTTAATGACATATAGGGTAGAGGTTAGAAGTTAGAAGTATTGAAAAGACTCTCTCACTCAGAAATGACCTTTCCAATCAACATGCCCATTTGGGATTCACTTAGTTAACCAAACTTATCTTCCAAATTGACTGTAATTAGCTCACCAGATTGCTTCTGTGCTGCTCAGATCTACAGCAATAAATACAATGAGGTCTGATCTTGGGTGGGCTTTCAGTGGTTAGAATTCTAGGAGACTCTGGAAGAAAGGAGATTGCAAAAGTACCAAAAATCTCCTCTAGTTTTCAATGCTGCCTCCAACCAAAGTACCCAGATGGAAAGCATACAGATACTGTAAAGTATGTGTGAACAACGAGGCGGACCGTGCTGTGGGCCCAACTTTGAACAGATACTCCAGGGTGCTGGAAAGGAAACAGAGGATCAGGGTAAAAAATCATGCGCATATGAGCAAATGGACCTATAAGAGATGGTTTTGTGGGTTGGTGAAATATTTATTTCTCTTTGCCTGTCAATGATATCAGCTCCCACCTCTCCCCAGATAGACAATCCATACTGGAGATCACTAGAGCTCATTATAAAGCTTAGAAAGGTATATGGCATTGGAAAGAACTGGAATTCATTGAGGTTGTGTTTACATTCAGAAGATTGATTGCTAATCTTCACTGCATTGGCTGGGTTGATAATTTCATATCCAAAATCTCAACCATGCCATTTATTAGACTGACTGACTTGATTTGTCCATTTTGGAATAGCTTCCTGCCCTCGCCCTTCCATCAATAAAGTGTCCATAGTGACACTGGTTTGTGTGTCTATAGAAATATTCAGGGACTAAAAGTTCACTTCATACAGATTTATTAGTTATATGATAGAGCAAATTACTTGATCTTTCTAAGCCTCAGTTTTGCTATCCGTAAAAGTAGTCCTGTCTCATTGGGTTGCTGTAATCTTATTAGGATAAAATGAAATGCACACATACAACCCTTAGAACAGGATCTGGCACACAGTAAGTACTCAATTAGTGTAGCCATTACATTTTGCAAAGATCATCTTTTCTGGCTCCCAGGCTGTAATGCTCATGAATTGATTAACCTGAAAGTCAAGAACAGGTAGAAAAGGAGGACACATTGTTATGGTTTCACTGGCAGCAGTTCTGGTCCTCCAGGTTTTCTCCTCTTTGTGACTGACCTGACTTGCAATCTTCTGCCTTGCTCTCCTTAGACCTCCAGTGTTCTGACCTCCAGTGTGACAAAACCTGTGTCTGCTCTTCCATGACCTTGACCTTGATTCCTGTTCCCATATTTGCATCACAGTAACTCTACCTTATGAGTTGAAGCACACTAAGAACTCCCACTCTCTTTTTCTTGGAGAAAATGCTACAGTGAATTCTAAGTGGATAAAGATTTCAAAACTATTCAGTTGCCACCTGATAACCTGACCTCATTTTTTCTCTTTGCTCTGAGAAGTTAAATATATGAATTATATCAATTCACAAAGTCTATTAGATTTCTTGAGGACTTTAAAATTTTACTTTATATGCTTCTCTAATTGTTTTACAATAAGCCTATGACATTTTTGCAATTTAATAAACTACATATGCAAACATAATCACATTACCCTTCTGTCTGAAATTTGATTTATGTAACCAAGCTCCCACCCTACTGAAAAATGAATTAAAAAGAAAAAGATTGGGGCAATTTTGCAAATATCCTATGCCCCTTTATGGCCATAGGGACATAAGGATATATTCTTATGTTGCTGAATAGCTGACTGAATTCTTGGGAACCCAGTAAACAGTGTATTGAAGCCCCAAGATCTTCATTTCCAAGTTAACATCTGGAGCTTAAGTGAGGGCAAAGATCATATCTTAAAGAATCTTGTGTTTATTGTTTATTAACCAGATTCTCATCCTATATAGATCTATGAGAATTTCTGCGAGGGAGGTTCACAAATTTCCCTATGGGAATTCTTAGAATTATATAGGATGAGAAGCTGGCCTTCCTAGACTTCATGATATGTTTGGAAAGGGGAGTGGGAGTTCAGCTAGGTTATTTTTGTTTCCTGCTGAATTCTTCTAGGAGAAGTTGAATCAATATTTTATATGTTTCAAAATTTCCAAAGACTTTTGAACAGCAGGATCTAAAGAATTTAGTATTGTTCAGTAGCCTAAAACTTGGATTTGTATATGTGACTTGAAAAGATATTTCCCAAACCTTTTAAACAGGTATTTCTTCTTATATGCCTCCCATAACTAGAAAATCTTGATAAAGAATACCATATTTAAGTTAGAATTTGGATTTAGAAGCCTTTGATTAATGAAGTAGTTTTTTTTTAAATAACAAGAGTCCACATTTATGGGGAATTATCACTTAAACATTACATAGAACAGCTGTAAATAGTTTACTATGTTAATTTGACAGGCAAATTAACAAATAGTGTAACCGTGTGAAAGATAATACAGCATGTTTCCCAAAGGGTCAAAATGCCAACACTGCGGAATAAAATGGTACTCTTGTTTCTTGAGAGGACTCACAGGCCAGCTTCTGAAATATGAGTTGCATCGCTTTAACTGTCTAAGTCATTATGACAATGCCAAGGATTTCAGCCATAACTTCAATATCTACCATGGAGAATGGGAACAAAGAAAGTACATTAAAACATGTTGTTCATTTTCACTTCAGAAAATTTCAGTCTTAGGACCTCGGCAGGTTATTTTCTCTGGAATCTTTACAATTTTGGCTCTTTGTAGACCACATAGTTTTATGTACTTTAGATGCCTTTTTAAGGTGCAGATACAAATACAGTTTTACATGACAGTTTTGACATCCCTGACTCACTTTATATTCCTGTGTTGCATAATTAGTCATTTTCCCTTTTGGAATTAGTGATCTGAAATGGCTATCCATGGACTTTTAAAATACACAAAAAATATCCACATAAAATGAAGCTAAGATTCAGTAGTCACCCTGTAAATTCAGAATGGAAATAATGAGACTTGTGTTTTTGTTTTTAAATTGCTTGCTGGAGAAGCAGAATTAGGCAGCTATGTTTTTACCTTGATGAAGCTAATGATTCAACTATATATTTTTAAATTCCATCCCTATGTGCTGGATACTCTCAGTGTTATCTCATTTGCTTCTTGCAACAATCCTTTTAAGTAGGGATATTTAATCCTGTTTTATTTACAGTTGAGGAAATCAAGGGTCAGGGGTAAAATGACTTTTCCCAGGACACTCGGCTGATGTGTGGCACGTTTGGGAACTGAGTCCAGTTCTGACTCTAACATGGGACTCTGTTCATGATGTTACAGCATAAACTTAAAAACAGTATATTAGATAGTTATTTTGGGGGAATTCAGGAAGCAAACATTGTTAGTCTAGCATATAGTGCCAAGCCTGGCATACCTATTTCATTATACCATTATTGAAAATAGCAGTGTGTCCTCAGCTTTGGCCATCCAAAAAGGTGGTGTTTGTTTCATCTAAGGTTTACAAAGTCTGACTTGAGGAATCTTCTGAATGGATAGCTAAAAAGGCTAGGCTCTGCATGTGGTCCAAACTGTTGCTGTGGTCTGATAGACGACCACAGAACATTCCACTCTTCTATCCCTAGATGAGGATGGTCTCCGCTTCCTGGGGTTCTAGAGGCGGCAGGAACTAGCCCATCACTCTCTCC
Organism: Myotis myotis; assembly: GCF_014108235.1. Taxonomy (NCBI): domain Eukaryota; kingdom Metazoa; phylum Chordata; class Mammalia; order Chiroptera; family Vespertilionidae; genus Myotis; species Myotis myotis. The sequence goes on along the minus strand of NW_023416319.1, from coordinate 26,270,490 downwards.
CAGCACAGTGACCACCTGGAGAGGTAACTGAACTGAATTTTTCCTCTTAGGATCCTCTCTTTTCTTCCTTCCTGGGTTTCAAGTGGACAGGAAACGTGGTTTATATTGCTGATGACATTTTACCCATATCTTAGGATTCTGTGTGCTCTGTTCTTTCTGTGCAAAGGCCTATTCGCTCACGGTAAAAAGAAACTACTCTTCACTTCTGGAAGGAAAAAAAGCTTTAATCACACTAGCAATCATTAACAATTAAGAATATAACGTATTTCTAGTAAAGCTTGGGTAAATGTTAAAATTAAGTCATTTGTAATTTGGTTTTATCTATAGTCACTCTCCAGACAGAACCCACATCTTCAAAAAGTTTCCCATGTGTCCATCTTCACTGCCATTGGCCTAGCCTAGTCTGTCCTATCCACACACATCTGGAGATGTGGTTTCCTAATTAGATCACTTGCCTTTCTGAGCCATTATTTTATCATACATATACATATACATATACATATACATATACATATACATATACACATATACATATACATATGTATGTGTATATATGTATATATACTATATATACAAGTATGAATTTACAGTTATTCCTCCACTCCCCAACACACACACACACACACACACACACACACACACACACTCACTCTTTGCCCCCATGATACACGTGGTCAATCCAGATCCTCTGATGGCTGCTAACTGCCTACAGAAGGAAATTCCAATTTCCTAGCCCAGTATTTAAGGCTCCATACACCCTAGACATAACCTACTGATTCAACCTTTTCCCTGCTCTGGCCAGTCTGATCTACTTGTATGTCTCAACCATGTTTTCTCATCTGACCTTTGCTGCTGGCCATTCTTTTGCCTAGAATGTTCTTTAGCTTTTCTTCCTTCTGCTGTAGAAAGGAGACCTCACAAAAGCCCACATGTCATTGTTCTCTTTATTGCTCATTACACAAGGTCGCACTGTATTACAATTCATCTTTTATATACATGTCACCTCGTCTTAACTTGGTTCCTCAAGGGCAGGATTTTTTTTTAAATCTCTTTCGAGGCCCAACACTTCTACTGTCCTGCTCGTAAGTCCTCTTGATAAGGATAAAGCTCCGGGAGGGAAAAGCTCTATCTTTATTTCATTAACTTCTGCTCTATTTGAAACAGGCACTTAAACATTAATGATAGCTCCGAATATTAAAGGTGGCCTCCCTCTAGGAAGAATAAGAGTGCTTTCTTTCCCGACATCTCATCTTGTTTTCTGCTAACACCGCCTTATCCAGTGCACTTGTGATTTGAAACTATCTTATATTGAAAAATGAGGGATATGAATTAGAAGCCTGGGAGAAAAAGTAGTTTCCAGGAGGTATATAATTTTATCTCAGATGGTTACTGTTTCAAAACCAATCTACGGCAGATAGCAAATCACTATAAATATACGTGGCCTTTCAGTGTTTCTTTTGAGGAATTGGAAATGGGATTTTTTGATGGCCCGGATTTCCTTGAATGGAACATGTGCTGCTTCCTTATACTTTCTTCCAGCTACCTGGAAATTCTGAGGATTAACTAATTTAAGCTTTATCAGAGTGCTCTCTTTACTAGCTGTGACTAAACCTCACAACATATAGCTGATCTTTGGTTTGAACATGGTTTTGTTTCATGATTTAGCTTTCCTGAAGTGAGCAGCCTGATAGAAATCCCATAAAACATAGCATTAAAAAAAAAAAAAAAAGACAATGGGGGAAAAAAACACTTCCTTTCTCTTTTGTTGCTGTCATCCAGTTTTTGCCATTTTCCCAATTAAGTGGAATTTATTAAGAGAACACTTTTCAAAATGCAAGGAAGCTTGGCGATGAGTCCAAATTCACTGAATGCTAGTTCTGTTTGACGGCATTTATTCTCTTCATGCTTCCAGACCATTTTACATGAATCTAATGTCTGTTTCCCCTAATAGCACTGTTAATGACCCTGAGTTGTAAAAAGACGACACAATTAGGCTTGCCTTGTGTTGCATTTATGCTACACATGTGCTGACACACGACTTGTCAGCATTTTCCATATCTTATACCACAAGGACATGCTCTATTTGTTTGGACTCAGGAGTATTATTAATCGACACTGTGGTGCAACCACTGCTCTTAATAACCTCTTTAGAAAGTAATTTTGTGGAAATGGACAAGGACCGACTTTGTTAAGGTTAATTACTTAGTATTTGCTGCATCTGAAGGAACATTGACTGAGAAGGTGCCTTATTGAACAAGGAAGGTGATGTTGAGCTTATGGGTTTAAGAGTCTCCTGAAATTAGCACTGCATATAATTGAAATAGATTTAAGTCGGATACAACAATTTCAAACTGAGACATTTATGTAAATGCTTACAAAGCCTACTGAGTGAATAAAAGAAAATGAGCTGATTGTACAGGCAATTGGTATTTATCTCTTAAACTTTGTTGGGTGGTCTGTTTTCAGTTGATAGGACTGTGCATTAGTGTTGCACATTCTCAATTCCTTGGGCTCTTGCACTGTGAATTCTGCTGTGATTTCAGTCCTGTCTGCAGCAGGGGTGGACCCTTCCTCTTGAAATCCTCTCAGCTGTCAATTACAGGATGGCAGAGGATCAGGAACACGGCCCAGCACCCAGGCGGCATGGCTCAGTGGTTGAGTGTCGACCTATGAATCTGGGTTGCAGGCTGGATCCCTAGTAGGGGGTGTGCAGGAGGCAGCCCATCTCTCATCACTGAAATTTCTATCTCTCCCTCTCCATCTCCCTTCCTCTCTGAAATTAATAAAAATATATAAAAATTAATAAAAATATGTTTTAAAAAGAACAACAACAAAAATGAACACAGCTAGGCACCATGGTAAGGAGTATGGGCTCAAAGGCCAGGCGGCCTGGTTTTGAACCTGGCATGGCCATTCCCTAAGTGACAGTGGGCCACTTACTTGTCCCTTTTGTGTCTGAGTTTTCTCAGCCATCTCCTCCCACCACTACCCATCCTTCTCCTTTACCCTGTTTTAGTTTCCTGGATGATCTTATTGCCACCTGGGCAATGTGTCAGCATTGCATGAAGTGAGATCAGCAGCTTCCTTCACTCTGATGGCCACCTGGCTCCTTCCACTGGAACGGAAGGTGCATGAGCGCTGGAACTGTGACTTTCACACTCAATATATATAATAAATCCTGGCACATAACAAGTGAAGCTGCATGATTCGATGGAAGAATGAATGAATGAATGAATGAATGAATGAATGAAAAATGGAGGTAGAAATGGGATGAACAAAATGTCAGTTCTCTGTGATGCTCCTGGAAGACCATCCAGATGAAGCAGAGAAAAACTAGATGTTCATCACTGGAATGAAAGAAATAATCCAGGAGTGGAAAGAAAAGGACCCTGATAACTAAGGGAAGGAAGACATTGATAGGTGGCATTAGAGCAGTTTCACGGAAGTGCGTGGATAGGGAGTCTCTCGGATGCAGGTCATAAGAAAAGCAGTGTGCCCAACTGAACTGAAGTAGAGGGTAGTTGGAGGGGATGGCTCTATGCCTCGCTGATGGCTTGAAGTAGCCCAGACCAATCCTGAGCTGTCCTATCAGATCCTAAAACAATTGAAACATTATTCTCTCCTTTGTGGATATGAGATCAAAGGCAAACATTAATAGGGTGATGAGTGAGGAAGCTGCTGTGCTAGCTCTGTGCAATGCTGACACATTACCCAGGTGGTAATATTCAGACAATGAATAGATGTAAAAAAAAATTTAATGCACGAATGCAGAGTAAAGAAAAGGCATGGGACCAGATGCTCTTGGCAACAGAGGAAGTGCCCAATGTCAAAGGGAACCTTGGTCCTTGGCACAAGATCTGCTATCGTCGTGGCTTCTCTGAGGTTTGGAGCAATGTGTCTCCCTTCATCTGCATTTAAAAAAGACTCATTCACCAGGACTGAAAATAGGTAACAAGAATTTGCATGACCTTCCAGCTCCTGCTCACTTACAATTCTTTACACTGTTTCAGATTTGGTAGCTCCAGATATTGTGGTAATCAGGATGCTCCAATACACTGTCATACACTATGAATTTGGGTGATATCCATGCCACATCATTACACCATGTTCCTGAAAGGTTTGAAGAGGAGGAGGGAACTGTGCATATAACACCTCACCCCCGTCTACGCCTTCCTCACACTTCTGTAGAACAGATGGTAGAGAGGCATTAGTTGTCTCATGTTTTGTTTTGAAATGTTTTATTGTAAAATAAACAATCCTGCAATAGAGTTATTTGTCAGAGCATGCAACTAGACTTAAAGTTAAATGCTCTTACCCGCTACCCCTACCCCAAAGCACAATTCAAACAAAAATAAAATGTTGTATCAAACAAAATAAAAATTAAGCTGCAGAGTCAAAAGGAACTCACAAAGCTGAAACTCTACCTGCAACTTACATCTTTATCCTGATGTGTTTCAGCATATGTAATCTTCCTACTTAGCCACAAATTATGCTTTCATTGTACTGCACTTAGTCTTATTTTGCATTGCAGTCTGTTTAAGGTGGTTAAGACCAAGTCGCTCCGGTAACAAGTATTTATTTATCTTTGCACCAAGTGTAAGGTACAATGCTAGGTACAAAAGTGTACGACATGGTCACTGCTCTCAAAGGATTTAAAATCTGGCTAAGTATTTTTCTTGTAAAATAACAACTAAAAATACACAACAGTATGTGCTAAGCAACAGCTAATTGGTTTAGACAACAGCTACTATAGGAGGTCAGGAGAAGGTGAAATGACTTACACTTAGAGTAGAGAAGGAAATGTTCATGTAAGGTGTGAGTTGAGATTCAGAGTAGAAGAGAAGGAAGAAAAGGCATTCCAAAAAGAAAGGCTAACAAGAATAAAGGCACAGAGACAGGAAAACACCAAGTGTGTTGGGGGAGGGGGCAATAAACTATGGCAGGAACGATGAAACTCAGAAGGTAGAAAGACCAAATTAGGGTGCATAAGTGTATCCCTAAGAATTTTGAGGTTCCAGGATTATTCCCAATCTAACTTGGAAGTTTACTCTTTGCTGAACTAGCATACTATACTTTGAATGCGCTTTCATTCATTCATTCATTCATTCATTCATTCATTCAGTTTTGTGGCAGTTCAGGTGCTGCAGATATAATGAAGTTAGAATATGGGCCTTTACTCTCAAAAAAGATGACAGTCTAATGTGAAACACAGAGAAGTACACATGAATTACAACAACCCAGGTTGAAAGTCATGGCCATGTCAAAATTGGGCCACCTTTGGCAGTTCACTAAAACCCTGTTCTATGAAGTGAGCTCATGTGAATAATGAAGAAGTCCAGAATGAAGTCAGCGAGGAACTTGTCGTTGCTCTTATATCTTTAATATTGCAACAGAGAACAGTTGTATCGACAACTTATGGTGGCAGTATGTTGCAAGGCAGTTTGTTGTCTTGTTTCTTTTATTATTGAAATAAAAAGAGAAAACGATAAGATCAAAGAAAGAGTCCTCAGAACTCAGGCCCTCTGAATAGACTGGCACTTTCAGAAGGGGAAACGATGCCTAAGTTTTGCTACTCCTAATTGTTAGCATTTAATCATGGGCAGACTTAAAAGATCACCTAACACTTCCCTGGCACTATTCTAGGGGCTTTACATGTAATAACTCAATTATCACAAAAGCTCCAGGGGTCAAGTCCTGTTATCATTCCCTTTTCATACAGAAAGTTGTCTAAGGCACCAAAATCAGTAAGAGGAGGAGGTAGGATTGAAACTCAACCATGTTCATATATATATAAATATATGAGGGGTAGGTAGGCCACCTTACCCCTTTATACTTGGTTTGTTTTTGGTAATCCTCACCTGAGGATACTTTTCCACTGATTATATTTTTAGAGAGAGTGGAAGGAAGGAAAGAGATAGAGAGAAACATCGGATGTGAGAGAGACACTTTGATTGGTTGCCTCCTGCAAATGAGGTATGTGCCCTTGACTGCAATCAAACCCAGAACCCTTAAGTCCATAAGCTGATGCTCTATCCATTGAGCTAAACTGGCTAGGGCTCAGCCATGTTCTTAATCAGTGTGCCACACAGCCTTCTCATATGTGAAAAGATCCCAGGCGGTAATGGTGGTATACGGAAAGGGGGATCTTCAGAAAGATATCAAATAGAGATCAATTAAATCTAAGAAAAAATTAGAGTGGGTGGAGCAAATTGATGCAAAGAGCCCACCATTTTTCATTTTAAAACACTGCAGTTAGAATAAAATGTAAACAGGGGATTGTTTCTTTTAGATAATTGATGAAAAATAGTATTTAATATTGACTGAGCATCTATATGTGCTTGCTACTTCACACACCTATTAATTTTATCCCTATTTTACAGAAGGAAAATTGAAGAGATTTATAGTTAAGTAGAAAGAGGTTTGCTTAATCTTTATCACAATTCACCCAGTTAGCAAGGACTGGAATACAGGTGTATCTGACTGATCTTTATTGCCACACTCTATGTTAATTATACCTCCAGGTTATCAGACCTGTGGATTCTCTGGGTTTTCCTTTCTTCTATTAACCTATTAGGTGCCAAAAGCCCTGCTGTGCAGGAGTGTAGTCAGGACACGCATTGAGAGGATAAGGTTGAATCTCTTTGACAGGATGGCTGGCTCTCTGTGACATTTCAGAACCAGAAGTACTATTTGGGAACTATTTGGGATAATGCATGCCTCTGCCTCCACCATAATTATGGAAAATTGCGGATCTATTTCTAATACCTAACATTTAATATCTGTTAATGCTTCTTTTTCTTGAAGTAAGGTATTTTATCTGCCTGACACATTTTAAGGTATGAACTCCAGAACAGAAAATCACACCTCATTTCAAGTTCAAAGAACAGAAAAGCATAATCAGCTGAAGTACAGAAGGTGGAGATTGCATTATTGCTGTTAGACTTCTGATTGCCAAATAAGAACGTATGTACTGTTTGATCCCAATGAAGGTGCATGTATCAAAAATGGTACAGAACAGAGAAAACTTAGTCATATTCTTAAACTCATTTAGGGAAAAGATGACGCTCATTGGATGTCTTCTACATGCCTGCCATTTAACATATCCTACAGTAGCTCATTTGTTTCTCACAATGACCCATGGACTATGACCTCTTTTTATATATGGAACAATTGAACTTCAGCCCAGATAAGTAGTAGTAGTTCCTCTCAGGTGACCGAAGCAATTTAGACACACCTGTGCTCTTTTATTAATTTATTTTAACTATTTTACTTCTGTACTAGGAGAAAGTACTGAAACCATCTCTTTGTTCCCACCCAAATTGTTATAAAGGCTACATATACCCTGAACAATAGGAAAAGAATAGAGATTTGTGGACAGAAGTAATGCAAATAAAAAGGGCAAAAACTATTGTTAGAGAAAACATCTATATATGACATTTGAAGTATTTACTTCCTGCCACAGCTTCCCAAACCTCTTGCTCCATTTCCCTTTCTCGAGATAACACACAAGTGTGATGCTGAATTTATTTTCCCAGGGAAAGAACTAGGACTATTACTAATAAGAAAATACAGTTTTGCATTTCTTTGGATAGCTTTATAAAATGACCCCCTCCCCCATCCAAACGTTAAATGCTTGGCTATAATGTAAAAGGCTCACTTTCATTCATTTACCTTTCTCAAATATTGCCTTTTGCAATAAATGTACTGGTCTAAATTCGGTTCTGTTAATGACACTCTACTTCGGCTTTCCAATGGCTTAACTGTGTCTAGTAGCACAACTGAAGGATAATCTGACTGAGACCCATAAGACTGTTCATGTGGTTTTGACCCTTAGAGAGGAAGAGTGGGAGGTATTATCTTTTCTACTTTGTGCCATTCTCAGAGGACAGTCACAAATGTGTAAATGAATGTGAGAGAGAAATAAAGGGGACAGCCAGATTGCCAGGGATCCATTACTTTACCCCTGGGGTATGTGGCTATTACAGAACTGGGGCAAATGCCAAGAGCACTGAATTCAAAGGGAGGCTCCCTGAAGTGCGTCATCTATTTAGACCGCATCAGAGGAATATCGGGTCAGCTCCTACTGGGTGAAAAGGTAACATCAGGGGCATCTGGTAGTCACTTTGGGAATTACATTAATTTATGGTAACCTGAGTACAGAGTGGCAAAGTGTCATTAAAAGCTAAGGCAAATTTATTCCTATTCAAGATGGAGAGAGCTGTTGGTCATGCATCTTATTCCTTTAGCCACACTTGCTAACATGGATGGCAGCCATGATCGGTTTGAAAGATAAAGGATAAATATCCGGTTTACTAAGTAATATCCTCCCGTGTCTTTAGTGAGTTAATGCTGAGCAATTGTCCATTCTGAATAGAGAGCCAAAATGAGACAGTAGAAAGCAACCAAGCTCTAAGATTAGGGAACTGTAAGAACGTTGCTCTGCCACTTTCTATCAGCATAAACCTGGGCAGGTAGCTGAATTTCTCTGAGTCTCAGTTTAGTCATGTGTGTAAGATGGGCATAAGACAGTACTCTCTTTATAAAGTTTCTGTAGAATTAAAATGCTCTATAGAAAATCCATCTGTAACTTGAACAATGCTATACAAAGTTTGTTCACAAATGCTAACTTTAAAATGTAAAAAGGAAAAATAAAAAGGATTCCTAGGCAATAGAATTCAAATTTTAGTTTCCTGGACAGGAATGTTGAATAAACCTGGAATCCAAGTTGATCTGTCTTCCAAAGCTAGGAGTGACAAGAATGGCTAGAGTAATTTGCTGAGCTCAAGTCTCATTCATCAATTTTTTTTTTTTTAATGGATCATGCTTTTGGTGTTGTATCTAATAAATCTTTGCCTAATCCCACGTCATAAAGATTTTTTTCTACATTTTCCTTTGGAAATTTTATAATTTTAGGTCTTATATATAGGTTTATGACCCACTTTGAGTTAATTTTTATACATTGTGGGATAGAGATCAGAGTTATGTTTACTTTTCTTTTCAGTGTATAGTCATGCAATTGATCCAGCACAACTTGTTGACAGGATTCTTTTCCCCCTGAATGACTTTTGCATCTTTATCAAAAATCAATTGTCTATATGTGTGTGGAACTAATTTCACTTAGTTCCATTGACTTGTCTATCTTCATGCCAGTGTTACATTGTTTTGATTACTGCAGTTTTATGAGTTTCTTGAAATCAGGTAATGTTAGCCCTTCAACTTTGTTTTTTTTTCCGAATTGTTTTTGCTATTCTGGGTCCTCTGCATTTACACATAAATTTTAGAATCAGTTTGTCAATTTCCACAAAAAATCTGTAGGAAATTTGACTGGGATTACATTGAGTTTATAGATCAATGTGGAGAAACTTTAGCCTTCCAACTCATGAAAAGGTATATTTCTCTATTTATTTGGGTCTTCTTTATATCTATCAGCAATGCTTTATAATTTTCAGGCCTTGGCCAGTTTGCTGAATGGTTAGAGTGCCAGCCCTGGGACTGAAGTGTCATGGTTCGATACCTAGTCAAGGGCATGTACCTTGGTTGCAGGCTCAATCCTCGGGCCCTGGGTGGGGCATATGCAGTAGGCAACCAAACAATGTGTTTCTCTCACATCGATGTTTCTCGCTCTCTTGCTCTCCCCCCTCCTTTTTTTCTCCCTTCTACTCTCTCTAAAATAAAAAATCAATGGAAAAAATATCTTCAGGTAAGGATAAGAATATAAGAATATATATATTTAAATGTATTGGTCTTGCCTATCTTTTGTCAGATATGTCCCTAAGTATTTTATTTTTTTAATGCTGTTGTACATGTATTGTTTTAAAAATTATTAGTTCTGATTTTTCATTGGATATTGATGTTATAGTCTGAAGCTTGCTAAACTCACTATTTTTGCTGTTTTTGTAGCTTTCATTGGATTTTCTATATAGACACTTATGGCATTTGTGAATAAAGACAGCTTTAGACCTGCCTTTCCAATCTAGATAACTAGATACTTCATATTTCATTTTCTTGACCGATTGCACTGGCTAAATGTCCCTGTATAAAGCTGAATAAAAATAGTGACATAAAGCTGAATAAAAATAGTGACAGCAGTCATTCTTTCTTGCCTTGTTCCTGATCTTAGTGGAAAAATATTAGTCTTTTATTATGAAGTACTAGAAGCCCATTGCACAAAGATTTGTGCAACAGACCTTCCTTCCCCTGGCTGCTGGCACTGGTTTTCCGGACCTGGGACCCAGGCCTTTGGTCCGGCCACAGCAGAGAAGCCAAGCCTTGAGGCTAGGCTTCTCCCCCTCTGGCCGCAGCAAGGCTTGGCTTCTGCGTTGCTCCAAGCCTCTTCAGTCTTCAGTCTTCACTCCACCCCTGCGTATGCAAATTAACCCGCCATCTTTGTTGGGTTAATTTGCATACTCATCTGATTGGCTGGTGGGCATAGCAAAGTGACACCAATTTGCATGTTTCTCTTTTATTAGTGTAGATGTTATTGGCTATAAGTTTTTCATAGATGGCATTTTCAGATTGTAGAAGTTCTCTTCTATCTTGGTTAGCTAAGAATTTTTATTATAAATGGATATTGGATTTTGTTAAATGCTTTTCAATAGATTCAACTGAGATTATCATAGATTTTTTTTAAAGTTTCTTAATATGGTGAATTACATTGGTTTTTTAAAAGTTAAACTAACTCAGAATTCATGAGGTGATTCCCATTTGGTCATGGTCCTTCTTTATATCGAGCTGAATTCCATTTGCTGTAATTTTGTTCAGAAATTTTGTTTCTCTGTTTATAGGGATATTGGTCTGTAGTTTTCATTTCTTGTAATGCCTTTGTATGGTTTTGGTATGAGGGCGATAATGTTGGTCTCAAATAATGTTCTGGGAAATAATCTCTTTATTTCAATTTTTTAGAAACATTATTTTTTATTGTTTGGTAGAATTTCCCCAGTGAAACTATCTGAGCCTTGAGTTTTCTTTGTAAGGTTTTTACCTATAAATTCAATTTCTTTAGTAGATGTAGGGCTATTTTTCAATTTCTTTTTGAGTGAACTTTGGAAATTTGTGTCTTTGAAGGAATCTGTCCATTTCATCTAAGTGTCTCATTTACAGGCATGTTGTTCATAATATCCCTTTATTTTCCTTTTAGTATCTGTAGAATCTATAATGATGTTACCTCTCTCTTTACCAATATTGGTAATTTGTGTTTTCTCTCTCATTTTCATGATCAGCCTAGCTGGAGATTTATTAATTTTATTTGATCTTCTCAAAGAACCAACCAATCAACTTTTGGTTTCATTGATTTATCAACTGTTTTTGTTTCCTATTTCATTAATTTTCAGTTTGATTTTTATTATTTCCTTTTTTCCTGCTAACTTCGGCTTTATTTGCTCTTTGTTTTCTAGTTTCTTAAAGTAGAAGCTGAGGTAACAAATTTAAGGCCTTTTTTCTTTACAAATACAGACATTCAGTGCTATAAATTTCCTCTTAAATATTGTTTTAGCAGTATTCCACAAATTTTGACTCATATTTTCATATTCATTCAGTTAAAAACATTTTATAATTTCCCTTTTGATATTTTCTTTCGACCTATAGGATATGTAGTTTCCAAAACCTTTGAGATTTTTCCAGGGATATTTCTGTTATTGATTTCTAATTTTATTACACTGTAGTCAGAGAACATACTCTGTACTATTTAAATCCTTTTAAATTTATAAAGAATACTTTATGGCTCAAAATATGGTTTATTTTGGTAAATGTTCCATGTTTATTAAAAATAAAGTGTATTGTGCTGTTGTTGGGTGAATATTTTGTGAGTCAATTGGACAAAGTTGATTGATAAATATTCCTCAACTGTACTACATCATGAATGATTTTGTGTCTCCTTGTTTTATAAATTATTCACAAAAGAGCATTAATATCATTGACAATTATAGTGGATTTGTCTATTTCTCCTTGCAGTTCTACCAGGTTTGTTTTTTTTTTAATGTACTTTGAAACTTATTAGGTATATATGTATTTAGGACTCTTGTCCTCTTGAATTGGCCTTTTATCATTATGTGGTAACCTTCTTTTCTCTGTTAATAATTTTTGCTCTGCAATCTACTTTGTCTGATGGTAATATAATCACTCAGCTTTTTTTGAAATTAGTGTTACCATATACTTTCACCTTTTTATTTTTAATTTATTTATATCTTTCTATTTCAAGTACATTTCCTTTTGGCAGCGTATAGTTGCATCTCGAGTTTTTAATTCAATGTAACAATCTCTGCTTTTTAATTAGAGCATTTAGACCATTTATGTTTAATATCATCATTGATTTGGTTGGGTTTCAGTCTATCATTTGCTATGTTTTCTATTTTTCCCATCTATTCTTTGTTCCATTTTCCATCTTTTGGAATGAATTAATATTTTTAATGATTCTTATTTTATATCCTTTGTTGGCTTGTGAGTTATAACTCTTGGTTTTGTTATTTTACTAGTTGTAAACACTTTTTAAAGCCAAAGTTTTCAAACACCAAGGAGGATATAAATCTGACCCCCTGAAAGAAGTCTACAATTATGTGTCCTGTCTTTAATTTTTGGAGAAGCACTACAATGAATGAGTTAAAAAGATCAAACTGAAATAAATACTGCAATTCATAATCTTTTAAATGGAGCCAAAATGCCAGAATACATTTTACTCTTTTAAGCCAAATTCAATCATAGCTAAAGTGAGATTTTAAAATTTTTTTTATCGAATTCATTGGGGTGGCATTGGTTAATAAAATGATATACGTTTAAGGTGTACATTTCTATAATACATATTGTGTTTATTATCCCAAGTCAAGTCTCTTTCCATCACCATTTATCCCCCATATACCTCTTCTACTTCCCTCTACCTCTCTTTCCCTCTGGTAATCACCATACTGTTATCTGTGTCTATGGGTATTTTTTTCTTAATCCCTTCACCTTTTTCATTCAGCCCTGTAATCCCAATCCCCTCTAACATGTCAGTCGGTTCTCTATGAGTCTGTTTCTATTTTGTTAGTTTATTTTGCTCATTAGACTCCACCTATGAGTGAAGTCACATGATACTTGTCTTTCTCTGACTGGCTTACTTCACTTAGCATAATGCTCTCCAGGTCCATCCATGCTGCCACAGTGGTAATATTTCATTCTTTTTAAGGCTGAGTAGTATTCCATTGTTTAAATGTACCATGGCTTTTTTATTCACCCATCTACTGATGGACACTTGGGCTGCTTTCAAATCTTGGCTATCATAATGCTGTGATGAACATAAAGGTGCATATATTCTTTAGAATTAGTGTTTTGTGTTTCTTTGAATATATTCCCAGATGTGGAAAAGCTGGCTCATAAGGCAGTTCATTTTTTGATTTTTAACTTTATTCATAATATTTACTTTACAATTTTTAGATGAAAATTAAAAGACAATTTTATAGACGATTATTTATGATTAGTTAAGTAATATCAAATGCCTTTGCTTTTCATTAGTGTAACAATAGAAGGTAGGCAGTAGGGATGTAATGAATAAAATTCCCTTCTTGGAGCCCGGATATACATTCCAATATAAGCATATTCATCCCATATGAACATACGGTGGCTGCTATTAATAGTATTATTAACAATAATAATTAATGAAGAGGGTAAGTGAAAACTTAGATTAAACCTCTTTATTCAGCAGAAGCAATGGAATTTCACTTCAGCCATGCCATTCTGTGTTATCTAATACTTTCTGCTTTCATACCCTCCCACCCAGGCTACAATGACGTAGGAAACAGTTATCAAATCAAAATAACGTAATGTAATGTGTATATGATTGTTTCATTACAGGCCTGCCATTTTTTCTCCAGTTGACAATAATAGTCTCTTGGAAGTGCTCAGTGCAATGTGGTTGCATTAGAGGAGCTAGGTACTGGCACTATTAAAAAATCAGTCTGTTCTACTGGACTCCCCAGTTGATTAGATTATTCAGTAAGCTTCTTATTTGTCAATGTTTTTTCTTTGATATAGCTAGTTTTCTCTCTTTTATATCTAAGCGCATTGCATAGCTACTTTAAAACAGAGATGAATAACTTTTGGAGCATTGGTGCCATATTGGAAATCTTTTGAAAACCTAAGGGCTAATTTTTTGATGTATACTTGCACGAAACATCAATGCATTATTGGATATAGTCATATCAAAAACAAGCCAGATATTGCCATTAGCAATCTCCCAACAAAGTAAGGATGTGTGTGTGTGTGTGTGTGTATTTTAACAAAGTGGTTTTGAAAAAGGAAACTGAGGTAGTGAGGCTAATATAAAGGTATTTACATGGGCTGAGAAATAGAAAACTTGGGTCCTACCTTAGGCTTTATTCTGAGGTCTTGGAGAGCAGGGGCATAAAGCTCTTCTTTGTATCCAGAGTTCTTCTTATGCCTCAAGCATTATTTGCTGCATGTGTGAAAATATTTGCTATCTGCCACTATAAGCTGGGGGTTCCTGGGCTAGTCACTTAACATTTATGAGTCTGTTTCCTCATCGTTAAACTGGAAATAATACCTTAGAGGCTCTACATGGTGGGACAAAAGTAGGTTTACCGTTTTTCATATGGAAAATAATTAATAAATAATAATACAAGAATCAACTGTTTCTTGTACCCACAACTGTAAACCTACATTCGCCAAACTCTGTATTGTGTGAAACAAAGGAGCCATTGTATGTGATTATATATTATGAAATTCAGAATATGTTGGTTGGGCACATAGTCTCTGGCCTCAGAGAACTTGGTTAGAATAGCCGTCAGATTATTGAGCACATTCTTTAGCTATTCATAGTTATTTCATCTGTGAAATGGGAGTAAAGATTGGATCAAAATTGTAGATTGGATCCAGGAATACCTATTCCTTCCCATACAAAATCCCATGAAATAATAGCTAAAGGTATTTTTAGAAATAATTAGAAAGCCACACAGCATCGGAAAATAAGGGTTTGTATCATCAAAGGGCTAAAGGTTTTAAAGTATTCCTGAAAGTTAGAAATTAGATGGAGATTAAGACTGGAGAAACCATGCCCCCAAAGGCAAGCAGGGGAGCACCCTGTGAAGGGGACAGCATTTAAAATGTGCTCTGTACTCATGTGAACAGATGCAACAGCAGAAGCTTGGATGTGTGATCAACTGGCGAACTAAATTCTGATCATCGGTCTTGTTACTTCCCCCACCTGAACGCCTCCATTTGTTGAAACAGTGAGAAAGAGCCCCGTGACTAGAAAGATAGGCAACACCTAGAACAACTAGAGACCCCCAGGAAGGGCAGGGTACCCCCTAACCCAGAAGGAGAGTTTCCAGCAAAATGAGAATATATTTTTGTTTTCCTTTCAATTAAGAGCACCAGTAATTAGAACCGGCAACTTCTTCCATCCCCCTCCCATCAAATCCCCTAAAAAGATTTTCAAACACAAAGTGAAAGAACAAATAAGAATCAAATTACCAAATATTTTGGGTAAACCAAAGCAACATGCAAAATATGAACAAAGATCGACAAATAATACCCCCAAAAGTACATAAGGAAACAGTTACTGGAACTAGCAGAATATTTCATTATTTAAATAAGACTAACTAAAAGAAAATCTAGAGGATAGCAACATCATAAGAAGAAGAAGAGACTGTTATAAAAATAAAACAATGAATCTGGAATTAAAAATTTCCAGATAGCCTGGCCGGTATGGCTCAGTGGTTGAATGTTGGCCTATGAACCAGAGATCATGGTTGATCCCCGGTAGGGGGCATATAGGAGGCAGCCAATTAATGATTGTCTCTCATCATTGATGTTTCTCTCTCTCTCTCTCTGAAGTCAATAAAAAATTTAAAATTTCCAGACAACACAAAAAGCATCTCTGCAGATGGCTAGAAAGCAAAAGGGACACAAACGCGGAGCCAAAGGAAAAGAATATAAAGGTACAAAGTAGGTGTGATAATAGTGGCTCCTCATAGGGGTATTCCCAGGAAAAGAAAAGTAACATTGCCTAGTCCAGTGGCTACTATATAGGAAGGTTATAATAAAGAACTATTTTTATTGTAGTTGTTATAACCATACTCCATGATTCTTAGTTACTAATGCTATAATTATTATTATATTAGCACTAAAATGAGGTCTCAATCCTTGACCTACCTGCAAGGTCCTGCATCTAACACTGTAAGAGCTCAGGCCACGGAGAGGAGGAGAGAGACAGGGAGAAAAGAGAAAGTAGGGTGGCAGGATCCTGGGGCTGGGTGATGACACTCTTTAGAGAGTTTGGGTGAGGGAATGTAGGAAGCAAGGTGGGAGAACAAGAAAAAGAGGGGCACGGGAGGGAAAGAGGAACCCCTCCCCTGATATTCAGGGAGGAGCAGCGTCTGGGCTGGTGCTGTGAGCTCATTCTGGGTTTCGATGTGGTACCTGCTACCCAGGCCTGTGAAAGTGTGATAGTCCCAGGGGCTAGGTGAAGGCTCTGCATGTGTTGATGCCCAAAGAAAGCCAGCATTACTCATCCTGCAGTCTCTCGTGCCATGCCCAGAAGAACGCCCCTGTGGGTCCTTTGGATCAGAGATAACCTTGAACCAGATGGGTCTCTGAGACGGGTCCTGAATTAGAACAAGAATTCCCGGCCTCTGTCCTATAACGAGCATACAGATATAAGAAGGTTTTTACATTTTATTTTTGTCAAGGTTGACAACGTCGCTCGCAATTATATTTATTAATCAATCAAAGCTTCTACTGCTTAATATGAATATTGGCAGCAAAGCAATTTCCATTTGCTCATGAGAAATGTTGCCAGGCTACAAACCATATGGGTATTCACAACGCCCTAATGCACACAAGCCCCTGAGTGCTTTTAAAAGAGTCGCTTTTTAAAAATTATCCTTTGGGCTTCAAATTGGTCCCTGTTTTTCAGAATTCTATTATTTACTCCTATCACTAAATAAATGTCTTTATTTTTAAGAGACTGATGCAGGATAGCTAGGGACACATTTCTGGATGTTTTATAAAGAACTCATCCAACTAACTATTATAAGTCATTACCATTAAGTGCCCAATAATAAAATCAGTTTTCAGATGCCATCCACATTTCCATATATTATTTATACAAGCTTGAGGTTTGTAATTTCAAGACCAAAAATGTTGATAGGAATTTGCATAGTATTGAAATGGCATAATTTATTGATGAAGCACGCAAATAACAGAGGTGATGCTTACAGCAGTTTGGAGGCTAATGTATAATTTACAACACTAAACAACTTCACGGGCAAGAGTGAAAATTGCACATTAGGCCCCGCCTGAGAAAATATTAGCTATAAAACGAAGGCATTTAGGTTTGTGTTTTGTAACAAGGGCATCTTTGTGGGAAACTGATAGACCATTAGCTTTTTATTTTTTTTTTTATCCTCACCCAAGGATATGTTTTTATTGATTTGAGAGAGAGAGAGAGAGAGAGGAAGGGAGAAAAAGAAAGAGAGAGAGGGAGGGAGAAACATCGATGTGAGAAACATCAATCAGTTGCCTCAAGAAGGCATCCAGAACAAGGATCGAACCCGAAACCTTTGGATGTATGGGATGACACTCCAACCAACTGAGCCACTGGCCAGGGACCAGTAGCTTTCCGTCTGTGAGTGGCATAAAGAAACATCAATCTGCTGAAGAGAAAAGGCAGGCAGACATCTTTCTATCTGCTTCTCCAATCCTCCAGTCATACCAACCTTTCATGAACATTTGAATGCAGAAAGGATAGAAATAAAAGATTGTATTTAAAGGCCCATATATATAGATGGGGCTGAATTGTCTATCAACAATGTTACTCAAACTAGACAAATTTATAGTTTGAAATAATTTATTTAAAAATCAAGATATTTATATTATAATAAGATTTATTGATTATTGTATCCAAGGTTTACGTCTTAGGGGGAAATCCAAAGCAAAGTTTAACCACCAGATCAGTTTTCTACAAAGACTTTCCAGACCCCAGGATAATGGGCACTATTGGACACTTGGAATTCTTCCCAATCCTCATTCCTACACATCCTGCTTTATAATAAAACGTTGATTCTACTCAAATATACAGTTTACCCTCATGTGACTCACGACTTACGCAAGGCTGACTTTGTCCCATTTTCAGGGAATTGGGGGAGGATGTTACTTAGTCTAAGCAAATCATAGAATCCTGCTCTTTGCGTTTATGGATGCTCCTGAGGTTCAATTCCATCCAATGAGATGTGAAGAGAAGTCTGCTAGGATGCTTCTCGAAAAGATTTCTGCATGCCTGAGAATAAAACTCAGAAAAGGAAGGTGTCATTCCTTTCCCAGATGTTGTCATGTCTGGATGTGATGCCTGGCATGTTGCATCATCTTGCAGCTACTAGGCAATCCAGTCAGAGTTCAAACTCAACACTCTGAAGATGGGGAGCAAATGGAAAGGACGTTGGACTCGAAGACTTGATAGAGCTGCTGATTCAACTAATCTTAAAGATGGCCCCAATTCTCAATTTCTTGTTTTATAAGCTAATAAATTCCCTCGATATTTGGGTAAAGCTGAGTAAAAATTTATGTCACTTGCAGAACTGAAGACATCAGAACTTACCTATGGACTATTTGCCATTTTTTGGTGGCCCCCCACCTAATGCTGCCCATTGAAAATTTGGTTATTACTGATGTGTAATCTTGGTGGAAGAGTACTAGGAAGGAAGGTCAGATCCTTTCTTTCCTCTCCTGTTGGACATCAAGGGAATGGGCAGATGACCTGAATTTGGCCAAGAGTATGTTTTACCTCTTGCCATTAATCTTAAATTGCTAGTTCAAGCATGGAAGGAACATGGGTGATGATATTTATAGCTACAGTGTGGGCTGACTAGAAATCTCCTGGAGACTTTGGCTGCTGCTCCTCCTTCTTGGCTCATTGAAGTCCCTTGATTTCTGCCCATTCCCAAGCCCAATCCTCCAGTCTCCTTTTTATTCTTTGAGTTGCCCTCAATATATACATTCATATTCTCCCAATAAATCTCATTTTGTTTACGTTAACCAGAATTGATTTCTGTATCTTGCCAAAAACAAGAACTACAAACTGATTATCACCAAGCAGATCCTATTCTTAGCTCCAACAGCGAGCTGTCCACACAGGTCAATCCAACGTATTCTCAAGCGCAGCACAATCGTTTTTCTTGCAATATGTCTTGCTTTATTTCCTCTTTCTCATATATCAAAACCCACTTTAACTGTAATAGAACTACAGCAAACTCCAAACCCTTTTCAGTAATAGACAATTACTGTTACTGTGGCTGCTTGAAGTCTCAGAGGTCTGCTAGTGGCAATTTAGTAAGAACATGGAATCTTAAACTCCAGATGTTGCTGGTGCCATTTAATTTAATCTTCTACTCATTACTAGTACTATAACCTCCAACAATTCCAAGTGACTATATCAGATGGTATAAAATATAACAAATGTCTTTCTCTTTTCCTCAAAGCAATTCTAAGCTATGAAATCAACAGAGTTATCTTGCCACCATGTTTGTTAATTAGTGGGAACATTTTTGTGAGTTTTTAAGGTTTTTAGAACCTGCTCAAACACACTCTAAAGAGGAGTATATAAATACAAGCAAGGTCAAATTCTGGCCAAAGAATGCTGTAGCAGTTTGTGGTTAAAAAAATAATAAAGCAGGTTACCTATTGCAGTGGCCGGCAAACTGCGGCTCGCAAGCCACATGCGGCTCTTTGGCCCCTTGAGTGTGGCTCTTCCACAAAATACCACATGCCCGCGCGCATGTACAGTGCGATTGAAACTTCATGGCCCATGCGCAGAAGTCGGTATTTTGTGGAAGAGCCACACTCAAGGGGCCAAAGAGCCGCATGTGGCTCGCGAGCCGCAGTTTGCCTACCACTGAATTGTATTGGCATTTTTTGAGGCATTTGTAGAATAACAATACATCAGAGTTGAAAGATGCCTTACAGATGACCCTCTCAAACTCTCATTTTATAAATAAGGAAACCAAGATCTAAAGTAGTGGAAAGTGATTTGCCCACAGTGACAAAGGTGGAACTCAGGCTTAGACTCCCAGCTTTGAGTCCAATATAACACTCTCCATCAAAGTCTTGCTTAATTGTTGCTCTCAAGTGAATATTTTAAATGTCTGTACTCTCCTTTCTGTACTCAAAATCCTCTTATCCAGATTCAGGTAAGATATCATTTTCTGTCTGAAATCTTCTGCAATTCCTCCTACAAAAGTAATCATGTTGGTCTCAAAGCTCTCTCTATTTACTCCCACATTATTGACCCCTTCATGATCTACTTATAATATTGTTAACTGTGTGCATGCATACCTGTCACCCCTACGGGATTTTACATTCTCCGAGGCCAAGGATTGTACCTTCTTCATCTTCAACTTCATTTCTTTATAGGTCCTAATAGTTTAGATGCAATCAATAATGGTTGAGTTGCACTGAAATGTACTCAACAAACTTTTGTAATCCTACAAATGTTTGTGGGAATTCATGGTTTAAGATGTCAGTCCTCTTGGCATCCTAACAGTCACCACCACGGATACAATAGTACTTTAGCCTAAAGCAGTAATTAATGGCCAGGATTTCAGGTCCAGTGTTAGACTGGTAGAAGAGATAATCTGTGGTTGGTATTCCTCCAATCAAAGCACCCAGGCAGCCTTGGACTTCAATTACTTGCAGGGTCTGCCCAGACATGAATATAAAATGTTAATCATAGACATAGATGTATCATGCAAGATACTTTCCAATGCAAAGAAAGAAAAGCCCATTCACTGTGACTTAAAGAATAAAGAAATTAATTGGCTCATGCAATGGGAAGCCCACAAGAAGAAAAGATTTCAAGTTTGGCTAATTCACTAACCATATCATGTCCCCTTGGGCTAAATTTTATCCCTCTCCTCTATAATCTTTGGTGTTGGCTTTTTCCTAAGGCTGGGTCCTCTCTTCATTAGATGTCTGTTGCTAACAATGAGGATTATACACTTTCTTATCATGCCCAGTATGAGAAAGAAAACCCCTCTCTCAACTATGCAATAAAAATCTGTCCCTGCCATCTGAATCTAGGTCCCATGACCAACTAACTAGTCCTATTACAGTAACTACAGGAGAGTCTGATTCTGCCCAGTTTAGAAATACAAAGCTGTCTTTGGAAATGGGGATGTATTTAGCTTCCCCTCAGTCTCTTGGGGAAGGGGCAGATACCTGAACAAATTCAGGTTTCACTGGGAAGAAGGAAGGAGGGTACCATCTGTACATGTGATCTAAGGATGACAATTCTTCAAATTGTAAATTAGCACAAGTAACTCCTTTAATGGAAATTCAAGTTAAGAGAAAAAAATCACGGCTTTTTAAATAAATAATCATGTGCTATAAATAATATCTATTTCAGTGTTATCTTTCCATTGGATCAAATTAGTTCTATCTTGATGACTTATGAATTGGCAGATCAGGAAAAAGTTCTTCTTCATGGCTAGTAATATAAATTTGGGAACCCATGGCAACTTATAATCCCCCATATTGAACAATTTCCTTATCAGAAAATTTAATTTAATTTTCTCTTCCAATTCTTTCAAATGTCTGTCTCTGCTGTACTTATTTGGAGAGAGCTCTTCCTTCCCACCTACTTACATACAAGTTGATGGTGATTCACTGAAATCGTGCTATGCTGATCGTGGTGATTAAGGAAGCAGAGGAGCACATTATGCTGGGAAGTGGGCATTTTTCTCAAGATTAAAAAAAAATTGACACTGAAATGCAAATTACTTATGGTTCTTAAAAGTCTCCCAGCATATTTGCAGCATTCAGTGCTGTCCTCTCAGTGTGGAGGAGGTAAATGCCAACTCCGGGTGCTTCATGATTTGGGGATGAGAATGGATTCTAGCTCCACAGTCAAGCATAATAAACTTGTCAGTCACAGCCTGCTTGGTGGGTAGAGCAGTGAGGACTACCTTTCCGTGGCATATAAAGTAATTCCGGGGGGTATGTTTCCTGGGGAGGAAATCATTCTCTAAGCATCAGAAATATAATCAAACATCTAAGATGGGCTGGAGATGCAAAGGCTGCTCTCAAATGTTTCTGTATTTATTCCATGACTAATACACACAGAAAGGCAGTGAAAACCCTTGCTAGGTCTTAATGGGGCTCCTGGGGGGACAGCTCCCAGCTATGACGCTTTCACTTACCCACGCAGCTTAACTTGAAGTTTCTTGTGTGTGAGGAAGAAAACAGCACCTTTGAGGCAGAGGCGGCAGGGTTACTACACCCTACACAGCGGCACCCTCCCAAAAGCTTCTTGCAACAGGAATGACAAGCTCACATAATATGACAAGAGGCTGGGAACATTTCTTTGGAATTTGGAAAATTTTCAGAAGCTCTTCTGCAGAGACAGGGAACCTCATGGGGCCTCAATCATAAATATAAAGCAGAAAAGGGGATATAATTTGCATATACGTAGGATAACAGAGTTTTTTGTAGAATTTTGTTGTTTAGGGATTTTTAGACAGTACTGAAAGAGCAAATAGTTTATTGCTGCAGAACATTACTCTCTTAAGTATATTTTGGATGTATTATACCAAATTCTATTCATTTAGGAGGTGTCTCTATATGCCTTATTAAAATGGGTTTCCCTTATATTCACATATTGTTATTGTACATTCACCTGATTAAAACTTGGTTTTAATGCTCAGAAGATGGTTTAAAATGGGGAAAAAAATCCCCACATTGGTCACCATTCCCACTTTTCTTTCTTGTTAATCTTCTTGAAGAAGCTCATGCTTTCCTTAAGCCTTGGAGTTCTGATATTCATACTCTCTACCTGCTTTCTTATTACTTTTCTATCCTTATTGTGCAGGAACTATACCACAAGCAGCTCTGCTAAATACACGTCTTTCTTATCTCTCTCATTGCCAGAATTTTATGCCTCATCTCCCCTGGCTCTCCTCCCTTTCTCCCAGAAGTTCCTTTTTGGTGTCTGAGTTCCTTTTCTTCTTTGCCTCCTGTTTCTACATGTTTTCACACTCTTCCTGATTGATCCTCTTGCCCACACTCGTGCCTTTAGCAATCATATCAACACCTCCAGTTCCAACACTTGTCTGAGCCCAGATTCTATTGTGAAGCTCTCCACCAGACATCTCTACTTCATGTCCCTCGGCTATGTCAAGTTTAATACAGCCAAATCTGAACTTGTTCTTCCCTAATTAAGGGATTAAAACTACCATTTTCATAATCATTCAATGACTTGAGAAACCTCAGCATCATCTACTCTCTCCTAAACTCCCACATACAAGACCTGAAGATTAGACCTATTATAAATTTTCCATATCGTACCCTCCTCTGTATTTCATTGTCTGTACCCAGGTTCTTATCACACATCTGAATTTCATAATAATTTTCTAACCTTTATCCCTTTTAATTTGAGATCCCCCTAAAAATGCAATTCATGCTCTTCATTTTCCCCACAGTGGCCTGAGTGAACTTTCTAAAATCCTTTTAAAAAGATTCCTTAAAATCCTTAAATCCCTTTAGAATTCTTCATAGTTTTCATAGTTAAGTTCGAACTCCTAATAAGGTCCTTCTTGATCTGTTTATTGAATATTAATCTCCTCTCTCCACTGCCTTCCTCTTTGACCACCAAAGAAAATTGTTTCTGGGCACAAATAGTTGTAATTCCCAAGTATGCTCCTATTTATTCATACATGGAAGCCCGATGAATGGAATAAACTCTTCTCAACGTGTCTAACTGAACCTTCAAAACCCAGCTCAAATGTTACCACCTCTCTAAAAAGCTGTTTTGGATTCTTCATTCTGATTTATATTATTCTTCTCTGAGTTATCTTGGATAACTTTTCACCTTCCTTTCATTACCTATCAGCAGTTTTTATTAACTCTTGAACTCATGAAGGGCAAGGGCTGTTATTCATTTTTCTGTCAATAGTTCTAGGTATTTAATGAATGTCTGCCTAATGAATAAATAAATGAATGAATGAGTGAATGAACAAACCCAGGTGTTTTGAGGAATACAAAAGACTTAATCTGAATTATACTCTGCCCTAAATAATTTTAAAATATTTTTAGAAAATATATTTTTTATTGCTTTCACAGAGGAAGGCAGAGGGAGAAAGAAACATCAATGATGAGAGAGAATCATTGATTTGCTGCCTCCTGCACACCCTCCACTGGGGATTGAGTCTACAAATCTGGGCATGTGCCCTGACCTGGATTGAACCATGATCTCCTGGTTCATAGGTCGACACACAACCACTTAGCCACATCAGCCCAGCAATAATCTTAAAGTTTTAATACTAAAATTAAAAAATTAGAAAACAATAATAAATGGGCATATAATTAACTGTGGACAGTTGGTATGGCTCCTAGTATAGCAAAATCATAGTATAAAATCCAATGTATGTTTCTGGTTCTTAATTTTGAAAAATCTTTCTGGCCTTTATAACATTAAACTAAAGTAGGCTAAAGTTTTTTGTTTGTTTGTTTGAGGGAGGGGAGGACACAAAAGCAACATCAAGAACAAAAAGTCCAACTCTTGGCTTTGAATTCCAAAATTGGTCCTTGAAATTCATAGCAGAATCAACAGTATTGAAAGCCACACAATTTTTGATTTGCAAGAGCTGGACCTTTTGAAAGGAAAAAAATAATATTTATAAATTGCAGTAAAGTCTGAAAGGTTTAAAATGTGGAACTTAAATCAAGAATCTTAGAGAAAGCTACAGAGCTGGATGCCAAAGGGCAGAAAGAGTCTTTCGGAGTTAGATGACAGAAAATAAGACATGTTAGAGGGATATATTCTACAAAAGAATCTCCCGGAAGAGCCTGGAGAGCCTGTGCATATCGGAAAAATCTCATCCTGATGCCATCTGAGAGTTAGTATCTAAGCAGATGGACCTGAGGTCAGCCTCAGAGGATTAGCATACACCAGCAAGAGAGAGGAATGGCAGCTAAAAGATGCACAGTCCTTGTGGAAGATCCACATGTCCTGAGAGGTCTATCAGCTTGGAGGTCATGGGAGGACCATGAAAATCAGAAGAGACTAACATAGGGCTGTACAGCTCAGATGAAACTGACAGATGTCAGTGAGGAAACAGGAAGCCTGCAGACCAATCCCCACCTTGGAACTCAAATCATCCATCACCCAAGAAAAAGAGAAGAAAATGATGGGAGGTAATTTTGAAACAGAAACAGTGTTCACTGTTTATCAGCATTTAAGTGTCCTTTAAAACATCCTTTCTTTCTAAGTTCTTTCTCTACATCTCCTAGTTTGAATTTTCTTGTTCAGTGTTTCCAGATATTCTTTTCGATAGTATCCTTCCACTGTTTATATAGCTGTTCCTGGTACTAATCTGCCTCTTAAAAGCAGGGACCCTTATCCTTGTATCCCCATTATCTACTACAATACAGTAACTTGTCAGTAAATACGTATGGATTAAAAAAGAATGTATTGATCTGGAATATGGATAGTAGTCTGGATTGGTGATATAGATTTCATGGAGTTATTGGAATACAGACAAGAGTAGAAACTATGAGAGTGTATAAAATTGCTGATGGGTTATGCATAGTGAAAAGATAAATTATCACAGAACCCTGAGAAATACTAATTTTTAAGGGTTGAATAAAGAAAGGAGACCTCATTAAAGAATGATTAGTGAGAAAAAAGGAGAATCAAGGGAGGGTGGTACCCTGAAAGCCTAAGATAGAGAAAAATTCAAGAAGGGAGTATTCAACAGAGCCATATAACAATTGAAGATAAGGGACAAAGAAATAACTATTGGATTTGATGATTAGGAGGTAATTGGTGACTTTTTCCAGTGACATTTTGGTGTCGTGGTGGGAACAAATATATGCAGAATCAGTTTTGTAGATCCAGCTTTTCCTATGAGTGGTTGTTTCAGGATGTCTGGAGAAGTAAGTATAAAGCACCAACTTCAGCTTCCTGTTTAAGCCATGTTCTCTAATCCTACTTCAGCAGAGGGCTTTGTTCTTTAGGAGTCTATTGGGGTTCCATTAAAAATGCTTTCATAAACACATGGCTCTTTGTATCTATTTTCAAAGGATAGAATTTAGAGAGGTCGGGTATATGATTATAACCTTTAAACCTCCCACAAGGTCAACTCCTTACTGAAAGTTAAAATGCCTGACAGAATTATTCAGAGCTCAAATAAACAGAGGTGGTTAAGTTACTCAAGGGAAACACATTAAAGTCAATTACAGCTCAATATCAGATTTCTTTCCCCTGTGACTTAAAGAAGCAAGAAGTAGAACTTGTTCCGAAGTGTGGGGATAAAGGTGGGGTTGTACCCGGGGTTGACAGAGAACATCATAAACCAGGAGCACAGATAACCTGTGCCTATTTCCTGGAGGATTAATTAATTAAGTCTGGACATGTTTCCTCAATTTGAACTATTTGAAATATAAAAATATGCATTTTGATTCAATTCAACAAATACTTACTGAATACTGTTATATGTTGGGTACTATTTAGGAATTGAGAAAAAAGCTTGATCAAAGAAAAACAAACAAAAATAAACAGCATGGCTTCTTTTTTCAAGGAGTTCACAGACTAGTACTAGAGAAATATACAAAATTACCATATGATTTTAAAGGCTTTCTAAGAATAGTATGTACAGAGCACTATGGAAACACAGAGGAAGCTATCCAGTCTGCCTTGGGAGGGAGGTAGAACCAGGAATGCTGCAGGTGTGGAACTTAGCTCTTGCAGGTTGATTAGAATGGAGGGCAAAAAAGCAGAGGTCGGGGGCGGGGGACGGGGGGATCTATTGTTTTCTAGAAAATCTGTAGAAATAGATGTTCTAAACCTTCTAGGGTAACAAGTTCAGGTCTTTAAAAACCTATGCAGGAAGAGAATTATTCCTGTAGTTACCTCTAACGTCACGGCCTTATAATTCATTTTAAGCCCTCCCCTTTCTCTTTTTTTCACAGAGGAAAGAAAAAAAAAAGGAACAGACAGCTAACATGCTATTTACATTTCTGTTAGAAATATTTCCCAACAACTCTGTTATTTTCCAGAAAACAAAGCAAAAAATCCCTCCCCAAATCACTTTACCCAACGCACACCCATTCATCATTTAGTCTTTTTGTTTTAAAGTGAATGCTAATCTACTTCCATTAAAAGGCTCCCACAGGACCTTAGTTCCAGTGAACCTGGAACAGTTTTAACTGATGGGCTCAAGGGATGGAAGAAGCTGTACGAGAAGTCAGCAAGAACATTCTTTGATAAAACTAATAAAACTAGTCCTAATCAGAATTCTTAAGATTTGGACAGGGAATCATGTTTGTTTTATTGCCAGAGGACTCTCTTATTTTCCGTCTCAACTAAGTAAATTAGGAATGGTTATTTCCATGGTATTTCTCCCCAGGCTGGGCATTAAATCTCAAGTTACACCAAGCTGTGTTTCTAGTAGGGCAGAATAAGCACCCAAAGCTTTAGCAGAATTAAAGTTCTTATGGCTTTCCTGAGGTATACTTCCAGCTGGTTTTTGTTCCTATGTCATCTTTCCTTGAAAACACACACACACACACACACACACACACACACACACACACACACACACAAACACCCCTTACAATGTTCTATACTGGTAATGACTGTGAAATACAAATTCGACATTTCTCAAACAGTATTGAGAGATAGAGAATAAAAAGAGAGTATGAGATAATTTTAGAAATAGCAGGGACTGTGATATTTATAGGCAAGGTAAAACTAAGGCTCTCTGATTTGCTCAAGGTCAAGTAGCAATTTAACAGCAGAGCTGAGAATAGAAGCCAGGTGAAGGAATCAGGTCCTCTGTTGGCTACATCATAGGTAGAGCTGCCCACTGCACAACCCCAAGGGCAGCATCCACACAGAATGGGTGAGCACCACCACACCCTGAATGTAGCGCTGGGACCAGGCATGGAACCAACCCCAGTGCGGGCTCTGCCGACTCCTATAATACAGCAACCTCAGAGCCACCAGAAACCCATCAATTGTTTCATTAGTCTTCTGAGATGCCTGACTAAATAAACAACATTCAAGATGGAAGACATCCTGCCAGTTTTGGTCCTTCTACAGGGTCAGTTTCCCTAAGAAAAGGGGGAGACTTTGTGGTTGACCAGTGCACCTCACCATAACTCATGATTTAACGTGTTTTCTTCACCGCCTTCTTGTACAATACCAGTGGCTTTGGGAAAGATCCTACTGAGTCATACTTGTAGGCTTTATATAGCATAAGCCTTCTACATGATTTTATAAATCAGAAGAGAAAATAAACACAGCCTCCCTCCTTCATCCACATTAAAAAAAAAAAAATCTGCCAGTTTTAGGAAAAATCCTAGCTTTAGCTAAAATCCTTGAAGCCCTGGTGAAGCCTCAAGACTTTTTCTTCCCCACCACCACCACCCAGGAGTGTACACAATGGTGGTGCATCAGTGGCTTGAAGAATTTTAACTCCAGGCAGCCTTCCCCATGTATGCTCGTTTGAGTGACACAGCTGATACTACACACTACAGTTGCTGCACCCAGCAAACATAATATATAATGGTTGTTTTGTAAAGAGTTTGGGGATTTATGTAGCTAAAGGAGGTAATAAAGTGTAACAAAATCATAATACTAAATGTTAGCTCATTATCTGAAGCACTGGTCCACCTCGATGAGAAAACATCAGCAGGAGGGCAGGAATAATGAAGATGAAGACGCAAATCATCAAAGAAAACCATTTGCCACCTCAACTGCATAATAAAGCCGATGCAGCCTGCTGTAGCCCCACACTCATAGTAAACCTAAAAAATTTTCTGCTGAACAAACGCAATGGCATGCAAACCAAGGCAATGCATTGGCTCTGGTGTGAGGTGCATTACAAGGGAAAAGAGGCAGGGCCTCTGGGGTTTCTGTTGTTGACATCTTTTAATTTTTAGAAGAGAGCTTATGTTTTAACTCAGACTGGGGAAATGTATTTTAGGAGAATGAATCCCTCAGTACCCTGCCAGTCTTCAGTATCTAGATGTCTTCATCACCAAAGCCTCCGACTCTCCAGCAACTATGGAGGTCTCAGAGCTCCATCTGACCTCAGAGGCCGCAGGCAGTGGGGAGGAGGCCTACCACCGGCTGGTGCGGTGCCCTGCAGCAGACAGACAGGCAACCAGTGTGCTCACCTTCCATCCCGGAGAGTCCAGGTTCAGCTCGACTCTGAAAACAATGTTCGCTTTTATCTGCGCCCTTCAGCCCGAGTGGAAACCTTTTGGGTAGCCAGATTCCTCACCCAAATCCATTTTCCCCTCAAGGAGACTGTCCTCCCAGGACATCATCGGGGGGTGGGATTGAGAGGTGGCCTGTCCCCCTGTGGGCCAGGCTTGCCTTCTAGCATGGGGGATTAGCTGAGTTTCAATTATTTTCATTGGTTATTCCCTACAATTCTCCAGCGAGGTGCGGCCACCTCCACTCTGCAGAGGCGGGCATGTGAGCGGCAGGGGTCCACCGAAGTCTATCACGTGCCCGTGAAGTTTGCTCTTTTTGTCCATTCGGTGGAGCACATTCCAAATGCAGTATGGAGCTTCCTTTCTATGAAACAAAGACCTTTGTGCACTCTTCTTCTGTGGTAAGGCCTTCCTTCTCTTCCCTGCTTTTCCTCCATCCTTCCATTTCCACACACTTCCTCCACTCAGACCCACCCAGCCCTTTGGGAGTTCTCCCTGCCTTTTTCTAGCTGTAAGAACCGCGGGGAACTGCTCTCCTCTGCTGAATTCCTATTGGCAGTTGGGGCACAACTGCTTTAGGATGAGGACATACCACTTGACTAGATAATTTTCTTCTTCTATAAATAAACGTCTTCAGTTCAGTGTGCTATCAACTTTCTGGAAAATGGGACTTTGTCTAATTTGTCATCCTTTCTCCCTATAGACTACTGCACACAAAGCTTCAAAGGAAGAATAGTATTTGTCTATGAATTAAGACAGAGAAAAAAAACCAAAAAACACATGATAACAGTCCTCAACCTAGCTTTGAAAAAAAAAAAGCAAATGTGTTCCTTAATTCTAATTTTGTCCTAGTTTATATTTTAGATAGGAGCCTCCAGCTAGAAGCCAAAGGGCACATTTCCCCAGGGGACACTGGAAAATGGCTTATAAAAATGAGCAGCAGAAGACTTTTCCAGTGTGGGAGGAAGGGAAGGGGGAGGAAGGAAAAGAGGGAGAGAGGGAGGGAGGGAGACATGGTAGCATAGGCCCTTACAGCTAGAACTTTAACTTAATGCTGCCAATATCTTTTTATAAACCAGAAATTCACTGTTCAATAGAAACATATGATGTGAAGCTTGCTTGCTTTCTTTCTTTCTTTCTTTCTTTCTTTCTTTCTTTCTTTCTTTCTTCTCTCTCTCTCTCTCTCTCTCTCTCTCTCTCTCTCTCTCTCTATCTTTCTTTCTTTCTATTTTTTGGATGGTGGGGGTAGAGAGAAGAGGGGAACTGGCCGAGTGGGTGGGGGAAGGAAGGGAGAAGAAGAAGGGGGAGGGACTGTTTTCAAAAAGATCTGAGGTGGATAAGGGCTTTTCCCTCCCTTTTCCTGTCCTTTTTAATTTTGCTATTAAAAGGATGCATTTTATAGCTTCTCTATTTTCCAGCAGTTATGTCCTTTGATGGAAACATGTTCTGATGTTTATAGTGATTAAACCTGTCAGTGGGTAAATTCAGTGTTCAATTTAGAGACAAAGCCACAGGACCAAACCCACCACCTTTTATTGGAAACGTCACGACCAGCGAGGAGAGGCAATTCATTAAATGTAAGCCTATGTGGAGCAGCCTGCTCGTGTTGTCTGCTCGGTGTCGCGCCGCAACAGAAATATTGCACTGTACCTCTGCCACTAAAACAGCCCAGGCACGCCAGGAGCTTGCTAATCAATTCTGGTTACAGTCAACAGAGCCCCAAGACACTGTTAAGAAATTCAAGGTTTTCAGTGATAGCTGAAAAGGAAAACAAATGATTGGGCCTGCTTTTCTCTGCATTTCCACTCTGCTTGGTGGAGGACAAATAATGTTTGCTGGCGACTGAGAATGCAATGTACCATCGACTTCTTTCCAGCATGACTGATGCTCTCAGGCCGGCCCTCTGTTCACTGAAAGGTACTGTGTCCTGACATAGCTGTGCCCGCAATTAAAGGGCACTGAATCGCTCCAAACCCTTAGCAGTACCAAATGGACTATTAGGCAGGATTGAAATTGAGGTGACCCCTGCAATTCACATCTCAGAAATACATTGGCCACTGAATAATTACCTCATACCCAGGCACATGATCCTGTCTTTTAGTCTGCACCAGGGAAAAAAGCAAAAAGGAAACAAGCGAATAGTGATGGAGCATTTGTTGAGTTGTTGGTGCTAAGTAGTTACTGGTTTATTTAATCCTCATCAGATCTCTCTGCAAGGTGGGTTTTTATGCTCCTTTTAAGAAATGGAAACTAAGGCAGAAGAACTTTACAGCCCTGAAAAGCATCTTCCATGGGAATCTGTCTATTAGTAGAGAAGATAGAAATCCAGATCACTATATGTTTATTTTCTCACACCCATTTTCTTGCTGGTTAAATGAAGAGTAATGACACCTACTTCAAGCAGTTGTTATGAGGTATAAATGAAAGAGCACATGTTATTTTTACATTTGCAGTTTCCTCTGCCTGACTTTTTGCATTGCTGACTCCTTCTCATCCATCATGTCTTAGCTTAAGTGTCACTGTCTCCAAGAAGCCCTCCCAGATTACTCAAAGTCTCCTCAACCTCCTGCCTCACTATCACATTCCCCCTTCTCATCTTTATAGCACCTGTCACTATTTGTAAGTATCTTATTATTATCCATCTTCCCAACAGAATACAGCCTCCATGAAGAAAAGAACTGTTTCTATTTTGCTTAGCACAGTGCCTGGCATGTAGTTGTTGCTTAAAAATACTAGCTGAGTAAATGCATGAATGAATGAATGCATGATAAATTATTCATTTGGAGCTACTAAATAAATGGAAGTTCCCTTCTATTTCATTCTTTCCCTCTGACCATTTTTGGGTTCACTTTCAATTGACCTCATTTTTCATCGCAGTGACCAGTGCTCCTGTATCATATTACATTGAACTGAAGTTGAAAGGCGACTTTGCTCCTGCTCTGGGCTGTTTTCCTTTTGTCTTAGGGACGTGGCCTGTCTATTTTGGGCCTGAGTGGAAGAAACCGTGTGGGTAGAAATTGAAAATATGGTGATTCTGTGTCTATAGAGAGGGAAAGAGACTTAATAATGGAAAGGAAGAAATGGCTCCTATGGTGCAAAGAAAGATGCCCTGACCATATGCCATCCTCATCAGAGAGCTGAAAATGCCTCTCCATGGTGCCAATCTGCCCTTAGCTTCCAGGTCATGGCAACAGTCAAAAGTCCTGCTTGGATCCTGAACTTCTAAAGTCAGGCTCTGCCCTCAAGACTTGGGTCTATCCAGAATTCAGACAGGAAGTACGGGTTGCCTGTTTTCTGGCCCCAAGAGTGGGAGGACGCTTCGGGGTTTTTACAGTTGGGCTCTACAACCCTTGAAATTGCTGACCTTTCAGCTGTCAATTCAAAGTAAAATGGGGGTGACAAAGGATGGTCTGATCACCCCTTTTGAAGAGTCTACAGAATTTGCAGCAAGTAGACTTTCTCCATGAAAGTCAGCTTCTCTTTGACTTAGAAAACGTTTCAATAATCACAGATCAAAGCACAGGTCAAATGTTTCTAGAGTCTCTGTGAAGCTTTCTCTGGCTTCTCCAGGCATGTAGGAGAGCTCTCAGATTTCCCATACCACCACATCTATGCCTTTTATAGGACTTACCTATCTGGTGTAATAGTCATATTATTATGTGTCTTGGGCCATGTCCAGATGGTGGTCCCACAGAGGCCACGTGTCTCACACATTTTTGCATCCAATCTAGATCCTACTTTCTTGTTAGATGCCAGGATTATAGCAAGTATACAATATCTAATTATAGGGTATATATTTAAAAAATAGAATTTTGGAGCTAAAAGTTACCCCAACTAGTGGTTTGATATTTTATAAAGCCTAAAGAGAGATAAAGTTATTGTCCAAGGTAGCTACAAAGTAGCAGACAGAATATATTCAAATATACATTACTTATTTCTTGGAATTAAATCATCATGATAAAGACTTTCCAGAAGTTTTAAAATCTACAGCAATTTGAAACACTTTCTATCTAATTATAATGCTTAGAAAGATATTATTTAATATCTTTCACTCAGGTTTTAAAAGACCATAAGTTTTATATTTCTGAGAATTTGTCAAATAATGATTGTCCTATAAATAAATGTTGATTTTTCTAATATCCTTGAAAGTATCTGCTTGATGAATATTAATTTGAGTTAATTATTTACTAATTTATATTTGTGTATGTATATTGACAAACCAATGACCAGATGCTAGGTATACAGACAACACTAGATAATATTTGATGTGCGATCTCTTCTAGATCTCTATGAACTCTTCTACATTGCTTCCCTCTTTAAAATACTTTCCTTTTTTTTGTATATTTAAGTATCCCAAGCATTAGGTCCCAGACACAAAGACAGGTGCTGGGAAAATAACACACTGTCTTACAAACAAAATAGATAATCCCCGTCTTGAAGTTACTCAGCTGAATGGAAGAGTCAGACATAAAAACAAAGAATATTTTAATGACTGCAATAGCACTACAATGGAGGCATGTACCTAATAGTACAGAGCACAGAGAAGAGAATAATCACCCACCTGAAATGAGTTAGGAGATGCGGTCTTCTAAATAACTTTTAAGTAAATTGGATTGGAAGTTGAGGATTAAGTACTTATCAAGAATTCAGTCAAAGTAAATGAAAACATTTGTTCTGCTACGGAAAATATATAGATAAGAGGAATGAATGCCTATAAAAGTCAAGGCAGTATCTTAAGGTGATGAAATAATTCATGTTCTTAATCTCCAGGTAGTGTGGTCTTGAATTATAAGGACTGTATTTAAAAGTACATGACAGATTCGATGGTCCTAAATGATCAACTTAAAGTAAATACTTGCATTTTCTTTTCCTGAAAGGTAGAAAACCATATTGCTTATATTTAGGTTTTCCCCTTTTGATGTAGCAAATCAAAGAATTCACCTTTTATTAAATAGACAGTGTTATGGGTTGCCTGCATATGTTAGAGTCCTAAGCACAGTAGCTCACACTATGACTTTGTTTGGAAGTACGGTCGTTGCATATGTAATTCATTAAGATAAGGTCATAGTAGAATAGGGTGAGCCCTAACCCAACAAAATTGCTGTCCTTTTCTAAAAAAGGGGAAATTTGGACAGATGTGCACACAGGGAGAATGCCATGTAGAAAGGAAGGCTGAGATTGGCATGATGCTTCTATAAGCCAAGGAATGCCAAATATTGTCAGCAATGCATGACAACTAGGTGATAGACTAAATATTTGTGTCCCTTCAAAGTTCATACACTGACATCTGAACTGCCAAGGTGATAGCATTAGGAGGTGTGGCCTTTGAAAGGTGACTAAGCCCTCATGAATGGGATTAGTGCCCTTCCCACCACATGGGAAGACTACCATCATCTATGGACTAGGAAGCAGGCTCTCACCAGACCCATAACCTGCCAGTGCCTTCACCTGGGATTTCCCAGCCTCCAGCAGTGTGAGAAACAACACTGTGTTGTTTATAAGCCACCCTGTCTATGGTATTTTGCTATAGCACCTTGAATGAACTAAGACTCTAGGGCAGTGATGGCGAACCTTTTGAGCTCGGCGTGTCAGCATTTTGAAAAACCCTAACTTAACGCTGGTGCCGTGTCACATATAGAAATTTTTTGATATTTGCAACCATAGTAAAACAAAGACATATTTTTTATATTTATTTTATATATTTAAATGCCATTTAACAAAGAAAAATCAACCAAAAAAATGAGTTCACGTGTCACCTCTGACACGCGTGTCATAGGTTCGCCATCACTGCTCTAGGGAAAAGGCATGAGATTGACTTTTCCTCATGACTCTCAGAAGGTACCAACCCTATTAACACCTTGATCTTGAGCTTTTAGCCCCCAGCATTGTAAAACAATAAATTTCTACTTAAGTCACCCAGTCTCTGGAAATTTGTTATGGTCATCTTAATACAGACCATAAATTCTTTTGGGAGCATGGTGAAGGACCACAGAGATTGTACATTAGAATCTATACAATACTAAAACATTAACTTCATTGAGAAAAAATACCTAATCGAGTTAAGAGATTACTACTCCTTTTTCAGTTTCTCTATGTAGTAAGTCTGTAAAAGCATTCAAATAGAAGGTATATATGTATTTTAAACTTTAGCTTAGTCTAGTGTTTGGCTAAAAAAATAAAATACAGTTCTTACATCCCTTTCTGCTAGGTTCTTAGAAAGCTACTCTTGTGGTTGCATGTGTGTTGTTCTTTGGGATCTTAACTCTAGCTGATAACTTTCAGCTCTTAAATGATTGGTTGTTACCAAGTGTGGATCCTTCTTTTACTTGTCTCCCTAAGGTGCAATATTGACCATAATTTCAAACAAATAAACTTTGAGGATGTGGAACAATAAAAAGAACACTGGACTGCATGTCTGGAGACCAGGGGTCTAGCCTCAATTTTAGCCCTAACAAACCATGTGGCCTTGGACCAGAGCTTCATTTTCAAATAGCTACCAGCTCAACAAGAATTTGGGTCAAAGCAGCTTCTGACCTAATGAACGTTTGCAAAAATTTCTAATATCCATGCTTCCAAATGAGAAAGAGCTAGCAGAAAGCCTGTAAGAACAGCACTGCAAACCCATTTCAGCAAGCAAAAGAAGTGATGACGAGAAAACAATCTCATCATTTTGTTCAACTGAGCTAAAGAATCCCCGCTTATCATTGCTCCTTGTCAGTGTACAAAGACGACCTTAGTGAGTTAGCAAAAGCAAACGATTCTGAGTTAATATTTTGTTGTCTTTAAAGTTACAGAAGCATCAAATGATTTTACAGCCCACTGGGGCCAGAAAAATCACTTGGAAGCAGGGTGTACCTACGTGAGCAAGTTGTACTACATAAAGCGGCAAATGATCTCAGACAATTACAGAAACCTTTACATCTCAATCAGTACCCTGGAGACAACCCATAATGTTGGCAGATACTGCTAAAGCTGTCAACAATAAGATGTGAGGGAAACCCAAACCAGGACTTTTAACAAATTATGAGGTTCTGAAAAGGAGCAGGAACCTCTGTGGTAATGGCTTACATTACCAACACAGCTGCCTCTTCAAGCTCCCCAAGTCATAAAACACTGCCAGCGTGGAACTGAAAGAAAAACACGTGTGCGCTACAAGGAAATGGAGATTAGGAGAAATGGACTTTGCATGGGGGTGTGTACGGTGGCTGCCAAACCAGATGCGGAAGACTGGCACTCCCCTGTTGTGAAAACAGGGTCAACCATGACATGCTCGTAGGGAATGAACTCAAGTAAGCCTATTTATCTTATCCATAGATCATGGTGCCTAAAGGTGGCTGAAATTGGAACAGCTGAGCTTGAACCAGTGCTGTGGTGACTTGGGCAAGTAGCTATTTCTTTATCTGTTCAATATAGATAATAGCAGTGCCCACCATATAGGCAGGTGTGAAGAGGAGCCAAGTTAATATAGGTAAAGCTCTTCAAATAGTGCCTAGTAATTGAATACTCAATAAAAGTTAGCTATTAACGTCTGCTCCTACTGCTCCTACTAGGCAATGAGCCCTTGTCAAATAAAACAAGACCATTTTCCCAAATATTTAGCTAAAACCAGAAAGTATTATAGAATCCTGGCAAATACATTCAAGAGTTGTTATTTAGGCACAAGTCCCTGTGTTTCCACTTTGTTGATTTATTCATTTTGTTATGATTTATACAACAGATATTTATTGAGCCAGGTGCTAGGGCAGTGTGTTAATGGTTCAGATTCCAACAATGAATACCATACATAGTCTGTGAACTCAAATAGCTCACAGCCTAGTTGGTGGAAAGCAGACAGAGAATTCTGAGGAGTTATGTTTGAGCTTAAGTGGAGGGTCCTGGGGGAGTCCAAAGAGAGAGGGGGAGGAACACTCGATCCATATGGGGTGGGTGGGCAGGTATCATTTCCTAGAAGTGAAATCTGAACTAAAATGTGTGTGAGGATAAAACTGGCCAATCAAAATGGCCAGAACACCTTGGATTTCCTAGTATCATTAAAAAAGAGCCTGAAGTATATTTTGAAAGTTAATGCCTACCTTTGCTTTTTTTTTTTCTATTGATAGCTGCTTATATATCATGATTTTATGTTACTTGCTTTTTCAAAGGAAATATCACTTTTAATGACTGCAGCATATATTTATAAATGGCAATTTGCTTCATTTATACTTATGTAAAATCTTTTTGGATGCATGAAGTCCTGTCCTATAGATCCTAGGGTTGACCACTACTAACCAATAATAAGGTTCTCTAGACTTGGAAGCCTAGGACAGAACTACTCTGGGCGCTGATGTGAAATTGGGGTTTTGTTATGCCATAGTAGGGCAGGCAGTGAAGGTGCTAAATCTTATATCATTGTAAAAGGAAGGAGGAAAAGAAAGGGGAAGGAAACTTAACTGTGAGCAGATGGGATATTAATGAGAGACAATAGATGTTGTATTGTGAAAATGTTAAGATTGTCCTGCTCAATACAGCCATTGGAGGAACAAGCTAAACCACTATAAGGCAACACAGTTTGTTTCTGAATGTGGGGAAAGGTTACCTCAAAAACAGTCCCCAGCACCAAAAGGCAGAAATAAAAAATGTTGTCATGAAATTGACCATTTATTTTAACATGTACTATGAGAGACATTTTAGAAACCTCTTGAGAAATATTCAGGGAAAGTATACAAATAGTGAATAGGCTTCCTGGTCTTCAATTCAGCTTACACCCCTCCCCCCCCCCCCCCCACACACACACTTAAAAAATGAGCAACAGACTGAGGATCTACAAAGAACAGAATCCTGCCCCGCCCTAGTTCCACCCACGAAAAATAGCAAACAGTATTTTCCTCCCTTCTTATTAAGTTGTGATCCTCAAAATTCATGTTCTTAATTCAAAGAATCCCCCAAACACTTGGCAATTTAAACATTTGGTTTAAATATGTGAACAAACTAGGTTTCATTTGCTAGGAATCAAGACCATTTGGAGAAGAAATGGAAGAGAGATGCAAAGAATGTCTGACCATTCATTCCTTTTAAAACCACATTTCATTTTCTCAACAACAAAAAAACCCCGACAACCTTTTATTTTTAAATTCTCTTTCAAGGTGAAATTGTCTATGTCCAAGCCATAGCCTGGAGCAAAATTTTACAGCTAAGTAACAAACCTCTTAAAACTCAGATTTATAACAAACGCTACCCGAAAGTTAACTATAGTGGGCTCCAGAAAGGTATAACTTTTTTCATCAGTATGGAATTTGGTGAGAACACCAGCCGGACGGGACCATACTTATCCCCATACTCAGACGCCATTATTTCATTTTGTTGGGCTGTATGGCAAAGACCAGAGAGCAACTCTCCTTTCTTTACTTTATAGCCTCAGTTTGCCCAAAGGTTTCAGAGGAAAAACAAATTCTTTCAGAAGAGGCCAGTATCAGTAACAGGAGTTTTAAGTTACAACAGCCTAAGGGCAAGAAAGAAGTCCTGCCTGCTCTTAAGGAAGAAAGCACTGGAAGCACACACTTAATAAAGGCAAATTTTTAAAAAAATTTACATCTTAACCATCTTTAGATTTTTAATTTTTTTTTAGGACTTCGACAGGGTGGGGTTACTCTTTCTAGAACATCTGTTTTCTAAAAGCACACCTAGTACCACCTCATCAAGGACTGTAGATTGTAGCCTGTGACATAAGAGACTGGCTGAGACAATTTA
This sequence comes from Myotis myotis, assembly GCF_014108235.1. Classification (NCBI taxonomy): domain Eukaryota; kingdom Metazoa; phylum Chordata; class Mammalia; order Chiroptera; family Vespertilionidae; genus Myotis; species Myotis myotis. The sequence continues at coordinate 26,231,565 of NW_023416319.1, read as the reverse complement.
CCAACTTTTTGCTTAAGCCAGTGCTTCTCAAATTCTAGAATCACCTGGGGGATTTAAAAAAAATCTACCTGCCTGATTCCCAATACCAGGGATTTAGATGCAGTTAGTATGAGGTGCAGCCTGGGGGTCAGGGGATGTAAAGGCTCTTTGGTGCAGCAGTTCTCAACCTGTGGGTCGAGACCCCTTTGGGGGATGAACGACCCTTTCACAGGGGTAACCTAAGACCATCGGAAAACACATATATAATTACATATTGTTTTTGTGATTAATCACTATGCTTTAATTATGTTCAATTTGTAACAATGAAATTGGAGGTCACCACAACATGAGGAACTGTATTAAAGGGTCGCAGCAGCCCTGACTGGTTTGGCTCAGTGGATAGAGCATCGGCCTGTGGATTGAAGGGTCCCAGGTTCGATTCCAGTCAGCGGCATGTACCTTGGTTGCGGGCACATCCCCAGTGGGGCATGTGCAGGAAGCAGCTGAATCGATGTTTCTAACTCTCTATCCCTCTCCTTCTTCCTTCCTCTCTGTAAAAAATCAATAAAAAAAATAAAGTAAAGGGTCGCAGCATTAGGAAGGTTGAGAACCACTGCTCTAGTGGATTTGAATGGGAAGCCAAGACTCAGAATCTGTGCTCTCTGCCCTTCTACTAAAAGTAGGAACCATGGATCAGCAGGGCCAGCATCACCTGGAAGCTTATTAGAACAGCAGAATCTCAGGCCCCGCCCCTCTGAATCAGAATCAGTATTTTAACAGGATCTTCGGGGAATTTGTGTGCGCATTAAAGTTTGGTAAGCATTGCCCCTCAGCCATTCCAAGCCTCTTAAGAGCCTTGGAGTCAGACTTACAGGAATTCCAAAGACTCACTGAAAGCATGATCTGCTTCATGTTCCCCAAAATGAAAATAGGTAGGGAGTGTTCTTTCATCAGATGAGGAGTTGGAAGAGAACAACGGGATGGGAGTGACGAGACATGTCTCTCAAGCTTTCTGCACTCTGGACCCAGGACAGATGCAGAGCCAGGAAGTGGGACTATGGGAGGGAGGGGTAGGGAGGAGAGAGAGACAGTGGCTCAAATCAGTTATGATACATCAATCTGTTTATATTGTGCCAGTCATTAAGTATTTTTAAAACCACCTCTGTTTTTCTGTTTCGGCCCACCCGGAGCATTTCTTGTCATTGCCCGGAACATGTCAGACTCTTTCCATCACAGAGTCTTTGTACTAGGTTTCATCTTGCCCAAAATGTCCTTCTCCAAGTCACTGCATGGTCAACTACTTAAAATACAGATCTCAGCTTGTTCCCTCCACAGGAAGACGTTCCTTGATTACCCAATCTAAAGTAGCCGCCCAGAATTTCATAACATCATCCTCACTTTAATTCTCCTCATAGCACTTAGGACATCTGACAGTTTTCTTATTTGTTGGTTTGTTGTCTTTCTTCTCTCTTTAAAATTTATACTTCACGAGAATAGGGACCTTGTCTTAATCAGTGCTGTATCTGCATTTACTCACTTATTCAACACGTATTGGTTGGTTTTGGCCATCTGTTATATTCAGGTACAGTTCTAGATGCTGGGGGATAGAGTACTTTTAATAGTATCAGCCCCATGGTAACTGTTCAATAAATATTTGTTGTTGAAATAACTCACACTCTTCTACAAACATTTTTCAAAGGCCATTATAGACTATGCGAAGAGCTTTGAGTTGAAGAATTGCAAATGCAGTTTCAAGCTACAAAGTTCATATTATAATATAGAAGACAGATGTAATATACACCTAACAATAATACAGCCTCAAAAGCACTCAAGTGGCCTTCAGAACAAAAAGCTATGGGCATGAGACAAGTGAGTCAAGTGACATTCCTAGTGTACGTCACAGATAAACAGGAGGCACCAGGCATAGACATGACAGAACATTCTAGTCAGAGGACAAAGCTAAGTAAGAAACGTTAAATAAAATAAAATGGGCGCGGGTGTGATGCAGGTGTGATGTGGGTGTGGTGCAGGGTGTGATGTTAGGGATGTGATGTGGGTGTGACGTGGGTGTGGTGTGGGGGTGTGGAGTGAGAGTGTGATGTGGGTGTGGTGTGGGTGTGATGTGGATGTGATGTGGGTGTGACGTGGGTGTGATGTGGGTGTGGTGTGGGGGTGTGATGTGGGTGTGGCGTGTGTGGTGCGGGGTGTGATGTGGGTGTGGTGTGGTGTGTGATGTGGGTGTGGGGTGTGATGTGGGTGTGGGGTGTGACATGGGTGTGGGGTGTGACGTGGGTGTGGGGTGGGGTGTGACGTGGGTGTGGGGTGGGGTGTGATGTGGGTGTGACGTGGGTGTGATGTGGGTGTGGGGTGTGATGTGGGTGTGGTGTGTGATGTGGGTGTGGGGTGTGATGTGGGTGTGGGGTGTGATGTGGGTGTGGTGTGTTATGTGGGTGTGGGGTGGGGTGTGATGTGGGTGTGATGTGGGTGTGATGTGGGTGTGGTGTGGGTGTGATGTGTGTGTGGCGTGTGTGGTTCGGGGTGTGATGTGGGTGTGGGGTGTGATGTGGGTGTGGGGTGTGATGTGGGTGTGGGGTGTGATGTGGGTGTGGGGTGTGATGTGGGTGTGGGGTGTGATGTGGGTGTGATGTGGGTGTGGTGTGGGGTGTGATGTGTGTGTGATGTGGCTTGTGGTGTGGGTGTGGTGCGGGGTGTGATATGGGGTGTGGTTGGGGTGTGATGTGGGTAGAATGGTGAAGAGGTTAACAGGGCTGGAATGAAAGTTTTATTCAGGTGGAAAGTGACAGAAATGATGCTGGAAAGTCAGGGTAGGGCCCAACTGTGACAAGTGCACCACCAACTGTATTTTAATTTGGTATTCCTTCCTGGAAAATAATGTAGATGAATATATCAGGAATTTTAAAGTTATTAATTCTATTTGACTCAGTATTCCCATTTTTTAGGATTTATTTTAAGGAAATAATCAAACATCTGGACAATGATTTAAGTTTAAGAATGCTTGTGGAAAAGGGTTTACAAAATCTTTCCCCATTTCTGCATGAAAATTTGACCTTCAGTTACCTGTGAATCAGATGAGGGGGCAGGTCAAGTATGCGACAACTAGTCAACACAACTTTATAGTAAAACAGACTTGTAAGTGGTATCTAGACTAGGAGTACTATAAAGAACTGATAGGATCCATAGCATTGGGCTTCCCTGAGTATGATGCTCTTGTAACTGAATGTGTCTTTTACAAGGACTTTCAGACCTATTGGTATGGAATTTCTATAAGAACTACAGGCTTCTTTGGGGGAATAAGTCTCCTAAACCAGCACAGTTCCTGCAATTACCTGATAGTCATCCTTGCACGTGATCTGCTATGGACCCATGCAAGGACTGCTTTAGGAATGGAATGAGCATCACTGCCCTTCTAGCAAGTGATGTTGCCTGAAGTCTATACCCTTTGGAGTAGAATGGAGTCAAAATAGTCTTGAGTCTGAATGTTGAGTTGAATGTGTAATCCAGAGCTTTTTTTTTTTTTTTCCTGTTTTTTTTGTTTTGTTTTATTTTAAGCCAGAGCTTTTTAAAAACAAAACTAGGGACAAACTAAATGCCTAACAATAGAGGAATAGTTAAATATAGTTCATTCATAAAATTGAATATATATATCTCTGAAAGTGCATGTTTCTGAACAATATTTAATGTCAATGAAAATTAATGTTCATGACATATTAACTGAAAAAGAATAAATACATGGTATGTGTGTGTATATATATATATATATATATATATATATATATATATAATAAATGCTTTTTTAAAGTATATTTTTATTGATTTCAGAGAGGAAGGAAGAGAGAGAGAAAGATAGAAATATCAATGATGAGAGAGAATCATTGACTGGCTGCCTCCTGCACAATCTCCACTAGCAATCAAGCCCACAATTCGGGTATGTGCCCTTGACCAGAATCGAACCTAGGAACTTTCAGTCCGCAGGCTGACACTCTATCCACTGAGTCAAACTGGCTAGGGCCAATAAATGTTTTTATAAAACACACAAGGAGTTTCAAGAGAAGAGTACAGAAAATTAGACAAATTAGAAATCTTATATATTTTGTCATTTTGTCCCTCCTCTCTTTTCCTTGGTACAACTAATTTTCCCCACCCAAATATTTGTGATTCATGCCATTTTGGCCACCTCAGAGCTCAGTGCCCTGGCTATAGTGTTTAGCCCATGACCCAGGCCAATCCATCAGGGTATCCTACTCCATTCTCCATAGTGACTAGAGCATGTGGCTCAGGTAGAGCCAATAAGTCATTATTGGGAATCTTAAATGTACAAATACTGGGAAAAATAAATGGAAACTATTGATTTGTCTTTGTATGGAAATAGTTGCTGCCGGTGCCCAGTTCCTATGATAAGGGAGAAAGCAACAGTTACCTTTCATTCTGTGGACTGCCCAGTGCAGACAGTTGAGCAGAAGGGTTATATGGTCACACAATCTTAAAAACACTGAATAAAAAAGGAGTTTATTGAAGAACTTCCTTAATAAATATATTTGAACTAGAACAAGAAGAGGATGCAGTGTGTAGTATTTCTCAAATTTATTTAAATAACAAACTTTTTTTTTCTTTTTTGAGAAAAACTGGTAGCAAGTCTGCTAATATTTGTTCTTTTTTAAAAATATATTTTTATTGATTTCAGAGAAGAAGGGAGAGGGCAAGAGAGGTAGAAACAGCAATGATGAGAGAGAATCATTGATTGCCTCCTGCACATCCCCTACAGGGGATCGAGCCCACAACCTGGGCATGTGCCTTTGACCGGAATCAAACCTGGGACCCTTCAGTCCGCAGGACAATGCTCTATCCACTGAGCCAAACTGGCTCGGGCTAATATTTGTTCTTAGAACACAAAACAGAAATACTGCTCTGAGAATATAATAAATTAGTCTATGTGTTATTACTTTCTGCTTTGCTTCATTTTCTAATTTTTCTATGACTAAAATTGTTTAATATACATTTTAAACATAATTTATATATAATGTTCTTATGTATAAAATGCAATATTTAATATGTTGTCCACTTCTATCTGTGAAAGGACTTCTCTACTTTCAGAAATACTACTATTTCTAACATATTAACTTTTTGCCCCAGATTTAAGATCGAGAGTATATCCCCTTATACCAATGGATGCATACAAGTTTTATTTTTAATTTTAGATCTTCTTTCTTCTCTGGTTCATAACCTTGCATGAGGGCAGTTAAGTTCATCACATAATCATCATTTTAGTGTATTAGGAGAAAAGGAGTTACTTGTTACCTGTAAATTAATATCTTACTGCATTTTTTGTTTCCTGTGCAAATGTATAAATGCATATATGTGGTTTACAGACTGGTAACATATACAAATGATTTCATAACTTAATTTTAGTATTTAAACTTAATCATATGTGACAATGTGTGATTTGCATCCTTCCATACCAGCACACAGACCTCTACCACTTAAAAATTTTTTAATTACATTATTTATTTATGTATTTATTAAATTTATTGGAGTGACACTGGTTAAGATCATATAGGTTTCAAGTATGGATTTCTATGATACATGATCTCTACCACTGTTTATTTTTATTTTAAATATATTTTATTGATCTTTTACAGAGAGGAAGAGTGTGGGATAGAGAGTTAGAAACATCGATGAGAGAGAAACATCGATCAGCTGCCCCCTGCACACCCCCTACTGGGGATGTGCCCGAAACCAGGGAACATGCCCTTGACCAGAATTGAACCTGGGACCCTTCAGTCCACAGGCCCACTCTCTATCCACAGAGCCAAACTGGTTAGGGGTCTACCACTTTTTATTAACCACTCTTCTTTAGCCTAGTATGAACTGTATGGATGGAGTCACACAGATGTTAGCTATTTGACCTCATTGAACCTCTAAGTGTTTGAAGTGGAGATAACCTACCTACATGGAATATTTGCTATAAATTTAAATTAAATACTCTAGGTCATGATGGCAAACCTTTTGAGCTCGGCGTGTCAGCATTTTGAAAAACCCTAACTTAACTCTGGTGCCGTGTCACATATAGAATTTTTTGATATTTGCAACCATAGTAAAACAAAGACATATTTTTGATATTGATTTTATATATTTAAATGCCATTTAAGAAAGAAAAATCAACCCAAAAAATGAGTTCGTGTGTCACCTCTGACACACATGTCATAGGTTCGCCATCATTGCTCTAGGTAAATCACTCAATACAGTGCTGAGACAGAATGTAAATGGAAGCTTTATCATTATTACTACTAAAGGATTATTATTCTGTTACTGTTGTCACCAATGAGTAACTGGGTTATTCCCAATTTTTGCTTCAACAAAAAAGACAGTAACACACTCAGTGCACCCTTGTATGAAGATTTCTATAGAACTCCAAAAAGTTGAACTGCTGGATCAACCGTATGTCCACTTTAACTTTTGCTACCATAACCAAATTTCTTTTCAGAAAGGTGTTCCCAAAGGGCACTCTCACCAGCAGAGGGTGCTGCTTGCTGCCCGCCTTTCTGGAAAGGAAATGTGGAAGGGAAGGGAATTTAGCAGGCTCTTGAAGAATGGCGCTAAGGTATAGAAAGGCAGAAAAGAAAGGGCAGCCCATTGAGGTGTGTCAGGGGTTCTCAAGAGCATCCTTTGGTTTGATGCTTTGTGAGAAGGACTCACAGGACTCAGAAACTCTGCTATGCCAGTGTTTTACAGTAAAGGGTGCAGATTAAAATCAGCAAAGGGAAATAAGCACAAGGACAGAAGTCCAGGAAAACTAGGTGCCAGCTTCCCAGGAGAAGCTTGGAACGAACTTAATAGCTTGGAACGAACAGCAATAATATGTGATAACCCAGGTGAAATGTTGCCACTAGGAAAGCTCACCTGATTGGGGTGTCTAGGATTGTGAATGGGGGTCAGTCACAATAGACACCCAAAGCCCACTCAATTGAGCTCAGCTACCAGCTCATCACTAGAACCAAAACAGGCCTTCACCCTAAATTAGGATACCCATATATGGTCAAACTAGTATGCCAAGGCCTTAAGCATACACACAAGTGTTTCCCATAAATACAGTATGGTCCAAGGCCTCAGACATACTCATTGGTCTTTTCCATAGAATCACATGGTCTAAGTCTATTAGCAAACAAAAACAATCTTACCAGGAAGAGCATTTCAGGGGCTCAGAGGTTATCTCCCAGAAGATGGCCCAGGACTAGTCCTGAAGACATGCATTTCTTTGGAATATGCAGGGTTTGAGCAACCCAGATCTGCTGAGTTAACCCTTTCTGCCCATGCGGGAATGGCATGAGCAAAGACAGCGGGAATACATAAAGCATGATTATGGTCAAACACATACACCAGTGTGATTCAAGAGAGGGGGAGCAGTGGGAGATAAGTGGAAAGTAGTTTGGGAAAGTGTCTTCAATGCATAGAAGGGTGGGTTTGAGGACATTAATTTGCTAGTGATTTTGAAGATGAGTTGGAGTGAAAAGAGTCTAGATTCCAGGAAACCTGCTAATAAGCTATGAGATAGGAAGGCCTGAAGCAGTGTGATAGCCATGAAAATGAAAAGACCTTGTGAGAAAAACAGTGAGAAGCAGCCACAAGATTTAAAGAGTCACTGAAGACAGATGGAGGGGAAGGAAGAGTAAACGAATCTTTTAGGATTGTAAGCTCATGTGGTTAAAGACAAAAAGCCTCATCGATAGACATAAAAAGATGTCAGGACCGCCTTCAGATACATTCATATATTTAACAACTGTTTATCTAGGGTCTACTAAGTGCCACACTATTGTCTTCAAAATATAGTCCATGAAGCACCTGCACCCTATCACCTGGGGAGCTCACTGATAAAGCACATTACTCCTTCCAAGAGTAACTGAATTTAAGTTTAGTCCAGGGTTTAAAAATCTGCATTTCAACAAGCTGAAGTCTGAGATTATCACTACTTAAGTCTGAGATTCTCTGTTTCTGTCCAGAAAATCCTCTCTATTGGGGACTTAAATATCTCAAGTTGTGAACATAGGAAGGAGAAAAAAATGTATGGAAAAACAGATACTTTCTTTTATCTCCAGGCAATTCAGGGTGGGAGTCTCCAAGGGTGAGAATGAGGCTGAAACTACTATTGCATTTTACTGGTTGGAAAAAAAAATGGTACATGGGCCTTGATGTTAGAAAACAATAGCTCAGTGTTTCAGACTTGGGTATATTCAAGTGCATGGTCTAGGTATGCAATCCAGATTATGAAAAGCACAATTCTCCTTCCCTAAAAGTGACAAGGTCTTTGCTCAGCACAACCTATAATTGCTACCAAAAATATATGGCCTATATTTTGGAAATAAGCACATTAAAGAGATGCCTTTATATATAGAAAGTATAGAAACTGTTTAAATTGGAGCAACCCTTTAGACCAGTGGTTCTCAACCTTCCTAATGCCGCGACCCTTTAATACAGTTCCTCATGTTGTGGTGACCCCCAACCATAAAATTATTTTCGTTGCTATTTCATAACTGTAATGTTGCTACTGTTATGAATCATAATGTAAATATCTGATATGCAGGATGTATTTTCATTGTTACAAATTGAACATAATTAAAGCATAGTGATTAACCACAAAAACAATATGTAATTATATATGTGTTTTCCGATGGTCTTAGGCGACCCCTGTGAAAGGGTCGTTCAAGCCCCAAAGGGGTCGAGACCCACAGGTTGAGAACAGCTGCTTTAGACCATAGAATGTTTATGAAAGAGATGTTTTTTAAATGAAATTTCAGAAAAAGCAAACATTGCAAGTGACAGCTCAGAGCTCAGAATATAAGACTAATTAAATAAAAATCCAAGTATATATTTTCTTCTCTTCTAATCTCTTCACCTAGCTTTCCCCCACTTCCTCACCCCCTTTTCTCTTTTCCTAAATGAGTCCTTTCCACTATTGGGTGACAGTGGTGAAGATAGCATGTTCCAACATAATGCAACTTCCTTCACTTAATATAATGCCAATGATTTCTTTCATTAAGTTTTAGCATCCGTCTGAAAATCTGGCAAATACTATGATACATGCTATCTCCATTAAATGCATTAAAAAAACATTCAATCAGGAAATTAGTTAAATAGTCTCTAAGTAAATTACATTTAAGATGTTACATATAAAATATGATAATTCTGAGAACAAATCAAATTATGCATAATATTTTAATGTTCTGTTGAATAGAGTAAAAACATAAGCTTTAGAGGCAGACAGATATCAGCTTGATTTATGGCTCCAGATTCAGGGAAGTTATCTAGGCTTTCTGAATCCATTATTAGATTCTCATCCATTATCATTGTCTGAATGAGGCATTATCGGCATGTGAGGCAGGGTAATCTTTGTTGTGCGGGGAGGTTCTGAGCAGTGCAGGACTGGTCTCATCACCATACTCCTTCTTCTAGCTGTTTAAATATGAGTAGCATTCCTACCTCCAGCTTTGAGACAACCAAATGTCCCTACAAATGTGCAAACGCCCTCAAAGAAGATAGGGACACTCCTATTTCAGAACAAATGCACTAAATGGATCACAATTACAGGCAAAAGTAGGTTTATAGTTGTGAGTACACAAAACACAGTTTATTTGTGTACTATTATTTATTAATTATTGTATTGTTTTCTGTAGAAAAACTGTACACCTACCTTTGTCCCACCCCGTAACACCTCTTTGAGTTGGGAGCATTTTCCTGAAACTTTTGCGTTAACAAAGAGGCAGTTAAGAGAATGTAGTGAGGTCATTTCAGACCTGGGCTTAATCCCAGCCCTGTCAATACAAGATGCATGTAGCGAACTGCTTAATCTAAGTGTAAGCATCTCATCTATAAAATTACAACAGAGCAATACCGGCCTCAGAGGATTGTTGTGAGAGGTGCAGAGTGAGCACTCAGTCAAGTCAGCCCTAGTTGCTGCAATCATTCTTGTTATTAAAGCCAGATGCCTGCCTGAGAATAAGGAGAGGGGAGGTGGCAAGGAAATCAGATACCTTAACAAGTTTTTCAAATACAGAAACATTGGAAATAAAGAGTAGCTGGAGAGTGCAGAGTTGTAAGCATCCTGCCCTGCCAAGATAGGGAGGTGCTGTGTATATTTGAAGGCAGAGGGGAGACAGATAATGGTGAAAATGTGGCTGAGATTCAAGAGGGTAGAAAGGATGGATCCATGAGGCCATGTGATGAGGAAGCCCGTGGGCTTGAGCACACAGGGAGAAAGATTACTGGCATTCCACTGTGGCTTTTCCAAACTCGAAGCTGTGTTTATGTGTTCATAGAGTTTGCCCAATTTCATTGGTATTTTCACGGGATTCTACACTTTATTAGCACCTCACTCTCAAAGTGATAGCCAGCCATCAACAGAGCTGTTTTAATGTTACCAAACTCAAGAAAAAAGAATCTGGAATTAAGAGTGTGCCGGTTAAATAAGGGAGACCAATATAATAGGAAGAGAAGCAACTTCTTCCCTACATGTTCCTGGCAATAGATCTTGGCCTCAGAGCTCTGATACCTGATAGCATTTCAAGGGCCACTTTTACATTTTTTAAAATATTGTTTTCAATGATTTTTTTTAAACCCTCAGTTGCCCATTCTATTCTCCTCTACCTTCTGTATATACTACTAAAAAACCTTTTCATATCTGATTTGTTTCAATGTCCCTTCAGTTCCTAATCTCACCTTCTTATGCCAAAAAGAATTTGCCAACACAATTATTTTCAAATGTTCCTTCACATGAACTGCAGAGATTCATTCCATATTCTCTGTGATGACCCAGTAATCAGAAAAAAATGCAGTCTCTGGCTTCTAGGAGGTAACACTGCCTAGTGGTATCATTATAGGTCATGTTTCAAAAATTAAAAAAATAAAGGAAAATGAAGTTTGAAGAATATAGTGCTATATTAAAGCTGTTCAAGAAGTGACTTGCCCTGAACAGTGTACTCAGTAGTTAGAGCACAGGCCCTTGCACTGAAGCATTGTAGGTTCAATTCCTGGCCAAGGGCACATCCCTGGGTTGTAGGTTTGACCCCCAACACCCATTGGGGTGCGTGCAGGAGGCAACCAATTGATATACCTCTCTTACATTGACCTCTCTCTCTCTCTCTCTCTCTCTCTCTCTCTCTCTCTCTCTCCTCTGTCCTCTCTCCTCTCTCTCCCCCTCCCTCATTCTCTTCCACTCTGTCTAAAAATCAATTGGGAAAAATATCTTTGGATGAGGATTAACCAAAACAAACAAACAAACAAACAAGCAAAAAAAGAAGTGACTGAAAGGTTAAAAATAGCTATGGAATGCCAACTCTTCATAATGCGTCCTCCACAGGACACTGCTCTTCGCAGACGCTCTCTAAATCCAGGGTTTCATGACATCAGAGACTCTGCCTACCCTACTCCTCTTCACAATGCACCCTGCACCATTTTATCATTTCCTACCCAGCTTACCTAAGGATGTTATGCATGTTTAATGTGATTAAACATTAATATCTCACAGAACTGGTGTTCTGAAGACCAGTGTGGTGAAGGACCAGAATTAATTTGTTTGTTTTTGTTTTAGTTGTTTTACTGTTTCTCGTTTTAAAAACTTCTAATCAATTGATGGCTAAGATTTTTGCTAAATGCAAAAGCATATGTTTGGATGTCATGGCAATGTAAAGTTACTATGAAAGTTTCCAAACACAAAATATCTCAATTGTCTTGTCATAGCTTGGTAGCAAGCAGTTTTCAGGTGGGCATTGGTCCATGAACCATACTGAGAAGCAGCTCAGTCATTCATTGTGTACCACCCTTAACCTGGGTGGAATGTGTATCACTAGGAAGAAGAAAATGGAGTAAATACCGCCCCCCACCCCCAAATGACATATTGAAAGTAGCACGCCTTTATCTTGAGGAATGTCCATGAAAGTTACTTTCTAAATCAATAATCTTATAATATTTTAAAGCAGAAGTCTGGATAAAATATAAATCACCTTCCTAAATTCTTTTTCAAGAACACACCTTCAACATAAATCATGTCCCCATACTGTATTTATTTATTTATTTTTTAAAAAACACTCTTTTGTTGCTAATCCTCATCTGAGGATATTTTTCATTTGATTTTTAGAGAAAGTGGAAGGGAGCAGGAGAGACAGAGAGAGAAACATCAATGTGAGAGAGACATAGCTATTGGTTGCCTCCTGCTTCTGCCCAGTCCAGGGACAAGAATCAAGCCTGCAACCAAGGTATGTGCCCTTGACTGGAATCAAACCCGGGACCCTTCAGTCCATGAGCCAACACTCTATCCACTGAGCCAAACCAGCTAGGGCAAATATAGGTATTTAGCAATAATGAAAAGATGGTCAAAGTCTTTCTTTTATCTATTTTCTTTAAAAATGCATAAATGGAGTTGAGAAGTAAGAGACACCAGTTCTCTATTCTTTGTTTGCCAGGGTACTGATGTTCATAAAACATACAAGTCCAAAGCATGGTTAAACAAGCCAATGTGTTCCTTAAGTAGCAAGGTGTGCTGAATTCAAATTAAACCTTTTTTGAACAGCTCTCTCTCTCTCAATCACTCTCTCCCTCTCTCCACAAAAGGTCAGAATGCAATAATAGTATGACCTTTTTATTTTGAGCAATTAACTTGCTATAGCATAATTGAAATTCAAATTCTTGATTTAACTCCAAACAAGCATGTCAACAAAATTACATTTTCCTATCAATGTCATTAAATGATGGATAACTATTATTTTAAAAAGAACAGAAGAATGGTACAGTGTGACCTACACTAACAACTACAATTTAGGAATTGTTCCATGTCTAGGGCTGTCTCTTAAATAGTAATACTCAGAATCTGTTCTCAGAAAAACCAACTAATAGGGCAAAAAGTGGGTGCCTATCACCCCGAGGAATTACCACCATGAAGACCAAAAATGACAGGAATAAGGATGACAACAGGAATGATGGTGATAAAGGTGACCGCAGAAATGACAGTGATGACAGTGATGGAGAGGAAGACGGTGAAGGATGATGATAGGGATGACAGTGATGATGGGGATTCAGAGATAATAACAGACAATAACAGCAGCATCTAAACCTTACTTCTCCCAGCAAGGACTGGAGGCTTTGTCTGCATCACCCCATTTAATTCCCATGAACTTCCTGTGAGGGAGGCACTGCCACTGTTTCACAGCTGGGGATTTCAGGGTCAGAGAGGGCCAGTATATATAGCTGCCAAGTTCATACAGCTCTCCAGTGCAGGAGCTGGGATATACCCAAAGTTCTGCCTGGCCTAGACCATATACTTTTGCTTATTAATCTATGCCACCATCCACTATGTAATAATGTCTAGGGATTCATAATGCATGTCTGCTGAATGCATGCATGGATTCTTACAAGGCCATGTAGTCCACTACCTATTACAGATGGATTAATGTTTATTCTAGTTAGATTTTCATCTGGTTTCTTTTTAAAAGACTTACAAATAGGAAAACTTGACAATCAGGTTCTTTGTGGAGTGAGGTCCACTATCAATAAAGACTTTAACATCTATTCCAAGATGGCTTTCATATCATCACTCTGACATTAAAAAAATTTTACTTTCTCCCACCTAAACACATTCCTTGTTTTCTAATGTCTGCCTTCAGTGCCACAGCTCTCCTAGTCTCCAAGATTTTTAGGCTTGAAACTATGAGGCCTAACTATGAGGCCCTGACATCCCTCTTATTCTTTCTACCCAATCAGTTTTTGATACTTGGCAAAATATCTTCAGCATTTCTTTTAAATTCATCATTTCCTATCTACTCTCACTCCCTTTGTGCCAGTATTTCATTACCTTAGTCCCAGTTGTTGGTTTTACCAGCATGGCTGGGTTAAATCATACCAAATGGTTCCTCACCGCCTATCATTTCAATTTCAAATATTTCACTCTGTTACTAACTATCCCTTTACATGCAACCCCACTTTACCCAACTTTATCTGCCTTTAGTCATCAAAGCATGTCTTGGAAGCTTGGTATCCTTGAGGGTTTGCTACTGTCCCCCCAGATAAAGAATAAACTCACAGTACGCAGGGCCTATTCATCCTCAATTCACCTTTCCAGCTTGAAGTCCCTAATTACCCCCCATCAACTACCTTTTGTGGTAACACTTCTGTTACTCTGAACCAACTTAAAATTTTCATGTGCTCTTCTCCCTTGCAGTCCCTTCTCTGATTGCTCAGTCACACTTCTCTATTAAGACCCAGACAAAAAAAAGCAAAAGGAGTTCATTACCACCAAACCAGTATGACATGAAATGTTAAATGGTCTTTAAGAAGAAGGAGAAAGAGATTAAAAATATGAAACATAAAATGGCAATAAATACATATCTATCAACAATTAAATCTAAACAATAAAGTAAATGAACAAGCAGAACAAAAACATACTCATAGATACAGTTGGGAGGGAAGTGGGGCATGAGTGAAAAAGTTGAAAGGATTAAGAAGTACATATTGGTTATTATAGAATAGTCACTGGGATGTAAAGTACAGGCATAGAGAATATAGTCAATAATATTCTAATAGCTCTCTGTAGTGTCAGATGGGTTCTAGATTTATCAGGATGACCACTTAGTTATATAATGTCTAATCACTATGGTATACACCTGAAACATGTAATATTGTATGTCAACTGTAATTTAAAAATAAAAAATATAAAACATAATGAAAAAAGAAAAAATATTTATTTTTAAAACTTGTATGCCACATTCTTTTTAATATATTTTTGCATCTTATTAACTTTTTGCATAATCATACATTCATCAAGTCTTCACCCATAATTTAATCTCCTCTCCTCTTAAGTTTATGATTAGTCAGTCTTGATCCATTATATTCTTACTAGAAGCCCGTGGCAGGAAGATTCCTGCAAGAATAGGGCTTCCTCGGGCCTATTCCTGCAAGAATAGGGCTTCCTGCTGCCTCATTCCCTCCTGTCTCTGCTCCCTCAGCTCCGCTCCCATCTCTTCTGCCTCGGCTCCACTCCCATCTCTGCTGCCTCGGCTCCCTCCCTTCTCCGCTGCTTTGCTCCCTTCTGCAGCACTTGGCTTCCTTCTATGCACTCTTCAGTCTTCGCTCCGTGCCTGCATATGCAAATTAACTTCCATCTTTGTTGGGTTAATTTGCATACTCATCCTGATTGGCTGGTAGGCACAGCAGCATGACACCAATTTGCATATTTCTCTTTTATTTGCATTTTTCCATTGTACTTGCCAGAACTTCATCTAATATCTGAAAGCTTATTTTCCTATTTAATAACATATTTTGAATTTTAATTCTACCCTTGAAAGCATTAGAAATGACATCTCTTACAGGAACTTTAAATCTGGTAAGCATATTCTGAGTTCCATTTCTTGGGTCATCAATTAAGTACAAGTTCTTTGACTTAGCTGTGGGCTGAATTTGATAGGTTCTTCAAAGTTGATACTTAACTACTGATAATTATCCTTTAAGGGAAACCTTTAATAAAATTCTACTTTTCTAAGATTCTTATGAGACTTTAGTCAAATTCCTATTTCCCTGAGGTTTAGGGAACCTTTAGTCAAATTAACACTTTTTAAGATTCTTATGGAAATGAAATCAGTATTATTCATTCTTCTGCCTTGTGTATGTGTGGTGGGGGGAAGGTTAGGAGGGACATGTTAGAAAATAGAACTTATATTGGTCTGGTATCATATTATTTTTATAAAGATTTGACTGGTAACATCCAAATATTTAATGTTTTAGTTGATTGAAATTAATTCATTTCCACAATTCGTTCTATTTTCCTTTCAATTCTGTCATTTTTGTATTTTGGGTTCTACTGTTAGGTGTGTGTATATATTTATAATTGTTATTATATCTTCCTGGTATTGACCCTTTTATCATCATGAAATATCCCTCTTTCTCTTTAGCAATATATCTTGTTTTAAAGTCTATTTTTGTCTGATAGTGTTATAACTACTACAGGTTTCCTATAGCTACTGTTTATATAATATGTCTTCTTCATTTACTTACTTAGAAAAGATTTTTGTCTTTGAATCTAACTGGTGTCTCTATAGACAGTATATAGTTAAATCTTGCTTTTTAAAAACACTACACCAATCTCTGCCTTTCGACTGAGATGTGTGGACCATTCACATTTAATTAACATGGTTTGATTTACATCTTCCATATTAGTATTTGTGTTTTATATGTATCCTATCTTTTTTTATTCTATTCCTCCTTTAATGCCTTTTTGTGTTAAGTATATTTTTAGTGTACTATTTTAACCCCTGTGTTGATTTTTAAAATTATTTCATTTGGAGTTATTTTCTTAATGGGTACTGTAGGGAATTATAATATCCATTCTGACTTATCACAATCAACTTTAGACAAATTAATTGCATTGAAATACAAAATAATTATCTCCTTTATAGTTCCATTCCATTCTCATTCCTTGTGTATTACTGTCATATAAATAATATATATATGCATGTGTACATACATATGTAAATGCAACAACACAGTATTATAATTTCTCTATAGAATATTGTCATTTTAAGAAGTTATCAGAAGAAATAATAAAAATATACTTAGAGAGCCTTTTATATTAACCATTTTATATTTATATTAACCTTTTATATTTACCATTTCCAGTATTTTTCATTACTTTCTGTGAATTTGAGTTATCTTCTACTGTCACTTCCTTTCAGCCTAAAGACTTCCTATGGTATTCTTGTAAGACAGGTCTGCTAACAATGAGTTTGCTCAGTTTTGTTTTTTAAAAATCTGGATGATTATATTCCATCTTCATTTTTGAAGACTAGTTTTGCTGGAAATATGAATATGATTATTGTTTGGAGTTTTTTTGTTTTTTTTTTTTAGCATTTTGAATATGTCATTCAATTGCTTTCTGGACTTCATTCTTTCAAATGAGAAGTCAGTCATTAACTGCATCAATTCCTCTCCATGTCATGAGCTATTTCTCATCTGCTGCTTTCAAGATTTTCTCTTTTTCTTTGGCTTTCAGCAGTTTGACTATAATGTAGATGGTTTTGTGTTTATTCTTCATAGGATTCATCAAGTTTCTTGGATCTATGGAGTAATGTTGATTTTCAAATTTGGGGTGTTTTTGATCATTATTCCATCAAACTTTTTTTTCCCCTTCTGCTGACTTCTCTCTTTCCTCTTCCTTTGGGACTCATATTACATGTATGTTGCTATTCTTGATGTTGTCTAGATCTCTAAGGTTCTTCTCATTTTTTCTTGTCTTTTTTTTTTCTGCATTCTTCATATTGTATATGTATAATTTCCACTGACCACCCTCAAGTTCTTTGATTCTTTCTCCTGCCATCTTAAACTGCTCTTGAGCCACTGTAGTGATTTTTTTCATTTCAGTTCCTGTATTTTAACTTCAAAATTTCCTTTTGAATTCTTTATAATTTCCATCTGCTTATTGCGATTTATTACTTGTTGATTTATATTGTCATAATTTCCTTTAATTATTTAAAACTGATTTTATTTAGATGCTTTGAAGTCTTTGTCTATTAAATCCAACATCTGGGGATACTCAGAGACAGTTTCTATTGACTGCTATTTTCCTTACTCACACTTTCCAATCATTTTTAATTTTTTTTGTTAAAAACTGAACACTTTATATAATATATTGCAGCAACTCTGGGTTCTGCTTCCTCTCCCTGCTGGTGGTGGTTGTTGGTTTTTATTGTTGTTGTTTGTTTTTTATGTAGCAACTTGCCTGGGATCAATCTGTGAAATCGGTCTCTTCATGGTGTGCAGCCATTAATGTCCCCGCTAGGTTTTCTTTCTTTTTTATTCTTGTTTTAATTTTTAAACCTAGATTTCCAGGGATCACACTTGTTTGCGACTGTGTAGTTTAATGGTCAGTCAATAATTGGACTGAGGTTGTGTTCAAACATCTTGAGCTAGTAAAGCTTCCATCTTCTGAAGGATAGATCCAACTTCAACAGTGTTTTAAGCATAAAGCTTCTCAGGTCATTGTATGCCTTTGGTTGATTCTAAAGAATTTGGTTGTTTTTTCAGTTTTGTCTAGTTTTATAATTTTTTTGGGGGGAAGAGGATTTCCCAAGCTCCTTCCTTGGTCATAACCGAAAGTCCTTAAAATCAGGATTTTGACTTTTTGTCTGTATTCCAGGGCTTAACTACAGTAGACTTGTACTAAATGCTGGCAAAATTTCACTTTATAATTTCCTTTTAATTAATATGGATACATTTCCTAAAGACTCCATGGAAAATTTTCTGTTAACTATAATTTTTCTAACTGATGGCTACTAATTCCACAGGTTCCCTAAATGTCATATGATGCACATCATAGAACTTGCTTATTTGAAAACGTTTAGTTTTTCCTGCTTTAATTGAGATATAATTGAAATATAACATTGTGTAAGTTTAAGGTGTATGACAATGATTTGCTACATACATACATATATGTATGTGTGTGTGTGTATATATATATATATATATATATATATATATATATATCTTCATATATATCTTGAAAAGTAATCATGTTGGTACTCTTTATTTCTTCTCTTATTCCAGTTGTGTTTTTTTTATATTTCTGTTTCTCAAAGGCCAAATACAAATTTTCTTTACAAATTCTGGGTCTTTGCTGCTTCTCTTTGTTCATAACACTTTGTTCCTGCTAATCAATAACTTCATATTACATAATAAAAAACCCTTTATATTTTATCCTGTGCATGCAACTTTACTATAATTAAGAAAAATAACCTCATAAATAATCTTCTTTTAGATTACCTAATTTTGCAAGTTAACAATCAAGTGAATATAATAGAGATAACTAGAGCATTGCCATCACAATAAGTATTATTTTCTTTATTATTTTATCCAAAGTTATATAGCCTTAATTACATCTTATTGAAGGTACTCTTGTGAATAACATTCAATTTCTTATACTTCACAACCCTGAAAAGTCATGTCTTGATAACATATATGTCAGCTACAACTTATATCAAGATTTGACAAGCTGAGAACTCAAAGCAAATTTTTATTAGAATTATTAAATTGGCCCTTGTTGGTTTTGCTCAGTGATTAGAGCATCATGAATTTGATACCCAGTCAAGGGCACATACCTGGGTGTAGGCTCAATCCCCAGCCCAGGTCGGAGTGCATTTGGGAGGCAACCAGTCGATGTCTCTCTCTCACATCAATATTTTTCTCTCTCTCCTCCTTCCCAGCTTCCCGTCCTTTCCACTCTCTGAAAATCAATGGAAAAATAGCCTCAGTTGAGGATTAAAAAAAGAGAGAGAATTATTAATCAAAAGCATGAATAACTAGACGTTCATAAGGGTTCTTAGTGATAGCTTTTTTAAATCTCAACAGCTATCACGGCAACTATTAGGATATTTAACCATTTTCAAAGTTCTAAATCTTTAATATAGTGACAAATCTTCTTCAAAAGCATAGGCTTCCCTCTTGAGAAATGCACTTCACATATGTTCTGAGTATTCACTGATAAAACACAGTAACAAATTTAGAAGGTAGCATTTGATATTTAAATGTGCATATTTGTACTTTCCTACTACTGCCAACCGTCACTTTCTATGGAAATGTGGGATGTGGAATGGGGACAGAGAAGATAGAAACATTCCTAAACACCGTCCACATTCAATCTCTTTTTCCATAAAAGCTTTTAATAACAGGAGAAAAAGAATGTATGAGTTTGGTCTCATTTTGTCTCTCTCCTCCCACTAGTATTTACTTCAAAAGACACTAATGAGAAGTGAAAATGTCGAAAGGTAGACAGAAAAATGGAAGAAGAAAAAGAACAAAGTGTTTGGATAATACATAGAGCAGATAATGAGCCCATAAATAATTTATTTCTAAACATTACTTTTCTAATCTTTCCATCAATCACTCTTTCATTAGTAACTGAAGATAGAGACTAATAGCACACCTTTAAAGTTATTATATCTTAATTTCTTTAAAGTTGAACTGCAAGACAGAAAAGGAGGAAAAAAATAAACAGGGCAAATAAAGCATGGCAAAAATTTTTAAATGGCCAGTTGAGGTATATCTCTCTATATTTAGGTCTTTAATTTCTCTTGGCAATGGTACAAAGGTTTCAGTGTCTATATCTTACACACAGTGAGATTTATCCCTATGCATTTCTTATTACTTGTTCATGGGTCACAAGACTCAATATTATTAAGATGTCAGTTCTCCCCAAAATTGATCTATAGATTTAACAAAATCCCAATAAAAATCACAGCAAGTTTTCTTGAGGAAATTGAAAAGCTGAATCTGAAATTCATATGAAAAGGCAAAGAACTTAGAAATGACAAAACAATTTCAAAAAGGAAGAACAAAGCTGGAGGAATAAAACGACATGCTTTCAAGATTTATTTTAAAGCTATGGTGATAAAGACAATGTGGCATTGGTGTAAAGACAGATAATTAAGTCAATGAAACACAAGAGGGGGTCCAGAAGTCAACTCACACATTTATGAACAATTGATTTTTTGACAACGGTACAAAGGCAAGTCCATAAAGAAGGAATAGTCAGTTCAGTGAATTGTTCCGGAACCACTGGATATTCATATGCATAATATGAACTTGGTTCCATAAATTCACTAGATATAATAACTCAAAATGGATTGTAGGATTAATATAGAACTTAAACTCTATAAAACTTCTTGAAATAAAGTTTGAGAAAAAACTTTGTGCTATAATCATAAAAGAATAAATTCACATATTCTCTCCTTCAACATTAACAATTTCTACTCTTCAAAAGATACTGTTAAGGAAAGGAAAAGATAGCCAAAGGGTGAGAAAAATATTTGCAAAGCATATACTTAATGACGGATTTGAATCTAAAATATGTATAAAGAGCTCTCAAGACTCAAAAATAAGAAAAGAAGCAACCAAATAAAAAATACACAGATTTGGAGAGACACTTTGCCAAAGCAGATATACAGATGGCAAATAAACACATGAGAAGATGCTCCACAGCATTAGTCATTAGGCAAATGTAAATTAAAACCACAATGAGATACTGCTATATACCTATTAAATGGCTAATGAAAAAGACTAATTATGCTGTGGGTTGGCAAGA
Source organism: Myotis myotis (assembly GCF_014108235.1). NCBI lineage: Eukaryota > Metazoa > Chordata > Mammalia > Chiroptera > Vespertilionidae > Myotis > Myotis myotis. Next base: position 26,210,459 of record NW_023416319.1, on the reverse strand, counting down.
TGGTAGAGAACCTGGAACTGCTGGTGTGAGTGTAAAATGGTATAACCATTTGGGAAACAATTAGACAATTTCTTAAAAAAGTAAGCATATGTCTCACACATAATCAGCCATTTTACTCCTAGGTGTTTGCCTAAGAGAAAAGGAAATACATGTTTATGCAAAGACTTGCACACAAATGGTCAAAGCAGTTTGTTACAGCCCCAAACTGGAAACAACCCAAGTATCCACAACAGATGAGTAGATAAACACACTGTTGTATATTTATACAGGGAATACTCTATCATTGATAAAAAAAGGAATGAACTATTGATACCTGCAAAAATGCAGATGACTTTCAAAACAATTATGCAGAGTGAAAGAAGACAAAAAGTTGTATATACTGTATGTTTCCATTTACATAAAATTCTAGATGAGGTAAATGTTATCTAGAGAGACAGAAAGCAGATCAGCGGTTGCCTGCGGATGCCAGGGATGAATGGTGGTAGGAGAAATAAATTACAGAATCAGAGGACATTTGGAGGTGGGGTTATGAATATGCACATGATCTTAAGTGGTTTCATGGATGTATGCATATAGAAAATTTAACATATTACAAATAAGTGTAGATTATTGTATGTCTAATATACCTCAATAAAGTAGTTTAAGAAAAAAAAAAAGGCCAGCCCCACTAGATTGGTTCAGTGGTTGAGCACTGACCTATGAACAGGAGGTCACGGTTTGATTCCCAGTTAGGGCACATGCCCGGGTTGTGGGCTTGATCCCCAGTGTGGGGCATGCAGAAGGCAGTTGATCAATGATTTTCTCTCATCATTAATGTTTCTCTTTCTTCTCCTCCCTTCCTCTCTGATATCAATAAAAAATATATTTTAAAAAAATGGCCAAATGTTACCTATTAAGAACTTCAAATAGTTAACTATAAAGAAAAGACCAATAAATAAATGAGAGGAAATAAAATATAATATTAAAATATGAGAAAGCAGAATGAACAATGAAATAAATGAGAAGAAAGAGAGGTTAGAGGCTAAGAGAGCAGAAGTACCAGAAGCCAAATTTTCCGAAATTACTATCCAGCAATGAGTGTGCCACATTCTTTTGTAAAAGCAGAAAACGAAGTAATTTGGCCTCAATTAAAATATTTGAGAGAGGAATCTGGTTCATAGTTGTGAATGGCAAAGCTGATAACATTTAAAATGAAGTGTATGCATTTGAATATTTAGAAGACCTTTTAAAAATATTCTTTGTAGTCAGCTCAGACTGCATGGCCTCTTTTAAATTGTGATGTGCTCTTCAGAACAGACAAGTGATTAAAGTGAGGATCATTATCTGTAGTAAGATACACTGTACACAGCGGTCCTGCCTTGAAATCCAACAGTTCCCTAGTCCTGCTCCCAATTCCATTATGGACCTGAACTCAGCTTGAGAGCAAATTATTTGCCTTTTTAATATCTTCTAATTTAAAAATGAGAAAAGAGAGCCCCATGTTCTATATGAAGAGAGGTCAATTAGGGTTTTCAATACTTTCAGTTCCCTGGAGATAGTCACTGGCCAGGTAAAGTTATTAATTTGCCTTTGTCATTGCTGTTTCATAATGGAAATGTTAAGTGTCCTCTTACTCTCATTGGTTCTAAGAAGAATGCTTTTGTCTGTTCAGAAAAAGAAAGAAAGAAATCAATTCTCCAGTACACTGACTGATTACCTATGCATTTCAATGGCACTTTATCACCATGGCACCCAGGTCCTCGGACCCTGGCAATAAATTGGGAACAAGAACATCAAAACCACAGCTCTGTGTGATGAGGCCAGAATGAATTCTAGGACATGAGTCTTTTGAAGATGTTCCCTTTGTGCAAACAAGTAAAAGGCCAAAATGGATGTGGAGTATATGGTTCCCAAGGTGACTCAAATTGAAACTTAATAGCAAGGACCTCATCAATTTGAGTTACCCATTTTCTCACAAAAACAGATAACCTCTTTGCATAGAAGGACCACATCAATGCATCAGTCCTGTCGAAGAGATGCTCTTGTCAGCAAATTCAACCAAACAGCCATGTCTGTGTATCTGTAAGGCGCAGTTCATCATCTGAGATTTTAAGTCAATCTGTTTGTATTCTAGAGCTTTTTCTACATCAGAGCAAATATTGAGATTGTCATTTCTTGTGAGACAAGAAGGTAAATTCAAAAGGCTGGCCTTGATTGAACTGTAAACTTTTTTATGAATTACTGATTTTTTTTTTAAATTGAGCAACTGAAGGTAAGATATTGCTAGAAGATTGTCCATTGTATAGCTAGAGACACCAGCTATATTGGAAAACTGGCTAAAATAACATGAAAAGGTTCTTAAAACTCTTATTTTTTATTTATTTATTTATTTAAAAAACATTTTTATTGAGTTCAGAGAAGAAGGGAGATAGAGAGAGAGAGACAGAAACATCAATGATGAGAGAGAATCATTGATCATCTGCCTCCTGCATACCCTCTACTAGGGATCAAGCTTGCAAACCCAGCATGTGCCCTAAACTGGAGTTAAACCATGACCTCCTGTTCATAGATCTACTCTCAACCACTGAACCACTCTGGCCGGACTTAAAACTCTTTTAAAAATAAACTTTCTGCATAGATTTTTGGCTTGATTTTACATTGGGGAAAAAAACAAAACTATGTTGCAAAATGCTAATTTCAACTTGTTCACTTAATAGTCAACCAAAGGACATGATTTAAGCTGATTTTGGAGCAAGCTGTAGCAAAATATTTACCTTTTAGAAACTGAATCAGTGAAATTATATTGCAGTGCCTCAGGTAATTCTCCAAGATGTTATCTTAAGTTTGTTAAATGTCAAACAATCTGAAGTTGTTTTAAAGAAGCACATGAAGTATGTAGTTACTTTAATTGTAGCTAATTCTCTATTGAACAATTTTCAATTGAAAGATTGTCTTTATACTCATCTCTGAATTTTTTAAGCTCATGAGTAGAAACTCCTACAATCTTTACCTAAAAAAAACTATATGCACATGCAAAGTGAACATTAGTCACTACTATGACAATAAATTACCACACTGGATCAGATAATACAGAAAGTTGTTTATTTTTTTAACATTAAGAATTCTGATTATTTGCAAATGCAAACATGCTTTTTGCAGGAATAATGTGTTCTAGTCCTCCTAAAAATAACTTTATGGACTGCCAGTTATAATAAAAACCTACTTAAAACTATGACGTATTTATTTTGTTTATCTTTTATTTATGTTGACGCACAGGCTATTCAAAAACTTCCGAATTCTAAGGCTGTACAACATAGCATCAAAATATTAATCTTGTCATATCTAAAACTGGGATTTTTTAAAAAATTTAAAGTTTTGTTTTTCTTGTAAAATTTCTTGAAGTGACCACAGGTACATAATTAAGCCACAGCATACAAATCACCTGAGAGCTTTAACAGATAAAAACCTAAGAAGGAGGGGAAAAACAACCCAAACCTTGGGGCATTTCAGAACCTTATCAGAAATATCTTCCTTTGTTAGGGCCTAAAATGGACTGAAATGGACCCCATTCCAGCAGTTACCACTGTATCTCTCTCTTTTTTAAAAAAAATATTTTTATTGATTTCAGAAAGGAAGGGAGAGGGGAGAGATAGAAACATCAATGATGAGAATCATCGATTGGCTGCCTCCTCCACCTCCCGCCCCCCGCCCTTACTGGGGATTGAGGTCACAACCCGGGCATGTGCCCTGACTGGGAATCAAACGATGACCTCCTGGTTCATAGGCCAATGCTCAACCACTGAGCCACACCATCCAGGCCAGCTATTATCTTTATAAGATGGAGTATATAATACATTTGCTCTTACTACCTCACGGTGATTGTGTCAAAATAAATGGACTTCACTTAAGTGAATGGGGTATACTTAAAGGAAGGAAAATCAAAAGGGGTTTTGTGGGGGATGAGAAAAAGGGGAAATTTGGGATGAAAGAAGAGAATGTTAAAATGACTATAAGAGAGGGCAGTCTGTGTGTATAAGGGGGGAGGAAAAGGGGAAGGAATATAAAAACTTGGTTTGGGGTTAGCCTCACTGACAAAGAAATTCAAGATGAAGGGCAACAGGAGTGGAAATGAGAGAGTGTAGATATGTGTATCTCAGCATTTTTTCTTTTGGTTCAGGATTTAATGAGTGTCAGTTTCAAGAGGGAATTTTGAAAGAAAGAAAGGAAGAAGGAGCATATTTGAAAACTGGAGCAGGATAGAGGAAAGCTGTTTGAAAAAGTTGCGGTGGGGGTTGCAGGAGACAAAAAGGGGAGGAAGTCGAACATTTTAACTTGTCTGTTCTGCCTTCCATATGGGTTGCAGAAGGCAAAGGGGACAGAAGGAAGAGGGGAGAGAACAGTTATGCACCTTCTGGAAGGAGAAAAGTAGCTCAGAAGGAAACTTTAAAAGGAAAACGATTTGAAATTATCTATCTATGAAAGGAGGGGAGCAATTGCTCAATAGTCAGAGTGACTATAGACTTGCATGTAAGCATCGAAAGCAATAATTAAAACCTCTGGAATGAAGGAATTGGTAGGATTTTTAAATTGTAGAGCTGAAGTTATTATATTATGAGCAAAGGATCCAGAACTTCCAAGAGAACTATTTAGAATTTCATTATTCTGGGAAAGGCTAACCTTCGAGAATGGGGTAGGAGAAGGAAGGCTCTGTGGCTGACTGTTCTTCAGACGCTGAAATGCAGAAAAAACCGCCTGTTTGGCTTTTGGAGTAGAGAATCTTAACTTGAACCAGAATTTGAGAAAGGGAGACAGGATGCTTTTGAGAATTTGATGAAACTATAAACCCTTTCCCAAGAGAAATGCATAGACATCTTCACACAATTTCAAAGACTTTAGAGGCTGTCTGTGATCAGGTGCCACATCCTTTTGCCACACACAACACACAACAAACTGGATTCCTTTTAAAAAACACTTCATTTCATGGAAGACAAAGGTTAAAGCTGCAATAGGGAAATACGTGCTGAACAAAAAGTGGTAGTTGTAATTCAAGAAAGCACTTCCCTATGGTGTGCAGCCAGGGATGGTTCCAAGTTTGAGAACTACACCTTACCTAGTGTCTTTTCAGAGGGAGACTCTGGAACTTTTGTGGGAGTACAGACATAGCTCTGGAGATGGCCAAAGGGGCAGGGCATTCTAAAAGGGAGGTAAGAATAGGTATACTAACGGTTGAGAACCTCATATCGAACGTATTGCTTCCCTGGGAAACATATCAAAATGAAAATGAAAGGAAAGAGAAAAGAGAATGGGCCTATAGCATGGGCCCCAGTGAGAATGAATTTTATTGGTAGCAGCAACAAAGGTTGGGGGAGGCTATGAAATCTGAAGTAAATGAAAAATGAGTAAAATTAATTTGAAAAAGTGAGTTCAGAGTTGTTTTGGAAGACAAACTGAATTTGTTGAAAATATTGGAGAAATACACTTAAATTAAAAAGCAACCATATAGATAATTGACTCAAATCAGTTCCCTGGAAGCAGAGGGGCTAGATGGAAGCAGCACAGAATTAGCTTATTTTCATGTCTTAGTGTTTTAAGGTGAAAGAAGATGACAACCATTGGGATGCAGTCTTCAAAGGACAACAGCCCACAATGAAAGGGAAGTGAAAAGGCTCAATAGAGGTGACTTTCAAAAGCTGGAATGGGAGAGATACTAAGTAAACACAGTAAAGAGAATGGCGGGTTTAGAAACATAAAGCTTTGGGAAACAACAATAGGGTAGTCTTTTACAAAGAGAGATGTCAAAGGCGGAACCTTGAAAAGTAGAAGTCATGGATTTGAGAATGTGGGCATTAAAAGAAAAGATTTTTTTTGTTTAAAACCAGGAACAGGCAGGAGAAAAAATAGGACAGAGCAGAAATGTCATGCGAAATATCTTACATAAGAAACGGATGGCTTAAGCCAGTAAAAGTTCCGGGAGAGAACAAGCACCTGTCCAAAGGGAAGGTGTGAGGAGAAAGAGACTCAACAACACCTGGTCTCTGAACACAGCATACCACTGAAAGATTTTTAGAGCCAACTGGCTAGAATTTTGGAAGAAACCTTGAGTAAACAGAGTTATAAAACAGTGTTTATGAGATCATTTAGGAGAAAAAAAAGCAAAAAGTCCTGGTCAAGAGCATAAAATTTATCTAGCTATGATTCATCCATGGATGCTAAAACTGGTGGATGAAAGTTTGATGAAAAACAGGATATTTACAGAATCTCAAAGTATCCTCCAGATTGCTTATTAATTACAAAGGAAAAACAGTAATTTGACAGTAGAGAAATCAACAAACATCACTTAACCAAGTGATCACCACCACTTACCATGACCGAGTTAGCTTCACTAGTGACGGGATAAACCAACATCATGTGCCCCCTAAACATAACGTCCTGAGAAGGACATACCTCACATCCAGCCAAAAAATGCAAAACCTGAATCTAATCATGAGAAACATTAGACAAATTGAAATCAAGGGTCACTTGTATTATAATTGCTCAGGACCCTTCAGCTTTTCAAAAATACCAAGGTCATGAAAGATGAAGTTTGAGGAACTGTTCAGATGAAAGAAAACTAAGACATGACAACTAAATGTAACATGTGATCTTGGAATGAATCCTAGAGCAGAAAAAAGTTTTTTTTTTCCTGTTGTTATAAAGGGCATTACTGAAACAATGGGAAAATTTTGAATAAAGTACATGTAGATTAGATAATAATATTGCATCCCACACTAATTTCCTGATTTTGACCATTGTACTACCATCATGTAAGAAGCAACTCACTCTCACACAGTTCAGAAATAAATACTAGTACTATTGTTGTTATGTATGAGGGAGATTAATAAAAAAAATGTCATAAAGTGTTAACATTTGGAGAATCTAGATGAAAAACATATAAAAATCCTTTGCATTATTCTTTCATCTATTTTTCTATGTCTAAAATTATTTCAAAATTAACAATGAAAAATTCTGTGGTAAGAACATATTAATGCAATTCATGAACTTGGATCCTATTTTGTGGAAAAACAATTATGAAAGACATTTTGGGAAAATCTGAATATAGACAAAATATTAGGTGAAATTACAAAATGATCGTCATTTTACCCAGGTTTGACAATGATGGTGTGCTTATGCAGAAGAATGTCCTTAGGCTTAGCAGTGGTTCTCAAACTTCTGGCCCTTTAAATACAGTTCCTCATGTTGTGACCCAACCATAAAATTATTTTCGTCGCTACTTCATAACTGTAATGTTGCTACTGTTATGAATTGTCATGTAAATAGCTGATAAGCAGGATGGTCTTAGGCGACCCCTGTGAAAGGGTCGTTCGACCGCCAAAGGGGTCGCGACCCACAGGTTGAGAACCGCTGGCGTAGGGGCTGAGAGTTGAAATAATTAAAGATACCAGGTACAAGTGCTATGCATGTGGAAGATTCCATTGTTGCTCACTCGATATGGCAGCAGCAGGGGGGCACTCACCAGTCTGCACTGCTCTGCTGGGTACAGTATTTCTCTGCCTATGACTATCTTGATCCCCAAGGGACAAGAACTCTCATTTGATTAATACTCTGTTAAATGAATTTTAAAGCAGGATTTCTTGGTTCCAATGAATCCCAAAATTTAGTGTAATGGCCATTAAGCATTTCCTGATAGTTCCTTTTCTCTCCCCAAGATTCAGGCTTGTATTTCTAACAGCTAATATGTCATAAGCTCTTATAAAAATTACTTGTTATTGGGGTTGCTGTATCAGGACTGGCTTTTTTTTTTCATAGAAGGCAATTCCCCTTGTGCTTCCCCTTATAGGACATTTCTCAGCTGTTCTGTGAGTAGATTTATTTGAACCACCCCAGAGTAACCAGACAGACATAAATCCCAGAAGTGGACACAGCCTGAGTCATTTCTTAAGAACCTTTCTTTATAGGCTCCTCTCCCCTCTCCCACCTCAGCAACCAATTTCTGCTGGCTCTGACCAAGCACGTTTGTCCCCATGTGCCCAAAGCCCAGCTGTGAACCCTGCCCATCATCCATCTGAGACCCCGAGAGGTACATATAAGAAATAGGCAGACCAGCCAGCAAGAAGGATGTACTACAGTCAAAAAACAAATGTCAAACAGATAGAGGGGGAAGTAATAACTTCTTGCATAGATTTATAAGATATACAGGTTTTTGGAAATTCTCCTATTGGCAGGAAGAGGCATGGAGGAAAGAATTATGAACATGTGTAATCATAAATATCCTTTACAATGAAACTGTAAATATTTAATGACAGCAAAATCCTGCTTACGATTAGATAAGAATTTTAATAGTTTTCTAGGCTGCTATTTCTGTTGATGAGCCAAATAGAACTTTTTGACTAATGGGATCTGAAACGTGAGGGCTTATTCTCAAATACCTTAGCTCCACGTTAGCTCCTGTTGCAGACTGAAGAGGAGGCCTCTGATTCATTACTGCACCAGAAGAATCATCTTCCAATGTAACTCCACTGGAGGCAGCAAGGAGGGCCTCAGTGAGCAGCAGCTTCACCAGCACTTGGGAACTTGATAGAAATGCAAATTAATGGGCTCCAAACAGAACTACTGAATCAGGAACTGGGGGTGAGGGGTGGGGGGGCGGTAGGCCAAGCAATCCATACTTAATAAGCCCTCCAGATGATCCTGAAGCATGCAAAAATTTGAGAACCACTGGTTTAATCTGAATCTAATGAAGAAACAGGGAGACCAATTCAGATCATCAGATTTTCCACTGGCCTGAACTCTTCAAAAAACGTCAAGATCACAAATTACGCAAAAGTGGAACCTGGAAGGGACTGTGGGAGGACTGTTTCAGATTAAAGCAAAAGAGATACATCCACCTAATTCAGTGAGTGAGCTTTGATTTGAACCTGAATTTAAAATTAATTAAAAAAACTGTCAGGATGTCTGCAACTGATCAACTTACTTTCAAATGATTCAGGAAAAATAAACAGCAACAAACCAGCAAAAATAAATAAAAAATAAATGTAAATAAAACCTATATGGTTTTATCTGTATATAGAAAGAAAATAAGTCTGAAACAATGGTAACATTTGATGTAGATGTTGTTGATTTATTTGTTTTTTAAAACTTTTTCATAATAAGATGGATAAAAATTAATGCAAAAGTCTAAAAACCAAAAGAAAGGTGAATACTCTATTTAAAAAAAACAAAGAAGTCAGAACACAAAACAATTCTGTAAATTTGTTTTTGCAAAGTGAAAGGCTCAAGTATTCTGAAGCAACTAAATGCTTGCTGACTGTAGTGGCTGTATTGAGAGAACTGGGTTAGTCACTTACTGAGCTCTGACAGTTCTCACCCCTGCATTTTATAGCCACCCACACGTGGACTATATTAAAAACTGCTGCACTTCCAATTTTTCCTTTTACTATAGAGGAAATGCAGAGAGAGTTAATAACATCATCAACCATAAGCTTTTAAGGTTCAGCATCCTAATAAAACTGATGAATCTTGACTTGCAGCCTCAGCAGTTAAATTACTGCTATGAAAATCACTGCCAATGGCCAAGTTGCATGAAAGAATAATTATACATGTTTACTGTTAACCATTAGTCAAGTCCAAGAGCTAGGGAGATGAAAAATGAAATGCAATTAAATGTGAATGCATAGTCTGAGGGCCTACCTGCCCCAATGACAGACACACACACACACACACACACACACACACACACACACACACACACACGAAATGAGTATAATACTTTTCTTTGGATATTTTTCCTGGTAATTTTAAAAAGATCTATTGAAAAATACAGAACAGTAAGTCTTAAATGACATCCCTAAGAGAAGGGGTCCAATCAGCAGGAAACAAATCAATAAAGAAAGTGCTATGTTAATGGAAGTATTAAACCTTTCATTTTGCCATCGTCTGTTCTTGAGAAACTGTACTATCCACAGCAAGATGCTCTCCCCATATTTAAAGTACATGATTTATGGCTGAATTTTTTTACAGCTTTTATGAGAAGGCATTTTTTAGCTCTCCCATGTGAGTTGCTAACATCTGCACAGATGAAAGAATTGTAAAGAGCAAAATTCACAAAGGATTACCACTATCAGATTTTTAAAAAGAGAAGCAATACATTATTATTTGATATACTGGTAGTTTTTGAAGTACTTTCCAATGTAAACTTCAAAGATCATAATAAATATTTAATTTCAATGCAACACATGTTAAGAGTTCAAAATTAGTGGCCACTAGGAAACTAAATCCACTGATAAAAGAATGTAACCATTTATTATATCCATGGGCATGATTTGGGGCTGTGATCATATGTAAATCTGATGTTTCTACAATTGATAACTGTGGGATTAACTGGATAGTTCTAAAACCTTAAAATAGAGTAAACAGTCAATAGAAAGAAGAGTTAGTCAGTTAATAGATAGCAGTTGCAGCTGCAAAATGAATCACCATTCTTAGAAAATTGAAATTTTAATCTTGAATAGTCTCTATTACTACACCAGTAAGCACTATTTTGAAGCCTTTTATTATTAATCTTCCCCTGTCTTTAGTTGCCAGCTGTGTAGCCATTAAACTTGAGGAAAATAGCAGATTCCAATTGATAAACAGCTTGAATTGAGGGGTTTTGAGTGAAAAGAGCTCTGGTGAGGAATCAGTGTTCTATGCAGATAGACAGACCTGTATATGATTAACCCTATCACTTGCAATCTGTGTAACCTAATGAAAATTACATCATTTTTCCATGCCTTTATTTCTCCATTTGTAAAATGGGTTTCTTAATGATTTTCTACCACACAGGTATGTTGTGATGATTCCATGAGAAAATGTATGTAGAATATTTGCCAGAATGTCTGACACCTAATGAGTGCTTAGTAAATGTAGCTAGGATTATTGCTGCTATTGTTATTTAGTGTTATTGTTGGAAACTGGATAAGGAGGGTATCATATAACCCTAATGATCTTTCCTACCATTTTCCCATCAGTAGCTTGCGACTTACTGGTGATGGTTGTGGTTCTGGTGTTGAGACTGTAGCAGCTATGGGGGTGAAGAGTTAAAAGACCCCAGTCTTGGAACTCTGTGTCTTTAGGTGGAAGCCTGTAGCCGATAATCACCCTCACTTTCCCAGTATTCTACCACATCTTGGAATGTCCATTTGACACACTGTTTATATAGAAGAGAACTATGGAGCAGTGAAAAGAAACATGCTCTTTAATAATGTCAAATATTCCCATTTTCAGCTTATCCCTAAATATAACTGTTGATGAACTGATTTATTCTCACCCTCCTTCATCCTTTCTCAAAGGCACTGCATATTTCACTCTGGGTCCCAGGATGCAATAGTTCTAGAATGACTGCTTTTCCTTTGGCAAGACCCTTTTGTTGTTATTGGGCTCTCAAATCCCTCCTAAGATTGCTCCTGTGGAGTTAGTTCTCCTCCTACATTCCTGAAATGAATTCCTCTGTGGTTCTTATTGACCCCCAGGAAAGTGATACTGAACGAATGCAGTACTTTGAGGTTCAATGTCATGACACTAATGAGAGAACTCATCATCACTTCCTACTCTATTTGTCTGATCATGATTTTGTGACATGCTGGTCTTTGACACTGGCAAACAAAAACAGGTGATGACTGCTCATTATCCTGAATGAGGGACTAAACTGCATTTGGCAATGAGCTCCATGAGAAAATGGACTGCATATATCTTGTTCCTTACAGCATTCCCAACACCTAGCATAGTGGCTGGTGGTGGTAAACACTGAGAAAGTATTAGCTGAATGATGAAATGAATGGCAGGAAGAAAGTAAGAGAGAGAGAGTGAAGAGAAAGGGAGGGCAGAAGGAAAGAAAGAGAACAGCTCTAATCTCAGTTCTGAACTCAGAATAACATATATAAAATGTTTGATTACCTTTTTTAAATGCCAGAAAATGGTGAGGTTGGATATTTAAGAACAGTTTAGGTTAAAAAAAAAATAAAGAATTTGCTACAACTAAAAATATATATGCAAAAAGTGATTAAACAGGTGAGCTGTTCTCTGCCAACGACATAATATAAAAAGGGAAGAAGGCTAAAATACCTACAAAAAAGAATATCCTCAGAGCTATGATTATTAAATACTAAAATAAGATACCAGTTGGTCTTTCTTTCTCAAATACCTTTGATAAGAGTGATACCCATCTGCCTGAGACGGTTTATGACCGTTTCTGCCAAGATGACTTATCAAGCCCCATTCCAATGTGGATAAATTTTTCATAGTCTCCTTTCTAGCTATGTCCAAATGGTCATTTTAAGTCATCCCCTGGGATAGTAACATTTGGAGTTCATGTGCCCACTGAGGCTTTTAATATGAATGAACATTTAGAGAATAATTTAGGGTTGGAAATCTCAACCATTTCACATGTCATGAAAGTATGTCAAATTTATGTCAGACTTATATAGTCTTCTATCTTAGACTATATTTTCCCCAATAGAATAGCATGGTATATTTACTAATTGAATGCACATTTGGGATAATATGCACTGTATGGTATAACTCAACATTTCAGTTATGGTCTAACTCAACATTTGAGATGATTCAACATTTAAAAATTTAAAACAAAACCAAAAATATTTGGGCAGATAATTCTAACCATCCTGATATACTTTGCAAGAAAAAGCACAGAAAACAGATTTTTAAAACCTTTTAAATATATCCAATTATTCAAACAAGCAAGAAATTATCTAACAATGTCAATTAAAATTTCCACTGACTCATATCAAAAGCTTCAAAATAAACTTTCCACCAAACTTCTATCCTTAAAATGCTTCACTCAATAGTGGTCAATTTATAGCAATACCTCTATTAATAAAGAGAATATATTTGTATCACCAGAGATGAAAATAAATACCAGATAAGCAAGTTAATATTTATTAAAGGCTTACTATGTAACAGGCACTATAATAATTAGCACCTTACATACACTTAAAACTTTAATCTACATAAAAAAACTATATCAGGTATATACAATTATTATGCCCATTTTACAGATTAAAAAACTGGGATTTTGAATGGAAACATAGGGAAAGATAAGAATATGGATTAGAGTGAGGGAGAAATCTATTATAAAAATGGGGGTTCGGTGGACATCACCTCCCCCCCTCCCTATCAAACCAGTCAAGTGGTGAGTTCCTGGCCTTCCAGCTGCAGGAGACACTCGGCTCCTCATCTCTCAGGAGCATGACTTCTCAGTGATACACAGGTCACAGTGATTGCAGCAACTCTCTCAGTTCCCGAGTGACCAAGATGTGGGGTATGAAAGGGAAGAGAATGCCAGAGTTTTGGGCTTGAGCAACTGGAGTCAGATAGAATTGTCATTTTCAAAGATGGTAAAACTGTGGGAGGAACATGTTTGTAAAGGGAGAACTCAGAAGTTCCTCTTGGATGAGCTAAGTTTGAGGTGCTTATTGTACAAACAGGTTGACTTTCTGAATTGGCCCGGAGTTCAGGGAGAGACCCAAGCTGAAGATGTACATTTGGGACTGAAAGTGATGAAACTGGATAAGGAGGGTATAGATGAGGAAGGGAAGAGGGCATTGGATTGAGTCCTGGGACATGCCAACATTTACAAGTCTAGAGAGAATGAGACGAAGACACTAAGAGAGGTCAGAAGGGTAAAAGAGGGAGTTTTGCCTGGGAAGCCACTGAAGACAGCATTTCAAGGAGGGTGCGTCACTAATCTAAGCTCACGTCCCTGAGGTAGGTCAAGTATGATGAAGGCAGAAGATTGACAGTTGGATTTTACAATGTGGAGATCACTGATGTTCTTGATAAACTGATAGTCATGCTGTAAATGTTACTTTGTTTCCTTCCCACCTCTGTGCCCTTTGCTTTGAATACAGGGTTCCTAGCACCACTTGGCAATGCAAAGGGCAAAGGTTTTGGAATTAGAACTATATCCCAGCTGTGCCTTTTTCACTTACTAATTGTGTGGTCTTGGCAAATTATTGAATTCAGAAACTATTTTATCATCTGCAAATGGTGATATTAATAACCTACCTTGTAAGATGGCAGTGAGAATTAGAGAAAGTTGCCCAGCCTGTATGGCTCAGTGGTTGAGCATCAACCTATGAACCAGGAAGTCAATGGTTCAGTTCCTGGCCAGGGCACATGCCCAGGTTACAGGCTCGATCAGTAGCAGGGGGTGTGCAGGAAACAGCTGATCAATGATTCTCTTTCATCATTGATGTTTCTATTTCTCTCCCCCTCTCCCTTCCTCTATCTCTAAAATAAATAAAAGTATATTTTAAAAAAGGAAATTACAGAAAGTAAGACATCAAAAGTATCTGCCAGTAACTATCTATAATGCTTTTAAACTTTGTTTTTGAGTAGGCTAATAAAGGCACATGATTCAAAACAAGAATGTATAGAAGAATAGATCTCCCTTCCACCACATCCCCCAGATGAATTCCCCTACCAGAGGCTAATTTCCCCCCCAGTTTTTGCACACCCTTTTAGAGATATTTTACAAATGGTGGTATCCTTGACATCTAATTTCACTTCATAATATACCTTGGAGAGCCTTCCCTGTCTGTACATAAACATTTGTCTTATTCTTTTTAAAAATAGCTATAGTGTTTCATGGTATGAATGTACCATCATTACACTGTTCCAGTAATAACAGACAATACATTATTGGCAAATTTTGCCAACATTTTAGAAAAGTTTTCAAATATACACAAAAGTTGAATTTTATAATAAACATTCATATACTCACCAGGTAGATTCTATAAATAATATTTTATTATGTACTAGCTTTATCACATATCTAGCAACCCCTTCATCTCTCTACCCATTCCTCTTATAGTTTTAGTAAATTCAGAATATGTTGCAGATAACAGTATATCTGCCTCAAAATATTTAATGCATATGATTTATTATTAGATGTTAAACATTTGCTATTATAATTAGTTTTGCAATGAACTCTTGTATAAATGCTATTTCACATGTGTGTGAACACTTCTTAGAAATTGAATTGTTGGGGAATGTGTATTTATAATTTTGAGGGATATTGCCAAATTTTCCTCTGCTAAGATTATAACAAATGACCCTGTCACCAGAAATATAGGCAAGTATGTGTTTTTCTTTACCTTTATAATACACTATTATTAAATTTTTAAGAATTTGCCAAGACCCAAGGTGAAAAAGTATCTTGTAGTTCTATGTTGTATCTTATTTTTTCATATGTGTAAGAGCCACTGCATTTCTTTTTCTTTCAAATCTCTATTCCTTTGCCTATTTTTCTACTAGATTACTGGCCTTTCACACTGATTAGTAGAACTCTTATATCAAGGAAACTAGCTCTTTCTACTATGAGTTACTAATATATTTCCCAAGTTTGTCAGTTCTATTTTGATTTTAATATGAATTATTTTTCTAAGCATAGCATTGTTTTTATGGCACTGTAATTTATTTTCAAGAAGTACTAAATACTGATTCAGTATTTTCTATTGTTTATCACCCCAGTCTCAACCCTCACAACTGCTTCGCTCACATTCTACTGACTTATTTGCAGGGCCCGATTGGGCTGCGTTTTTTTCCACCAACGGGCTCTTGTTTCTGTTGCCTCTTGGTGAAACATTCTCTCAGTTCTCTTCTCCTGGCTGATAGCTACTAGTCATTCAAGATTCAGCTCACGGCTGCTTCTATAGCAAAGGTCTTCCTTAATTCCCTGAGGAGGGCTTCAGTGGTCTTGCCTGTTCTTTCATAATGCCTTATATGCACACTCATGAGAACACTGTCCTTCTTAATATAATTAACTATTTCTTTACTTCCTCCTCCAGATCTTTGGAGGGAAGACTAAGATTTATTCATTCATCATTGTATCTTTAGCCTCTAGCTCCCATCTAGTATACAAGTAGATGCCCAATAAAGGTTTAAAGCAAAAAGTAAAGAAATAAGAAAAAAGGAAGGAGGGAGGGAGAGTGAGAGCAATACATATGGGCTGAATTGTGTCTCTCCAAATGCGTATGATGAAGCCCTAACCCCTAGTACCTGAGAACATGAATGTATCTGGAGACAGAACCTTTAATAGGTAATTAAGATAAAGTAAGGCCATTAGGATGGGGCCCTGATCCAATCTTCCTGATGTCCTTATAAGAGGGAATGTAGACACACAGACACCGGGGATGCAGGCACACAGAAGAAAGATCATGTAAGGACACAGCAAAAAGGCAGCTGTCTGCTAGTCAAGGAGAGAGGCTACAGAGAACCTACCAACACCTTTATCTTGGACTTGGAGTCTCCAGAGCTGTGAGAAAATAAATTTTTGTTGTTTAATTCACACAGTCAGCGGTATTTTATTATGGCAGCCCTAGCAAGCCAATACAGTGGGTTGAAAGATAGAGAAGGGTAGATAGCTAGATCAGGGATTATCTAAAAGGAGGCCTTTAGGAGCATATGGAAGATTCATATGTCCTGGAAAGTATGTCACAACTGAGAAAAAAAAATGGTTCTTCATTTTCCATTCAGAACAAAGAGATGAAGCTGATTTTACACTAAAACCTCTATTCTTTAGATTATAATGTGCACATATAATTAAATTTGATCTTGATTTGGTAAGGCTCGCTCAGTTATAATTCTCATGGATTTAAGTCATAAACTTAATGGTTTTACATGGTGTGAGAATTTAGTCTGATTATAATAAGCCACTCAAGCTTAAAGAAGCACATGAACTCCTAGCAGTATCACATTGTTGGGACTGTTGAGAAATCCCTATAATTTCTAGTCCATCTATAAAGTTGGATGGTATTTTTTTGATTTAGTATTTCTCTTTTTACAACAGAATTAGTTTGTTTCAAAGAGATGTTTTTCTTAGAAAATTAAATTTGACACACTGGTGTATTCAATAGCATTATGAAAAAAGAAAAATTAATCATGAGACATGAAGTCCTTGAGAGTGCTTTTGTGGTTGTACATTTCATCTCTGATGATGGCCATATTTTTGTACTAAAAACTATATGCCAACTTTGACAAACTGTTCATTTCCCTTCATGTTTTGGGTAAGTCAATATATCTGCGACAGTATATAAATCATTAAAGGAAATCAAGCTTTGTCTGCTTTTCATCTCAATATATGATTGAAATATATGAAATTATATTCTGTCTATATTAGGACAGCTATGATCCAGAGACTACATGGTTAATTTCCCTGACAGACTATAAAATCACCCAGCCAGGAATGGTGAAAGCTGTTAATCAGGAAGATAACCTTTGAAAGCTTTGTTCCTTTCATAATGGTTGCTAGTTACATATGAACATCTGGAAAATCATTATAAATTCATTGTGCATAAATCTATTTTGCCCTATGCATAGAACTCCTTTTATTATGAACAGACTTTACATAATAAGGAAAGAATAGATGTATCATTTATTTTTTAACATGCACATATTTGATGCACCATTTACTAACAAAAATCGACCTTGCCCTTGGATGTCCATAACACTGGCTATAAAACGGGGATAATAATATTTAGTTGAAAACATATCTAAGAAGTTTACTGTTTTAGCAATGTTTTGAGAATTTTAATGCATTGAGTGTGCTAATTTTTATGATGTTGTCTTAGAGGTTCGCTTTGATATTTATCTTACTTGTATATAATATAAACTGAGTGAAATGTCCTTTTGTTTTACAAGTACATACATTAACATAGGTTAATAAGTTTGAGAAGAGATTTCCACAAGCCATTCTTTATTCTTCTAATATTTTCTACTGGTAATTTAGAAGTAATCTTTCAACATGGGCACATACACCAACCAGGGAAGAGATTTCTTCTAGACTTCTTATGGACACAAATACCTAAAGTCCTCAATTACTTCTGAACAGTGAAAAGCCAAAGATGGGGTTGTATAATTTTGGGGTGAATAAAGATTTTCTCACCTAACAAAACGTGATGGCCAATGCCAGAAGATTTTGAGAGGCAATCCTCGTGCCATTTTAAAAGGAACACTGAAGCCTGGCTGGTGTGGCTCAGTTGGTTCAGTGTTGCCCTATGAACCAGAAGGTCATAGATTTGATTCCTGGTCAGGGCACATGCCCAGGTTGTGGGCTTGATCCCCAGTAGAGGGTGTGCAGGAAGCAGCCAATCAATGAATCTCTCTCATCATTGATGCTTCTATCTTTCATCCTCTCCATTCCTCTCTGAAATCAATAAAAAATATAAAGAAAAAAAGTAAAAGGAACACTGAATTTAGCACAGTGGGAAACAATGAACAAATTACAGCTTTACCTAATGCTATTAAGACATTAGGACTCTTTTGTTATAAATCTTAATTTTCTGAAGTATATAACTAGGACAGAGCCTAATCCCAAATGAAACCTAATTGGAAGTTGTTTTTAAAAACATGGTAGGAGAGATTTCTCTTTTTAGTGTTGCCAAATAGAACTGACTTCGGATGTTTCTTCATTGTCACTTCAGCCAAGTTAAACCATAATGAGAACCAGTCCTTTTGTCTTTAACCCAAGAGATAATAAAATTTAAAATCTAGATTCCTTATTAAAATACATAAAAACGCTTTCACAAAGCTTGGCATTAGGGTATACATATTTACCAATAGCAGTAAGTAACATACATATGTATAACATAACCCACAGGCAAAATACAGTGTGCATCTGTTCATTTATACTTGTGGATAAGACATTTTTATTCCCTACAATAAGCTTTCCTGCATTAACACTGGGGAAAAAATATTTCAACATGTTAATATGAAAAAAATGTAGCTAAAACAGAAGGCTAATATACTATGTAAATTAGGTCAGAAAATCCTGTTGGAGACCCTTATAACATTTAATTTACATTTGTGACATGTTACAAAATTGTAATTGAATAAATATTAGCATAATTGGTTTGGCATTCATCTCCCCCATTAGACTAAGAAGAAATGGGATGCTGAACCACTTGCATTTAAGACTCACTATTACCTAAAGAGAGAGGAAAGGAGCAAATAAGAAATAACATTTATTGTCCACCTACTATAAGTGATCTCCTATGGTATAGATTCTTCTTTTAATACAACAGCTCTGCACAGAAATTATCAGTCTCCATTAAGCAGCTGGGAAATGAAGATAAGAGAAATTAGGTGACCCTAACTGGTTTGGCTCAGTGGATAGAGCATTGGTCTGTGGACTGAAGGGTCCCAGGTTCGATTCGATCAAGGGCACATGTCTGGTTTGAGGGCTCGATGCCCAGTTGGGGGATACAGGAGGCAGCCAATTAATGATTCTCACGAATCATTGATGTTTCTATCTCTCTCTCTCCCTCTCACTTCCTCTCTGAAATCAATAAAAATATATTAAAAAAATAAAAAAGAAATTAGGCGACCTTCTACATTAGCAGAACTAAGTCCAGGATTAGATCCCTGCCCAGTATTTTTTCCATTTGACTACGGTGCATCCTCAAGGAAAGACAAGATAATTTGTTTGGCTTTTGTTTATAGAAAACCAGTGCT